>NC_142257.1:1017500-1320025 GCF_052056855.1 Sturnus vulgaris | reverse complement strand
TGGGAATGTGCCTGGAGAGACTGGAGCAAAGGCAATGCCTCTGTTCCCACCACAGGGCTGGGGCAAAGCTCTGCTCCCTCCCTTCAGAGAGGATATTTAATTATAGCCGTTATATTTATATTTTACAGTTTTACATTTATTATAAGGGTATTTTCAGCGCAGGGGAGAGGAAGGGAGGGGAGAAGCAAGAGTTTTAAAGATCAACAAAGCCCTTTTGTTGGTGTGTTTGAAGATGGGAATTCTCCTGCCTCGCTCCAATTCTGATTTTAGGGGGCAGCTCTGGATGTAAAACAAACCAGCAAAAAGGATCTGTGCAGCAAAAAGGGGGAAAATGGGAGAGATGGGGACAAAGGAGGAGATCCCCAAACCCTGCCACAGGCAGGGAGGTTTTCCAATGGGACACGTGGAGGCTGAGGTAGCATTGCTGGTTTATTTAGGGAATTATTTGGAGAGCGGGATAGAATTAAACAAGTGCTGGGGTTGAGGAGCTGCTGGGCACAGGCACAAGGAAGACAAAACAAAGAATTTTCATGGAAATGTGTCCAGGTGTTCCCTGCTCCACCCTGCACTGGCCCTGGAGTTCAGGCTGAACATTTTTAATTTCAAATTCTGTATTCATGGAAAAGATGGATCAGAGTATTAAAGTGGGATTACACAAAGTTCATGTTGCTTTTCTCTTTTCTAATGAAATTCCTCAGAGAAATTCCAAGACTTTCCTTCATCATCTCAACAGAGTTGGAATGCACAAAATAACTCTGGATGCTCTGCTGGAATCCACAAAACTCCCCCTGCCTTTGGGGCCTGCTTAATAAATTGCAGGGGCTGACAATAAATAAAATAAATAAATAAAATAAAATAAATAAAATAAAGGAAGTGGGTAAAAACGAGCACAAACCTGCAGCACTGAGGAGTTACAGGCTGGGAACAACAACACAGACTGTTCCACAATAGAGTTGCTGATGCAGAATCATGAAATTCTGATTAAAATTTTATCTGGGAGGCTTTATTCTCTTTTCACCTCTGCTACAAAAACATCAGGAGCTGATGCAATAAACAGGATGAATATTTTACCCCCTCAGTTCCTTTATTAATACCTGGACATCAGCTTTTTTTTTTAATAAAATTACAACACAAATGGGATTAAATCCCAAAGGTATGAGATGATGGGGACAGTGATTGCTGTGTGCACAATGCTGGGCCAGATAAGAACTTAAGGATTCACGAGTCCAACATGAATTTTATCCAGAATTAATTTCCTTTAATCACATTCAACCCCATCCTCAGCAATTCCAGTTGGGTTTCTGGGTGCTTGGAGGCTCTGATAATCAGATTATAAATGAAGGGGAAATGAGCAGCTTCCATCCTAATAACAGCAAAGACCTAAAATTACAACCAGGAGCTGAGGAATTTGAATGAAGGGGAGCAAACTTCACAAATCTCACAAATTTCACAAATTTCTCCACATTATCACACTCATATAATATGGGTTTATTGCTCCTAAATTATCACATTATTATCATGTGGGTTTATTTCTCCACATTATCCCATTATTGTAATTGAGTTTATTGCTCCCACATTATCACATTCCACTGGGATTTTTTATTTTTTCCAGATGGGATGGGACTTTTTGCTGCTTTACAAAGTGTGGCTCATTTTTCTTCCCTTCTACAGAAAGGCTGAGTGCTTGTTACAGGTGTTGAGAGCGTGCCAGAAGTCACAAAATTTATGGTTCCAAGACCTTTTAAGGATTTATTATCCAATAAAACACTGCCACCAGAGATATTTCTGTCATTAAAACCAACACTAAGAAATTTTGTCTAATTACAGTGTCACCTTTCTCAGCCAATCCTGACACACAGACCTGCTCTAAGACTTTTTCTCACCTTTGCAAATACTTTTATTCTTTCTAAATCTTCAACTTTATAGCTAAACTTTTCCAATTTAACTCCACATGTCTCTGCTTTAAGCTTTAAATCTGCATTCTTGTTTTTTAGCCCTCAAGCCTGGAATCTTTTCCAAGGCCTCAGGTCAAATCCTGTGTTCTTTTCTAAATTTGATTTACAGGCTCAGAGTTCTGAGAATTCCTTGCATTTTGAATTCCAGCACAGGAGGGAAAGGAAAAAGGGAAAAGGGAAAAGGAAAAGGGAAAAGGAAAAGAAAAGGGAAGGAGAAAGGAGGAAAAGGAAAGGAAAAGGAAAGAAAAGGAAAGGAAAAAAAAAAAAGGAAAAAGAAAGAAAAAGGAAGGAAAAAGGAAAGGAAAAAGGAAAGGAAAAAAGGAAAGGAAAAGGAAAGGAAAAAAGGAAAGGGAAAAGGAAAGGAAAAAGGAAAAGAGGAAAAAGGAAAGAAAAAGGAAAGGAAAAAGGAAAGGGAAAAAAGGAAAGGAAGGAAAAAGGAAATGAAAAAGGAAAGAAAAAGGAAAGAAAGAAAGAAAAAGAAAGGAAAAAAAAAGAAAAGGAAAAGGAAGGAAAGGAAAGAAAAGGAAAAGGAAAAAGAAAAGGAAAGGAAAGGAAAGGAAAAAAGGAAAAGAGGAAGGAAAGGAAAGGAAAGGAAGGAAAGGAAAGGAAAGGAAAGGAAAGAAAGGAAAGGAAAGGAAAAGGAAAGGAAAGGAAAGGAAAGGAAAGGAAAGGAAAGGAAGGAAAGGAAAGGAAAGGAAAAGGAAAGGAAAGAATCCCAGAACATCTGGATTTGCCAGAGCTGCCAGGTTTAACCTCCTGGGCTTGGCTTAGAGCAGGGACAGGCAGGAAGTGCAGCCTAAGGAGAGCAAAGTGTCCCTTGGAAAAGCCTCCCGAGAAAGCTCCATCCCCATCCTTATTATTCTGTGGAATTTTTGTTGCCTAAAATGACCCCAGAAGGGTCGGAAGCCAAGGCAGGTCCCTCTGAGCTGGGCTCAGCACCCAGCAGGCTCAGAATTCCCCACACGGGAGAGAAAAAATCCACTCGTCGGAGCTCCAGATAAACACGAGATGTTTTGCTGCTCGATGGAAGAGCATCCTGTAAACACAGATTTCAATTCAGAGCACGGCTGGCAGATGAGGCTGGAGGAGAGGGAGGTTCCACATCTCATCCTCAACTTTGCCTCACATAGCTGTGGGACGAGCCAGCTGTTCCTGAGTGTAAATTTGGGATGCAGGGAGCACTAACCCCGGAGTGAAGTGTCCCTGCACACACGTGGCCACTGCCCTGAGCTGAGGACAGCCACTGAAATTTTGGATTTTCCTGGGGAGAGCTGGGAAAGCTCAGCTCGGGTCCCTCCGTCACAGCCTTGGTGTTGGTTAAAAAAAAAATAAAAATAAAAATTAATAAAGGAGGCGCAGAAAATACTAAAATGGTGGATTTGGAAATAATTTGGAGGGGAAAGGAGCCTTTTCTCACGAAGGTGATTTTACACCCTGCTCAGGGAGGCTGAGATGCTCTGGATTTCTGTTCCAGCCTGGAGGATTGTGTGGCTGTGAGCAGGAATCTCCAGCCTTGGTCACGTCTGATTTCCTCCCTCTGCTGGGAAGAGGAAAAAAAAAAAAACTTTTCCCCCGGGGAATCTGGCAGTGGTGACATCGGTGACATCCTCAGCTCTGCAGCAGCCAAATGAAATGAAAGAATATCAAAGTTCTGAGGTGTAAAATTCACGTTGGGGAGGGGGTTTAGTTTTACTTTTTTTTTGTTTGTTTGTTTTAGATTTGAACAGCAAAAAACAGAACGGAAAATCAAGTTTTACTTTTTAAAACGCTGCTTGTGTTTCTAACACTCATCCCCTTGAGATGGGACATTGGCCAAAGTTTTTTGCTGTTGCCTCAGAGACAGAAACAGAAAAGTGAAGTTAAATCCCTGTAATAGCCACGGAATTATTTTATTTCTTAGCCCCTTAAAACAATCTTGAACTACTTAACCCTGAAAAGTCTCTGGAAATAGCTGGAAAATATGTTTGCATAGTTTGACAATGCAATTTGTTTCCATTTCAAAGCTGCCATTAATAATTCTCCGAATTGATAAGGTCAAGTGAAGGAACTGAATTATTGTTGAGTGACTTCGGTTTTGACAACATCAATTAAGAAAAAAATGCAGTATTTCTAAGAAGCAGTTCTAAAAATAATTTTGATAACAGTTAATTAATTAGCACAGATTGCCTTCATCAAATTAAAGCAGGGGTGGGTCTGTCTGGGAGTTATTTTAAGTTAAATGCCCATCATGCACAAAATTCCAGCATAAAAGTTATTTCCAGCCTTTCCCAATATCCAGATTAATACAGAATTTTTCCCAGATATATTTAAAGCATGTACAGAAAGCAGGACAGTCTTTATCCAAAATCCTTTTTAACTGTGCCCAAAGTTCCTAAAAAAACACATCCAGAACAATTCTGGTGTGCCCAAAATTCCTAAAAAACACATCCAGAAACAATTCTGGTGTGCCCAAAGTTCCTAAAAAATATCCAGAAACAATTGGGAAGTTTTTCTTAAAATGTGGCACTGCTGGCAGTGAATCCCAAACCTTGAGGTTTCACAAAACTTTTTTTTTTTATTATTATTTAAGGCTTTTTTACCAATCAGAAATAAGCCATTTCAGAGAGATGGGAGTATGAGAGTGACTGAAATTTCAAAAGGGGAGAGCTCTGTGCAATATTCCCAAAGTGAGGGGGGAATTCCAGACCCTTTTTTTATTTTATGTTCCCCCCTGTGCTGAAAATCACGAGGTTAAACCAAAGAACAAAGGCAAAGTTTCATGCAGACAAACCAAATAAAATCTTATCAGAAGAGCAGGTCAAGAAACAATTCCAATGTCTGGCAAGTTCATTTCAACCCCAGTTATTTATTTATTTTTTTAAAAAAAAAACTTCATTAGATAATAGAGAAGCAGAGTAAATGGTGTGTAAATGAAATACATTTATTTTGGAAAATTAATTACAAAAATCGCTTTCCAATGGGACTAGGGATAGGTGGAGGATTATCTGATGGAGACAGAAGAGACAAAAGCACTGGAATCATTAATGAATCCCCTCAGATTTAATTAAATTAAGACTGTGAACAAATATGTCAGGGAGAATGGAGAGATTTTGGCTTTTGTCCCAGGAATTTTCCTGTTGGTTTTTTTTTTTTCTCTAGGGCCAGGTTTGTGCCTCTCAGATTTGTGGTGAACATTTATTTCAAAGTCAGGATTTCTGGTGATTTCACATCCCAGTAGTTCCTATCAAATAAAGAACAGCTCACTTGCAGCTGATGGAATGATAAAATGCTGCTTTTATTTTCTTTACCAGAAAATTCTGCAGCCATCAGTGGGAGGGGAAGGAAGGGAAATTTTCTCTGCTCCTTTTTATTGTGGCTTCCTTTTCCTTTTGTCCCTCCTTTTCCAGCTGTGAAACAACTCCACTGGGAATTCTGCATGAACTCCTTTGGGCACAGATTCCCCCTGAAATGTTGGAATTGTTGGAATTTGAATCACATCCAGAGCAGTTCATTGGATTTTTATCCTGAGCAGAACTCCCCATCCTGGAGGGAATTTCAGACAAAACCAACTCCTAATTAATGGTCTTTGAGGAAGAAGAAATCACCAGATCCCCCAGCAGCTCTGCCAGGATCCCATCATTCTCCCTGAGCACATTATTTGCATTTCTTCACTCCTTCATCCTTTATTTATTACACAACTGAGGAGGGCAAAAAACCAATATTTTAAGGTCACACGAGTTGTCCTGGACCCGGAGCCTGAGCTCAGATTTTTGCCTCACTCGCGCAGAGTGAATCAGCCCCACTTGGATTTATTTCCCAGAGAAATTTATTTCCACTTTCTGTCTGACAGAGCAACCCACGGGGTGGGCAGGGAGAGCACTGGGTTCTAAAAATAGGATTTTAATGATGAGCCACGAGCTGATCAAACTCTCCTGCTACAACAGAGAAAGGTGCAGGAAATCTTAATAAAGAAAACTTTCTCCTTCCCAAGGGAATTGATACCATAAAGGGGTCAGCTGCTTTTTTCAAGCCTGTATAATTTTTTTTTTTTTTTTTTAGTCTGGTGATATCATTCTTAATATCAGATGTATTAATATAAATCAAATCTTTGGATGTTGTAGCTGAATTTGCTAAAATTGGGAGGCAGCTGTGAGGAATAAAAGAAGCCATCCCATCCCATCCAAGCCTTTTCCATGAGATAACCAGAATAAAATGTGCACAATATTCTTCCTTTATCCCAAACACTGACACTGGGAGCTTGTTTTTAATGCAGGGTTTAATTCTGAGCCAGATGTGAGCACACAATAAAGGGCAAGAAGGGAAATTCTCAGTGTTCCTTTGGTGAGCTCAGCTCTGTCTGTGCCTGCATCCTCATCCCAGCATCCCCAGGATGAAAATTTTTGTTTTGTTTTGTTTTGTTTTTCTGCCTTGGAAAAGCAGCAGAACTTCCTCAAGGTTGCTCTAAACGAGAGTCTTTGAGGCTCAGCTGAGATTGAAAAAATTCGATTTGAAATTTGAATTTGAAATTGAATTTCCCTGCAGCTCCTGAGGTTCGGATTTAACCTGGAAATTTTGGAAGGAGCTGCAGATTTTGGATGTGCCAGAAAAGAGTTTGGGGTCTGCACCTTCAGCAGTGACACATCCATCCCCCCTCAGCAGCCCCAAAATCCCAACCCAGGAACCCCAAAATCCCAACCCAGAGACCCCAAAATCCCAGCCCAGAGACCCCAAAATCCCAACCCAATATCCCCAAAATCCCAGCCCAGGGACCCCAAAATCCCAACCCAGGAATCCCAAAATCCCAACCCAGGAACCCCAAAATCCCAACCCAAGGACCCCAAAATCCCAACCCAGGGACCCCAAAATCCCAACCCAGGGACCCCAAAATCCCAACCCAATATCCCCAAAATCCCAACCCAAGGTCCCCAAAATCCCAGCCCAGGGACCCCAAAATCCCAACCCAAGGACCCCAAAATCCCAACCCAGGGACCCCAAAACTCCTCATTCCTGAGGGAGTTGGCTAAAAATGTGCAGCTCCTCATCGATTTTTTTTTTTTTTTTTTTTTTTTTAATTAGGAACAGCCATAATGAGGTGACAGAACTTTCCCTCCTGCCACCTTCTGGCACCACTCAGCATCTTGAAAAATCAATACAAAAACACCACAAATATTTCAAAATGCTCCATTTGCACTGGCATTTCCATGGAAAGGGCTCACATTTGAGATTTTTGCCCTGCACTTCTGCAAACAGTTCAAGGTACAATCAAATCGATCAATCGAATTTCTGCAGCTCACACAGCAGCTTTTTTATTTATTTTTATTTATTTTTATTTTTTTAACCTTCAAAATGAGTGTTCTTTCCCTCTCATTGATTGTTTTGGGGGCAGCAATCTGGAAAATCTGGAATATTCTCAGTGCTGCTTTGCCAATAGGAACAACTAGAGTTGGTTTATTCTTCCACCTTTGATCCATGTGTGCAGATCTTTTTTTTTTTTTATTTATTTATTGGGTTTGTTCTGTGCTCCTGATTGGAAAATTCCTTCTTTGGACCTGGGGCACAGGGGGGCAGTGACCCCAGAGCCTTCCCACTCAATAAATGTGGATATTTAAAGGGTTTCTGGTCCATAATGGTGGTTGGGAAAGAAAAGAAAATGGGAAAAATTAGAGCAGAATTCATTAATACAACACTCCACATTTAAATACAGAATTTTCTATCATCAGGTAGCATTTCCCAATGTGAAAATCTTCTGTATTATCACTCGAAAATGCTGCATCAATACTCTCCAATAAGATCAGTCCCACCAATTTCCAGTTCAAATATTCAAATATGATATTCGAATGATGATGAATGATACGATATTCAAATCATGAAATAAAAACCAGATAATATTTAAAGATCCATCATGCCAGGAATGATTTCAAATCCCTGGGACCTGCTGCATTGCCCTTGTCCATATTTTGTTGTTATATTGCATTAATAAGGAGAGAAATTGCAGTTCACGTTGCCATGTAATTGTAATTCTGAGATAGGAACTGCTTTTCCTTGCAGACTGAGCTGGAATAATTGAGCTGATTCCACATAGGCCTGGCTTTTGCAAGTTGGAAATTGGGATTTTTTTTTATTTTTTTTTATTTTTTTTTATTTTATCTGCTCTGCCTGGTAGGGTGAAAACTGCTGATAGCAAACAAGAGAAAACTCTCAATTTCCAGCCCACTTGATCTGACATCAAGCAGCATCATCCCTTCTGGATTTCATCTGGAAAATGCATAATAAATCAACATTTCCAAGCTGGCTTTTGCCACTGGCTACATAATTCTGTGGATTTGAGAAAAAAAAACCAAAAAAAAAAAAAAAACAAAAACAAAACTCTCTGTGCATCTTTGGGTCTGGAAGTTTCCATTTGGGGGGCACTGGGGATGCAGCAGTTCCCAAATCTGGCTCAGTTTTGTTGATCTGGAGCCACCAGCCCTGGGCAGGGAACTTTGTGTCCGAGCTGGAGGTGACATTCCTGGAGCACTGAGTCCCTGCAGGGTCTCTGAGCCACTGAAAGCTGAATTAGAGGAAAAAAAATTCAGGTTTGAATGTCACAGCTCTGCAAGCACAGAGCACCAAGGAGGTTCAGCACAGCTGGGTCCCCACCAAAGCAGCTGGGGTGACACCCAGGGGACCACGAGGCACTGGAAAAATTCGAATTTTATTCATTTTTTTTTATTATTGTGAATGAATTTATTTTTATAAATACATATTTTATATATATTTCTATTTTTTTTTTGTCCTGGGTGCTGTGTGAATGAATTTATAAATAGACATTCATTCACACAGCACCCAGGACAAAAAAAAAAAAAAAAAATCCCCCTGTTAAACAGGAACAGCCAGGTGTTCATCTCCATTTTATTCATTATTTCCATTTGAAATTTTACAGAAATATCCTTGCTGTTCCTTTTCCAGCCACCCCAAAGCACAGCAGCCACCAGGAGCAGGGAATTCCAGGCCAGGAATTGTTGGGATGGAAAAGGAGAAGCTCTCAGGGAAGGCTCCTGGAAGTTTTTTTTTGTTTTTTTTTTTTTTTTTTTGCACAGTGTGAGGTACCAGCGCTTTCAAAGCGATTTCCATCATTTAAAAAAAAAAAAACCAAACAAATTTCTGCAGCAAACAGAGCCTTGTCCTGCCTGGGGCTCAGCAGCTTCACTCAAAGCACATCTCGTCCCTGCTCCATGCCAGTGACACCAAAAAAAAAAAATTCCAAATATTCCCTCCCTTCTTCGCTGTGTGCAGCTGCCACTCGCTGCAAGTGACACTGCTGGTGCCAGGATTTATAAAAGGCAGGGCCAAAAAAAAAAAAAAAAAAAAGGGATTTGGGTTGGAAAAATATTTTCTGTGTTGGGGTTCCTGGGCTGGGATTTTGGGGTGTCAGTGGTGAGCTGGTGACTTTGAACACGGACTCTGCACGCTCGGGATTTGGCTGAGGAAATCAGATTTCACCCACTCCTGGTGAGCCTCCCTCCTTTGGAGGCAACTTGGGGACATTGCTGGGTTTGGTGTTGGTTTTTTTTTAGGGTTTGTTTCTCTGGAGGGAGAAGCCAAGGGGGCTCAGCCCCAGCTCAGGGAGGCTCTGCCAAGGGGCAGCTGCAGCTGCTGACCCCAAAACTCTGCCCTGACCCCAAAACTCTGTCCTTGATCCCAAAACTCTGCCCTGACCCCAAAACTATGCCCTTGATCCTAAACCTCTGCTCTGACCCCAAAACTCTGCCCTTGATCCTAAAACTCTGCCCTTGATCCTAAACCTCTGCTCTGACCCCAAAACTCTGCCCTTGATCCTAAAACTCTGCCCTTGATCCTAAAACTCTGCTCTGACCCCAAAACTCTGCCCTGAACCTAAAACTCTGCCCCTGACCCCAAAACTCTGCCTTGATCCCAAAACTCTGCCCTGACCCCAAAACTCTGCCCCTGACCCCAAAACTCTGCCCTGACCCTAAAACTCTGCCCTGACCCCAAAACTCTGCCCTGACCCCAAAACTCTGCTCTGACCCCAAACCTCTGCCCTGACCCCAAACCTGTGCCCAGAGCAGGCACAGGGGATTTCTCCCCAGGGCCTGGCCATAATAGGATGAGAGCATTTCCCAGCACCAGCCCGTGGCTCAGGCATGGAAAGGGAACATCAGGAGCAGGACAGAGGAAAACTCTTTAGCTCCTCATTTCCATAAATTCTCGGTATAAATTGGCCCAGCAGCAAATAGTGAGAGTTTAGCTTTTCATGACATCTATTAAAAAAAAATAAAAATAAAAATCCAAATAATCCACTCAAACAAATCAAAAAACCCCAAAGGCTGGAAAAAAAAAAAGAATTGCAAAGTGTCACTGGAGACAGTGACAGTGCAGTCCCTGCAGCCACCCCAAACTCATCCCACACCAGGCTCCTGCCTGCCTTTATTTACCTGGCAATATTCAACTTTATTCGACTGCAATATTCTCTTTTTTTTTTTTTTTTTCGGTTTGCATTGCTCAGGAAGTGGGAAATGCTCCTCTAAAATCTCTGCTGCTCGCAGACAAGCTGTACACTTTTTTTTAGAATTGTTTGGGCTCTTTGATTCTTTGGGTCCTGTTTGTTTGTTTGTTTGTTTGTTCGAATTTCTAATTTCGTTTTCTTTCTTCTTGTTGCTTAGGGCTCAGTCCCTGAGCTGTGCCTTTGCTTTTTGATGAACATTCCCTCTGGAAAAACCACTGTCCACTAATTCCAGACACATTCCTGCAGTTGGAAGCAGAGCCACTCTTTGACTCGAATTAAGTTGAAAAGAGTGTGCCACTCACTCATCTACAGAGTGCAGCTGCTGCTGAAATTCCAAAAAAAAAAAAATTCTTTTCACTAAGACATTTTGTTCTGTTGAGTTCTCCTGGGATGGTCACATGGCCATTCAAAAAATTGTTGCTTTGCACCATTCTGTCACTAAAAGGAGCAGAGAAAGCTCCTGGTACAGAGAATTTCTTTTGAAGCAGACACTGGAAAAAATAACTGGGGAGAAAACAGCCAGAAAAGTCAGATAAAACTAAGTGAGAAGCTAAAAAAAACCAAAAAACAACACATGCCAAAAAAAAAGAATTCAAGCCATGGCCTCAAACAATCCAAAAATCCAATCAAAGAGGGGAAAGAAGAATTGCAAATTGTCACTGGAGACAGAACAGAGGAATTCACTTCAGTGCAGCTCTTCCACTGCAAAGCTCTCTTTTGTCTCTGTGCCTCTGTCACTTCTTTAACAGGAAAAAAAATAAAAAAATCAAAAATCTCCCTGTGCTAAAGAACCCTCGGAGTCTCCTTCATCCACGGTAAATTCGTGTGTGTGTTGGAAATATTTACAGCACAAAGACACAGAATTATTAGAAATCATCATTCCAGCTGCTGGTGTATTCCTTCCTTTATTTCATTATCAATTCATTATCTGGCTCACTGCAATTAAATCCTAGAGGATTTTGGAAGCCCTCACCTACAGCCAAAGGTGTGGAAAATCTTTGTGGAATGTTTGCTTGGAAGGGGGAAAGAGCAGAGAAGCCAACAGAAATATTCTACCCGTTGGTAAGAGGGAAAATAAAAGGCCTGGTTGCCTTCAAACAAGCAAATAAATTCCAAATGAAATAATTAAGTGATAAAATAAGAAATGATATGATAAATAAAATAATAAATAAATAAAATAATAAATAACTAAAATAACAAATTAAATCATAGTTAAATAAAATAATAAACAAAATAATAAACAAATAAAATAATAAATAAATAAAATGATAAATAAAATAATAATTAAATAAAAGAATAAACAAATAAAATAATAAATAAATAAAATAAATAAATAAAATAATAAATAAATAAAATAATAAATAAATAAAATAATAGATAAAATCACGATTAAATAAAAGAATAAACAAATAAAATACTAAAGAAATAAAATAATAAATAAATAAAATAATAAATAAATTCCCTGCTACCCCAAACCTCAAAAAATGTTCACTCCATCCACGTCAGGAGGGTTATTTATGAAACTGTATCCTTGTCAGCACTGCAGGACATTCCATCCCTTTGCTCAAATACTGTAAATTCATGAATGATGAGGAAAAAAATCGGAATTTGGCCAAAATATCTATATTTATCTGACAAAGCAAACGCTCAGCTTGCTTCAGTGCCGAGATGGGCTCTCACCGACTGCAATTCCAGCATTTGGAGCAGACTCGGAGCTCAGCACAGCATTTCAGGGTGCCTGGAACCGATTTTATTCCCCAACAGCTTCGAATTTCTCTTCTGGTGTGAAATGTCCGGGGCTGTGCCTGTGAGCTGCTGCTAGAAAATCCCTGTCACCCCCTGGGATAAAGGAAATTTCCTGCCCACAGGTTCTGCAGAGCTCCGGGAGGGTTTGTGCCAAATTTCTGCCTCTCAGTGAGGGAGCCTGGGAGGAGGCAGGAGTGTGAATAAATAAAAGAAAATCTTTTATCCCACAGGGTGCAGTGTGTGCTCCTCGGGGCTGGAAAAATCAGGGATTTTCTCGCTCAGGGGATGAGCTGGAGCAGGAGGAGTTCGTGTGGTCATTGCTGGGCTGGGGGAGTCACATCCCAGGATCCAACCCTGCCCAGGGGAGCTGCAAATCCCAGAGCACGAGATGGTCACAGGGAAAGAGGGACCAGCATCTCCCCAGGGACAGGGCAGCACCCAGGGCAGGGCTGGGATGGATTTTGGGAAAGGTTTTTTCCCCCCCTCTGAGGGTGCTGGGCACTGCCCAGGCTCCCCAGGGAATTCCAGAGCTCCAGGAGCACCCAGGGGTGCCCAGGGTGGGATTTTGGGGCTGTGCAGGGTCAGGAGCTGCTCTGGATGATCCTGTGGGGCCCTCCCAGCTCAGGATATTCTGGAATTCTCTGGAGCAGCCTCTGCTGAGGGATCAAACAGAAAGGACAACAGGAACCTCTTCTGCATCCCAAACCCTCCTGAGGTGGCAGAACCCAAAACCTCCTCTCCCATTTCAGAGCCACCAGAACCGTTCTCTGCTTTTCTCCATTTTTATTTTTTAACCCAGAGCATTTCAGACACACCAGAACCGTTCTCTCCTTTTCTCCATCTTTGCTTTAACCCAGAACAACATTTGCTGTTGATAAAACTGGAATTGCAGCAATCTCCAGCATTCCACCCTGAAGGGCAGATCCTGGGTCAGAACCATCCCAGCAGGAGCTGCAGGTCCAACGTTCCCTGTCCCAGAAATCCAAGCAGGAACGGGGAGCTCCTCCCTGATAACTCTCGTGACCCAAGCACTTGAGAATGGAATGGGAAAAGTTGCTCTAATTGAGTTTCCATGAATGGAATGTTCACCTCCCTGCTCATCGGGAAGAATGTGGATCGTGGCTGTATAAATACATGTCTGTAATTATCATCAGCATGTTTTATAAAAAATGAACAACCATTCTGGCTGGAAATTTCCATATCAACCTGAAATCCCTTTGAAGCAAAAGTGCAGAATGTGACTCAACAAATGTGGAATCAATAACTTGCATGCAAGAAATCAGATAGAAATTTGGGTAATGCTTTCAAGTAGTCATTTACCAGCAATTAATAAAATATTTTAAAAACTAGAGGGGGGGAAAAAAAAGAACATTTCCTGGGACTGACCACAATCCCAGCTCATTAAATACTTCTTTTTTTTTTTTTTTTTAAATGCAATGTTTGTCCTCATTATTTATCTGCACTTCATAACAGAACACTTGTTCTCATGAAAACATAACCTTGTTCTCACACCCTTTCACTGTGAGTGCCAAACTCGGTTTCAGACATATTTTGTTGGTATTCCACTCAAACTTGGAAAAACTGGAGCCTGCCTGACATGAGGGAGCCATAAACTCGAGCACAAGATGCCAACAAGTTCTCTGTGGGGTCTGGGGCAGCCAGCTGAGCTCCTCAGTGATTGGAAAACAACTGGGGAGCTCTTCAGAGGGAAAATTCACTGCTGTTAGAAAGCCTTCACTGCTAGGCAAGGAAATAAATTCAGATTTATAAACATTTTCTTGTAGCACAGGCTTGACTTTTTTTTTACAAAACCGGGTCTAACTTAGGCCAGGTCTATTTGCAGTCACCATTGGCAGCAGTCAGAGCAGCTGTTTGTCCATGGAACCAGCATTAAACACCAAAGTGCTCTGGGAGAGGGGGATCAAAGCTCCCCCATGGCTTCCCAAAAGAAAACTGAGCTCTGTTTATCCCCCCCTGCCTCTGGAGGTCGGGATGTGGAGCACCTTCACCATTCCCAGAGAAAATCCTAAGGAGGAATCTCTGAGAGCCTCAGTTTTCACTGAGTGCCCTTCCCAGCACTGCTCCTTTCCTTTTCTTTTTTTTTTTTTTTTTTTTTTTTTTTTTTTTTTTTTTTTTTTTGCAGTTTGATAAATTTAGCCTGTTTTTTTTTTTTTTTTTTTTTTTCCTTTTTTTTTCTGGCTTTTAAGCAACTCAGGCTTCACCCACCCTGGTGCAACACCCAGGAGACAGAACTGAGATAAACAAACCTACCCCATGGATTCCATTAAAACCAAACAAATAAAACCCCAGAACAAACCCCAGCAACTTCAAGTTGCCACTTTGCCACTCCAGAGCTCTTTGTAAAAATATTTTTAAGTCACACCAAAGCACCAAGAGCCAAGCAGCAAAAGGTACCTCAAAGAATTATCCTAAGTGGATTTATGTACCTGCAAGCACCAAAACTTTTGCTGGGCTGCCCTGGTTTTATAAGAGAGCTGCAGAGCAGTTGTGCAGCTGGAGGAACATCAATTATTGCTTTTATTCACAAATAAACACGGGGGGCCTGGGCCAAGCTCCTCCTGCCAAGAGCAGCTCCTCACTCCAGCTCCTCCCTCCCCCTCTTTATCTGAGCCCAGAAGATGAATAGGAACTCCTCGTTCCCTCCAATTCCTTAGGTTTAAAATTCAAGGCTCATTCTTGTGGCTCAGCCCATTTCTAATTAATTTCTGGGTTCCTGTTTTCATGTTTTCCATTTCACTGAGCAAAACAGACTCCTGAGCTGTCCCTCTCCTGCTGCAACAGAGGTGGAGCTGCAAAACAACAATGAACTTCTCATTTCTTCAATCACCTCAAAAATGATGGCTCTGCAACCCAGCTTGGAGCCATCACCGAGTTTGATTCTGCAACGTTTGAACAATAAGAGAGATATTGAGATTGTTATAACCAGTGAATATTCATTAATGCAAAAATCACACAGCAATCCTGTGTAATTATATGAAGTGTCCAAAGCATTGACCATTGCAGAAAATTATAATTAAAGTTATTGAAATTAATTAGAAAAGGAGATAGTCATTAAATTCCTGTTGCTGGGGTGTAAAACTGCTCTGACATTAAATACAATGGATGGCTCCTCCAGGAAGGGGGACGTTGGTGGCATTTCCTTCCTTGTGCTAGACAAAATTCAAGCTAATTTTTATGGCAAGATTTCTTTAGTTAAAATACTCAAATAAAATTCTTCAAAGTTCTGCAAAGATGATTTTTATTTTGCTCAAATCAAACTTAACCCTTCCCCATGCCCCAAATCCAACCTGACCACGAACTCAGCTGGGGTGAATTTGAGGCAAATCTTTCCTAATCCCACCTGCTGGGCTGAGCCAGGAGGGTTTGCAGCTTTCCAAAGTTCTGCTTTTCCTTTCTGGGGTTTGCCAGCACTTCCTCATCTCCTATTTTCCTTGTGCTCCATGTGCAAACCTTGGCTGAAATCCCCTCCACGCTGCTCTCCCTGGTTTTGAAGAGGTGAAAGTGCAGTGGGGATGGCAGAGTGTGGCTGCCCTGAGCCCTCTGAGGCTGCAGGGGCTGGGTAGAATTAAAGGAATAAAACAGAGATTTTTTTATTAAAAACCCTTCAAAGGATTCACCTTGGGCAGTGCAAGAGCCTGGATGTGGCTACACCCAAGCTGGACCCTGAGTCACTCACACTTCTATAAATGTTTTATATAAAGGTTCTCACACTTTTATCAGTTTGGGTCCATTTCCATTTTGGGGTTCACTGTCCAATCCCAGCTCCAGGTTCTGCAGTCCCATCCTCCCAGATTCTCTCCTCCATTCGCTGCTGTTTGCACTTTTTGGGGCTGGAGCTGCAGCGTGTCCTTGGTTGTGGGGCTGGAAAAGGATTGTTCTGTGTGCCTGAGCTGGGAGGAGAACTTGGAACACTTGATATGGAGTTCACAGTTCTATCCTAATGCACTGCAGAGCCTGGGAAATACAAAAATTAAAATTTCAGGCATCATCTCCTTGAGCTGTTGCTCCCTGGAGAGGAGAATCCCATTCCCTGCTGTCCCTCCTGACCCCTCCCTGTTTGCACTGGAGGAGTTTCCCACTCCACGGGGATGCTGTGGCTGTGAAAATCCTGACATCCACTCATCTGGAGGAGGGAGAAATGTGGGGATTTTCATCCCAGCTGCAAAAAGCTTCATTGGGCTACAGGTTTGCTCCCAGGGCTGACTCCAAGGGCTAATCAGTAACCTGGTTTTCCTCAGTTTAACATGGAATACTTGAAAATTGAAGGAGATGAAAGTTTATGCTAAAAGAAAATGTGATTGCTGCCACGTAATTATGACAGAGTGAAAACTCCCAGTGTGGCTGCTGGAACTGCAGATCCATCACAGGGAAAACTCATCCCACCTCACCCCCCTTCATTCATTTTTCCTTGGAACCCCTACCCTTGTCTGTGTTTAGCACCCTGCCAATATCCTCCTGTTCATTTTGAGTGTCATTTGGAAGGAATTTGTGGGGGTTTTACTGATAGGAACAAAACCAGAGCAGAACTGCCTGGGAGGTGGAAAGGTGCAAGGGCTTTTCATCCTGTTAATGTCAAACCAGAGAAAAACTTTGTAAAATACATCCATTTGCAGGAAAGCTTCTCTAATCGAGGCTGGAGACATTTGGATGCCAAGCCTGTGCTCAGGAAATAAAAAAAAAAAACCTTTCCCTAAACTGCAATCCTGCATCCCCAATAAACTGGGCTGTGGGGTTTTATTTGTGGGATTTTCTGAAATCTTGGGACCTTTCCCATTTATCTCAGGATTTCATCGTGCTGAAATTTCACTGATCAACAGCAGAAACCAAATGTTTCTCCTCACAGTCATGCACTCGTTGTCACTTATAAAACGAGTATTTAGCAGCACGTGTGTCCCTCTGGCCTTAGGGTGCTGAGAAAGAAGTTCCTGCTCTAGGAACAGGAAATTTGCCATGACCACAGATTTGTAGGCAGTTACTGCTCCACACAGCCACAAAACACTAAGTTTCTTTTAATAAAATATTCATTAAATTGCTATTAGATGTAACCCAGAGCATCCATCCCCCTGTCCAAATATGTGCTGGAAGTGTGTTGAGAGCTCCTCTCAATAAAAACCCATCGTGCCCATTACTCAATCCATAAATGTTGGAATAAAAAGTGAGGAGGGCGATGAATCAGAAGCAGAAATCTGCAGGAATAGCAGTGCTGCAACCTCAATCTCCTCATCAAACATAAATCACAGCAGGGTTAAAACAGCCAGGACTTCACTGAAGTCATAGGGGAAAAAAAAAAAAAAAACAAAAAACAAAAACCAGGAGTCACTCAAGCACAGAGTGGGGAAAAAACACCCAATGAAACAATGTCTGGAAATCTCCAGCCTCAGAGGGGTCAGAAACCCGGACTAAGTTCATTAAGCTGAGTTGGAAGCTTTAGGAAAGGAATCGAGAGCCAATTGATCAGTGACAAGGACAGAGGGGGAGGATCCCTGGGACAGAGATTGGGCAGAGTTAAAGGAATCAACTTTTTATTGATTAAAAGATTCACCCTGGGCACTGCAAGAGCCTGGACGTGGCTACACCCAAGGTGCACTCCTGGGCATGAATTTTCACACTTTATAAACGTTGCTCCATTTCCATATTGGAATTAATTGTCCAGTGCCAAGGGAGGTTCTGGCACAGCCCTTAAATAATTTCATTTTGTGCTGACTTTCCCTGGCCCCACAGCTCCAGGGTATGGAGAGCCCCTGGTGATTTGATCTGATTTGATCTGATTTTGTTGGCTCACAGCACCAGGGAGCTCCAGGGCTGGGATTTTCCCCTCGTGGGGCTCAGCCATGGTCTGGGCAGGGCCTGGCAATGGGCACAGCTCAGAGGTGACACTTCCAGAGGGTCACACCCTGATCCATGCAGGTGCCAAAGCCCTTCTCCATCCTGGCATTCTGTATGAGAGCCTCTCCCAGCTCTGTGAACCAGAAATCCAAAATCCTTTTGGCAGGGACCTCTCCCAGCAGCTTTTATGAGAATTCTTCTCTTTTTTTTTTTTTTTTGGCTGATCTTTCTCTGCAGCTCGAGGGGTCCATCAGCTGCAGCCCCAGCTTGGCAAAGCCCTTGGCATGAGGGATGGCTCAGGCTCCAAACCCAGAGCTGTGTCCTCTGGGTGGGCACAAAGGAAAAGGAGCATTTTGGACGTGTCCAGTTCATCATTTATTTCCATCAAGCCAAGGGAGGTCGATGCCATGGCCACAATGTTGTTTAATTTCCGTAAAATATTTTCTGCGATTTCTTTTTTTCTAAAAGTAAAAAAGAAAAAGCCCTAATTTTCATCCCTAAATGTTGAAATATCCCAAATCAACTCCTGATGCCAGCATTTATCTGATCCTCCTGCTGGAAGGTGCATCTACAGCTGGGAAAGTGCCTGAAAGAATTGACAGAACAGAGGCAGGAAAAGGAGAAAACGAATGGAGGAATCTCTTGAAAACCACGGGAAAGGAGTGAAATATGAGGCCCGTGGGGGTGAAGAGTTGGGTGTTGAGACAGGGGGAGGAGGAATGAGAGTGCTGACCCAAAATTCCAAGGAAGGATTTTATCACAAGCTCTGTCTGATGGGCCTTTACCTCCCTGACTGTAAAAACAATTTCCTTCCTGCCATGGAATAGCAAGAGAAAGTTGGGCAAATTCTCCAGGTTCCAATGGAAAGTGTGGATAACAGGCAATTTTAAAGAATTTGGAAATACTTCAAAGAAACTGATGAAAATCTGCTCTGCTGAAAAATTCTGATCATCACCTCCAAACCATTTGCTTGCCAGAGGAACAGTTTGTATTTCAGGCATTTGGAAATTTCTTATGGTACAATCCAGCAAGAAAGAGTGAAAAATAATCTCAGAGACTCTTTGGGAATTCCCTTTATTCCTGGAAGGAGCATTTTGCATTCCTGCAGCTGCAGGAGATGCAGCTCAGAGCTCACAGTGATGTGCAGAGCACAATCATCCACCCCTCACATCAATCCTGGGAGGTTGTTTCCATCCAAAAAAAATATAAATAAATAAAAATCACACATGACAGGAGCTTGTCCCTCCTCCAGCAGCCCTGGAGAATCCAGGATCTCTTTTGTGGCTGCAGCTCCTCATGGTCACAGTCAGGATGACAGGGACACACTTATAAACTCTGACTTGCAATTGGGAACACTTTGTGTCCCTGAATATATTCCAGATATGAATATATTCCATTTATGGTGATAGCACACCAGATGCAGACCATGGTAATTCTGAATATTCTCCAGACCTGCAGTTATTTCTGTTCTAGACATCTACTAGAGGCAACCACGAAATGAAACCTTTACTCCAACGTGTATTCCAAAAAGTCTTTCAGGTCTCCACAGAGATAAAACTGTCTGAGTTTTTTTGCAGATTTACACCACGATGTGCTCACTTAATTTGTGCTGGAAAGAGCCTGTTGGAGTTTTATTACTCATTACTTCTCCTACACTTTCCTTTGTCCTCCTGCAACTCTGTGCAGTTTGCTCAGGCTATAAATAAAGGTCTCAGGGGATGCTGGATATTGCACTCTGAACAAAAAATTCAGTGACTCATTCTCATACATATTTTCTCCCATTATTTTCATCACGGGTAAATGTTCCTGCTCGTTCCAGAGGGTCGGGAGTGGAGCTGGCTCTGGATTTTTTTTGGCAGATATAGGTCAGGAAACTCTTACCTCAGATGCCCTTAAAGGTGAAATCTTTTTTACCCAGCTAGTGGAGCAGTTTCTGGTTACAACCAAACATCCTCAGGGCTCAGAGCTGTTGGGTGGTTCCTACCCAAAAAGGACAATTCTCTGCTGGGGACAGCGGTGCCAGGCTGAGTGACAAGAGCAGTGACTTCATGTGGCATCAGAGCCTTGGAGCCTGCCCTGCTGCTCGCGATGGAAATGTGCTGTGGAGCCACCAGAGTCGCTCTCATTTTCCTCTAAATCACAGCAGCTCAGCCTAATGGGCTTGGAAAGGACAAACCCTGCCTGCTGGGGACACAAATCACCCAAACAACCCCCACATCTCAGCTCACACACGCATTGTTCCTATAGCATAATCTCCTATTTGTTTGAAAACCCGTGTTTTGTATAATTTTAAAAAAAGCAGGGACCAGGAATCATTGGAAATATTAAAATCACGAGGGTGCTGCCATCCTTTACTGCCCCACATCCATTGGTGCACCCAGCTTTTTCCAAAGGGAAAAGGACCCCATGGATTGTCCCTCCATGCTCCCCACAGAGCTCTCAGATATTTCTCTGCCATTTTCCAGGACACAGTTATTCACCATTTAACTCCTTGCACCCCAGGTGAGGAAGACGATGGGATTTCATCCAGGACAGGTGCCCTTGGCTGGGCAGGAGGAGCTCCTGGAATGATCCTGCAAACAATTCCTGAGGGATCAGAAGTGCTGCCTTCAGCTCTCTTTCATTCCTCACTCGTGGTGACTTCTGACACTTGCAAGAATATCTCTTGCAGTGTAAAAAAAAATAAAACAATTCCAATAAAATCCTGTTTATTATCTCAGTTAGGCAAAGGCCTGGAGCAGCTGCAGCACTGCTTGGAAAACATTTCCAGAGTGGGCACTGGAGAGGTTTTTTTTCAGGGAAAGGTTCTGTGGTGTGCCTGGACACCAGCCCTGTGCTTTCCATGGAAAATGGCAAATCCAGAACCCAATACAGCTCCGGGGCCACCTCAGCCCAGACCCCACCGAGCTCCTGAATTCCAGAGCCCAAAGGAGCTCCCAGAGCAGCCAAACCTGCAGGGATGCTCTGCATTCTCTTCCTCCTCTCCTTTTCCCTATTCCTGGCTCAGATCATTTCCCTGGATGATTCCAGACCTTCCCTGTGCTCCCCATCCCCCTCTGGAAAAGCTCAGGAATTTGGGGATCAGTTTAATTCCACCAAATAAAAACATTTCCCTCGTTCCCCTCCACCATCACAAGGCACTCAGCTTTCCTACCTAATGCACATTTCATCAGAATTAAATAGAATTAGGTTTTTCCCAGTTGCTTGAGTAGTTGATATAATTACTCCCAGTCTTGACAGGAAAAAGAGAGAAACAGATGTTTTCTCTCACCTAATTTTTCTCTGGAGAAATAAAGACTGCTTATAGATTTTTATGGCTTCTCACCAGAACAAAATATGGGAAAAATAACAGACTCATGAATATTTAACATTAATTCAAAGGAGTTCATTTAACAGAGAAAATACAAGCCAAACTCTAATTATTTTCTTCGAAGCTTTCACAGTTCCACCTGTAGTTTGTGTTCTGGAGTTCAAGTGATGCACTGGAAAACGCTGAAAAAAATCATTTCAATTTTGAATTAAAAGGGAAAATTCCTTAATTTCTCTTGCACTCATCTCTAAAACGATGCAGCAGCATGTGGTTCTTTAATTGGCTCTGAGGGGTGTGAAACCACAAATGCAGAATTGCAAGTGTGGAGAGGAGTTTGTGCATTCAGACTCTGCTGTGAAGGGGGACAAGCAGCAGAACTCCAACCCCTGGCTCACAAGCTGAGTGTTAATAACAAGAAAAAGAAATATTTTGGTTCACTCCTTAATAGGAGGGTCCAAGATTCCCTCAGAAAAAAAAAAAAAAAAAAAGACATTTTCTCTCAGCACCTTCCAGATTTTGGGATTGTGCAAAATTCCCTCTCCAGTTGGATTTGCAGCTTTAAAGGCACATTTAAAGATCTGACAGAAGTCACTGTCCTGGTTCTTTTTTGCTTTATTTTCCCTGAAGTTCTTCCTTTCATTCCCTTCCTGTAGAGCAGAGAGCTCCTCTTTGTCCTTGGCTCCTTTATTATCCTGATGTTTTCAGCCCTGCACCAAAAGCAGCTTTCTGGCCATTTGCAATCCTTCTCCAAGGAATTCTGCCCTTTAGCATGATTATTATTCTTATTTTTACTGCAATGAGTTCAGCAAAGGAATGACTGGGTAATTATTGAGCCAGGGAGGATGAAACCAATTCCCAGTTTCTCATGGAAGCAGCAAGACAGGGAGTTTAGATTTCTTCTCCTCAGAAATATTAACAAAAACTAATGTCAAAAAATGTTTTAAAGTTAAAAAAAAAAAAACAACCCTGCTTAATTCCAATAAAGACACCCTGAAATAAACCTAAATACAGATTTATTAAAAGGAACAGATATATTAGATTATAAATTGACATCAATCTCACCGAAGAAATTTGAACATATTTGAAGCCCTGTATTATTGCAAATATAAAAATCAGTCCCTGCCTCTCCCAGGAATTTTCATCAAGGCAAAACTTCAGTTTGGGGTTGTACATCAGCCCTGGAAGATGAATTTCAGTGTTCAGCAGCAGGGAGGCCCAGCCACTCACTGGCAATGAGATATTTATGCTGCAATTGCCAGTTCTAAATGTCATAAAGCTGAAATTAAATGCTGTGCACACCATGATCAGAGCTCAGTGATGCAGAGAGAGGTGGAAAATAAGTTGGGTTTTGTTTTTTTTTCAAGGAAATGTTGGTCTTTCACACAAATGTCCAACCTGGAAAATCAAAGTTGGAATTTCAAAGTCCCAGCACCTTGGGCACCGAATTTTTGTGGCCTCTTACAGGTAGAATAAAACATCTGGGTGTTAAAAAACACAGTGAGGGCTGTGATTGGTACAGAAATTATCCTGATGCAAAACCAGGAGGAGTTTCCAGAAGTTTCTAGAGGCCTTGTGATGCTTAAAGATGAAGGTGAAAACTCTCAAGACAGCAAAATTCCCACTCAGCCCAGATATCTTTGAAAAAAATAAATAAATAAAAAAATCTCTCTTTTTCCCAGTCACATTCCTGCTGTGTTACAAATATTCCTCTGGGCTGGGCACTTGATTCTTAGAAATGACTGAGAAGGAGGCACAGAAATGAGATGAATTATTTGTGGCAGCATGAGGAGCTTTATTCCAGCCTGAATTCACCTCCAGCTTTATTTCCTGAGCTGTTGGACATTTCTGACACCTCAGCCAGTTTTGTCAGGGCTTGGTTCATGAACCACAAAAAAAAAGAAAAAAAAACCAAAAAACCTCTGAGCTGCTCCTCAGCCCCTTGGTAAAATGTTGGTTTATGGCAGTGAGTAACTCTATTTAAAATGGTTTTTTTTTTTCAGCATTTAATTCCTGCCCTTTTAATCTCAGGTTAAATATTTACAATGGAGTTTAATTTATTTAATGTAAATAAATATACACAGCCTTTCCAAAAAAAAAAAAAAAATAGACTGGGAAATCTGCATTAATTTGAATTATTCAGATCTAGAACAGAGAGATTAAAACCTCAAGTTTATTCCATTATAATTCTGTCTCAAATGTAAGTTCTGAAATGTGAAGCAAAGGATCCTTTCAGGAGAGCCTGGTGTCCTCTCCACCAGAATTCCATTCTTTTCCCTCTCCTGGTTCCCTTCAATTCTCTGGAATTTTCTCCAAAAACTGATTTTCCTACCCCTAAATTAGTGATAATTTTGGGGAGTGTCCAGCACAGTGAGAAAAGTCGTGGTTTAGTGAGGGCAATGGGCCTGCAAAACCTGAGCCTGGCAGGGGATTTCAGAGCCAGTGACAGCATGAGAATAATTATATTTTAGTTAATTTTACCAGAAAATGCTCTCTAAATCCTATTTACATAAAAATGACGAGCACTGACTAACTACAGAAAAAAAAGATTATTCCACATTGCAAGTGTGTGCAATCCTCTTTTGGCAAGTTCCAGCTAATAACCTTGGCTGTTAATACAAACCTCAGAGATATTTCCCTGACTCTGAAAATAAACCCACAAAGCTTTAAATATCACCATTGGACGACTGCAAATTAGCATTTTAAATGTCTTTTTTTTTTTTTTTCCCCCCTCTTCTCATCATGGAAATTCCCTTTCCTGGGATTCAGGGGTTGTGTGATCCTAGTTAATCACAAAATGTAAGAAAACCATAATCCAGTGTATTTCCCATGTCTGGGGGCAGTTTTTACAGTTCTGGCTGAGTCAAAGAGGTTTTCCATGAAGGACAAAGTTCTGCCCATCAGAAAGAAGAGAAATGAAGGAATTACATTTGGTGGATGGCACTGCCTGTGATTTTGAGTGATTTCCAGAACAGAGACTTCAGGAAGGAGCCTTGGACCAACATTATCCATTTAATCAATAAAACAAGCAATAATTAAGTGCAGCTCTGTAGCTAACACTGAAGTTTCTATCAAAAGCAGATAAATTTCATTTTTTTTTTATCAGCAGAGTTTTAAGGACCTCCCTACAGAGAAGCTGTTTTGAACAGAATCTAAAGCCAAACACTCACAGAGCTGCAGACACAATTCTTCACCACAGCAATCCAAAAATCCACCCACAGCCACACCAAGAACCTTCCCCAAGCCCAGCTCCCCACTCCACTTCTTGGCAATGCTTTAAAAAATCAGAGAAAACAGCAGAGAAGCGAGATGCAAACGCTCCAGAGGGATTATATAAAATGATATGGAGATATTCTCATTTAAATCCTGGATCAGCTCATCCCCCCGTGCCCAATTCAGAGCAGGGTTGCAGAAGTGCCCTGGGAATGTGTCAGAATCAGATCCAAACGCCAGCACGTATTTTAACATCCCTTTGCAAATGAGGAGAAGGAGCACAGCCCCTTACAAAGCTGAGCCGTGATAAAAGGCTCCTCTTTGAATGGAGGAGTCATTGAAAAATGAATCTGGGAGCATTATTGAAGTATAATTCACTAAAATCCTTCGGCTATTAAATTCGCTTTTTCATTGAAAACCGATTCATCTGAACGAAAGGAGCTCTGCCGTGATTTTTATCTGCATTTCTCTGAGCAGGTGTCTTTGCCTGGCTCCAAACCCCACCTTCAACCTGGCAGGAAAACAGAAATTCCCCTTTTCTCACAGTGCCTGTTCCATCCCTCATCCCCGGGCAGGTACAGAGTTAAATACTCATTTCTGAATTTCAATACATTTGGTTCTCTCACAGCACCTGCAGCTGAAGATCTCGGAGCAATTTGTGACCATTCATGAGCCCAGGCTCGGATTTTCCAGGCAGTTTGTTTTGGCACAGCCCGGTGAGAACACACCCAGCTCCCGCAGGGGCTGGGGGAGATGAGCCACATTTATTTTCCTTTGACCCCCGGAATGGGATTTTTCTGTCTGTTCTTTCCCCCCAGAGGGCACGGGAAGGGAAGCAGACTGGTCCCAGTACTGAGCTAATGTTTTATCCCAACCATGACCAGTCAGGGTCTGCTCCCTTTCCTCTGCTCCGGGCACTGTGTCCTGCTCAAAGATTTGGTTCCTTGGGACTACAAAGCCTGGTTGGAGCGTGCCCAGAGGCAGGCAGGAGTTTCAGGCCACTCTGTCCCCCTTGGCAGGCTGGGCATGTCCCACACTGTGCCAGCTGAAAACCAGAGCAGCTCACACCCTCACTGAGCTTTTCTTACCCAGCCTCTCGGCTTTCTGCAGCGAGCAGATTCTCTCACATGCCAAAGGCTGCAGCACGGTTATGTCCCGACCTAATGGTCTAATCAAACTATTTTTAATCAGTGTAGCTCAGCCCCCAGGAGAGGGAGCGTTACAACAGACCTCTGGATAGGGCTAGAGATGAGCCAAGACAAAAACTCTCCTTCAACAACGTGAAAAGGATCCTGGATTATTCCCCTTTACAGTTTAACCATCCTGACTCTGACTAGAGCAAACTCCTGCTGTAGAGTCCAACTGCAGGCTCTGAGTGCTCGTTATTTCCTGCTGGACTGTGACTGCAAGTTTTGGTTTGTAGATTCTGAATGCAGCTTTCACCCAGCTCAACTCTGACTCCATCAGACCCAGACTGACCTCACAGCAGATCTTAACTTCCCTTGCTTTGTTCTTCTTTGTGCCTTTCTGGATCATTCCTTCTTCCTCAGGGCTCCTCCGGGTCGGGCTCCTCCAAAATCCCCCCCAGCAGCCAGCCCACCCCTTTTATCACACTTATCTTTATTAGTCAGAGCTGCAACCCATTAAGGGCATGGCTGTTCCTCTTCTTTAGTAATTAGCACAACTGTGACTTGTCAGGGTCGAGGTCACCTGTAAGCTGGTCTACACCTGTGAGGGAGGATGCAGTGACTCTGTGTCCCCTGTGTCCCCTGTGCCACCTCAGGGAGGGTGCAGTGACTCCTCTGTGTCCCCTGTGCCACCTCAAGGAGGGTGCAGTGACTCCTCTGTGCCACCACGGCTGCACTGAGGGTGGTACCAGGGCAGAAATGCAGCCCCAGGACACAGCCTGAGGATTTCACACAGACAAGGCACAGAAACACGGTCAGAAATCACAAACAGAACCGAGAGTGGAGCCCAGCAGGGGCTGGAGTGGGAAGGATGAATGCCCCAAGTGCAGCTGCTGCCTGCCTTTAGCAGCACTGAAAACTCTGCTGTGGAAAGCTGAGGTGAAGCTCATAAATCCAGAATTTGTTCTTCATCCCTTCAGTGACTCCATGACATTATCCTGTCATTCCTGTCAACGTTTCAGAGAGAAGTTTCTGAACAACAAAGCTCTGCCACAGCCCTGCTGCTGGGAAGGGCCACACCAACATCTGCCATGCACTCCCTAAAATTCAACTTTTGTTTACACGGTTTGTCCTCAAAACCAGCAGTCAGCTGGCAACTCTCAGCCATAGCTGCCTTATTAAATATGAAGTTTTTATTTCAAACACAGTACATTTTGTATCGGGAAAATCAATATAGAATAACTCAGAGTAGAGCAGACAACAGCTGGGCGACGTAATCTGATGACAGAAAGTTGAGAACAGGATTTTGGCAGTTTTACGTTCTCAAATCTCTCACTTGTTGTTTTTCATGGCACTGAGTTCTAAAGATCTGAGATTTCTCCCCAAAGCTTCACAAGATGAAGAAACCAAAAAAACACTGCTTTCGACATTAAAGGCTATTAGCTACAAAATAAACCAGTTGTTACTTATATTTTGCTTTACAGGCTACTGTAAGAGGATGAGACTTCCCAGAGCTACGATGAGTTATCAACATCAGCGGCCCCAGAGCCCTGAGCAAAGACTCGGGGAGATATTTCAGCATCAAGGTTGCTAAAGGTGAATTTCCTAAAGTAAATCCTTGTCTCTGCCTCCCCTTGGGCTGGGGGTGCTCAGCTCTGCTCAGGGCTGGGGCTCACAATCAACTCAGCTTGGAAAAGTTTCAGAGGTGGAAAAGAGGAGATGAAGGCACAGATGTGCCCAGTACAGGAGTACAGAACAGCATCAAAGCTTTGCTGATCACAGTTTTATTTTATCATCAGATTTTTAATTAGAAACAAACTTTATGCCATCACTGAATATTGAATAGTAATAATGAATAGCACAAATAAACCAGGGATTTTTGGAAGCAAACTATTTGTCCTTAGGAGATGATTAGCTCTCTAAAATGAAATGTGACTCACAAAATAAACTCCAATATATTTCCTTAACGGGCAAGAGGGTAACAGATCACTTTGTCCCGAAACTGCTTTTCTCACCACGTCGCACCAAGGATATTTTTTCTCAGACAACGCGACTGCTTTCTTACAGGTTGGCACTGCAGGGTCCTGTGGCAAACGCCGAGTTAAGATCCTGATGTTCCTCCGGTGTCACCTGGCTGGCATTGCCCTCTAGTGCTGTCCCCACTGCTGTCCCCACTGCTGTCCCCACTGCTGTCCCCACTGCTGTCCCCGCACTGTCACAGCACAGCCCCCGACAGACACAGCACAGACACCGCACAGACACCGCACAGACACAGCACAGACACCTCGCAGTCCCTGCGCAGCCACCGCAGGGTCACCGCACTGTCCCCGCACCGCCACTGTCCCCGCACGGCGGAGCCGCCACCGCCCCCGGCCATCCCCCTGTCCTTCTGTCCCCCTGTCTCTCTGTCCCCCTGTCCCCCTGTCCCTGTGTCCCTGTGTCTCCCTGTCCTTCTGTCCCCTTGTCCCTCTATCCCTCTGTCTCCCTGTCCTTCTGTCTCCTTGTCCACCTGTCCCTCTGTCCCTCTGTCCCTCTGTCCCCCTGTCCCTCCGTCCCCCTGTCCCTCTGTCCCTCTGTCCCCTTGTCCCCTGTCCCCCTCTCCCCCGTACCTCTGTCCCCCTGTCCCTCTGTCTCCCTGTCTCTCTGTCCCCCTGTCCCCTTGTCCCTCCGTCCCCCTGTCCCTCTGTCCCTCTGTCCCTCTGTCCCTCTGTCCCCCTGTCCCTCCGTCCCCCTGTCCCTCTGTCCCCCTGTCCCTCTGTCCCTCTGTCCCCCTGTCCCCTTGTCCCCTTGTCCCCTTGTCCCTCTGTCCCTCTATCTCCCTGTCCCTCTGTCCCTCCGCCTCCGGCGCGGCCGCTCCGGGGCCAGCGCTGAGCCCGCCCCGTGTCAGGCACGGCAGCAGCGCAGCTCCCCCGGCTCCGGGCAGGATTCAGGATTCAGGATTGAGGATTCAGGATTCAGGATTGAGGATTCTGCTGCTGCTGCTTCCAGCGGCTCGGCACGGGAGACCAGAGCGGTGTCCCGGTGTGGGGGTGACACCGGGGCTGCCCCGGGACCCGCCGCGCTCCCGCTCCCGCTGCCGCTGCCGGTGCCGCGCTCTGCCCGCGGCTCTGCGGCTCCGCGGGGCCATGAATTCCCCTGCTCGCTCTGCCCCCGGCTCTGCGGCCACCCCGCGGCTCCAGAGATGACTTCGAGCTGACTCGCCGAGGGACACAACCCCAGCTTGCTATGGAGGATGATTTTTAAGATGAATACCTACCTTGGTGATAAATCCAATACATCGATACCGGGATATTTCAAAGGCTCTGCGCTAAATTACGGCAATTTTTCTGCAAACAACTCCAACGAGACAGGAAGCGACCTGGATTCACCTGCCTTGGCCACCAGCAGGGCGATCATCGTGGGGCTGATCCTCGGTGCCTTTATTCTCTTTGCTATCGTAGGTAATATCCTGGTAATTCTCTCAGTGGCTTGCAACAGACATTTAAGAATCCCTACGAACTATTTCATCATTAACCTGGCCATAGCAGACCTGCTGCTGAGTTTCACTGTCCTGCCGTTCTCTGCCACGCTGGAAGTGCTTGGCTACTGGGTTTTGGGGAGGATATTCTGTGACATCTGGGCAGCGGTGGATGTGCTGTGCTGCACAGCCTCCATTCTGAGCCTGTGTGCCATTTCCATCGACAGGTACATCGGGGTCCGCTATTCCCTGCAGTACCCCACGCTGGTCACCAGGAAAAGAGCGATTTTGGCTCTCCTGGGGGTTTGGGTCCTGTCCATGGTGATTTCCATCGGGCCCCTGCTGGGCTGGAAGGAGCCGGCCCCGCAGGACGACAGGGAGTGCCGGATCACCGAGGAGCCTTTCTATGCTCTCTTCTCCTCGCTGGGCTCCTTTTACATCCCTTTAATCGTCATCCTCGTCATGTACTGCCGGGTCTACATCGTGGCCAAAAGGACTACGAGGAACCTGGAGGCTGGGGTGATGAAGGAAATGTCCAACTCCAAGGAGCTGACCTTACGGATTCATTACAAGCACGAGGACACCTTAAACAACACCAGATCCAAGGGGCACAATCCCAGGAACTCCTTAGCGTTCAAACTTTTAAAATTCTCCAGAGAAAAGAAAGCGGCCAAGACGTTGGGAATTGTGGTGGGCATGTTCATCCTGTGCTGGCTCCCCTTCTTCATCGTCCTGCCACTGGGTGAGTTGGGAAGCTGCGAGGGCACGGGTCGGGCTGGGTTTGCTGGATCCTACAGAAATATCTTGGAGAGGAATCAGCTGGATGAGAAGGAGACACTGAGGGGAGAGCTGCAGTGAGTGGATGAAAGGAAGGGAATGAAAGGAAGGGAATGAAAAGAAAGGGAATGAAAAGAAGGGAATGAAAGAAAGGGAATGAAAAGAAGGGAATGAAAAGAAAGGGAATTAAAGGAAGGGAATGAAAAGAAAGGGAATGAAAAGAAGGGAATGAAAGAAAGGGAATGAAAAGAAGGGAATTCCTGATGTGCAAAGAGTCACACTGGAACTTTGGGAAGTGTGCAGCTGCACAAAGCTGCTCACCTGGAGTCCTCAGGACCTGTGTCACCCCAAGGGACAATATCTCCAGGGTTCATGTCTTAAATCCCTCTTTGTGTTGGTCATTTGAATGGAATTAGGTGTCAGAAACATTACCAAAAGCTTTACCCCAAATCCTGGACAAGACCAGAGAGCTGCAGCACTGCAGCATTGGGGATTCAGCATTTGGGATGTAACACAGCAGGATTTTGGCATTTAAAGGTGCCCTAACTGGAAATGAACTTAATTGTGAGGGGGAAAAACTCCCCTGAGCCTTGGAAAGCTGAAAAGTTTTAAATCTGAGGTCAAATCCCAAAACCAAAGGAGATCCCACAGATTCCCAAGGAATTTGTGTCTGCTCATTGGTGTCACTAGTTCTTCATTCAGGTGCTCTGGACACTGCCATGGGAGCTTTTGGCAGCCACTTTGTTCACTTTGAACTTTAAAATATTGTCCAAGTATTGACATAGCCTTAGCACATTGCTCAGTGTCCTCAGAGCTGTGTGAAATGTGCTGGTGTTGTTTTTAATATTAGCACTACTCTGAAGGGGAGGATCTCAAGACATTCAATTACTGAGCTCTCAGAAATATCTGTCCAAAATTCATTTCTCTGTGACAATCTGGCAGCCTAATTATGGAAAGAGGTGGATAAAGAAAAGGGAGAAAAAGCCTTTATTAATGTTCTGTGTTTGTGTTTACTTAGTTACCCAACTAAAACATTTCTGATGGAGTGGTAAGTGAATATTTTTAGAGATAGTTGTAGAAAGCTAAACTGAGTTCAGCAGCCTGACCCTGGTGAAGTGTTATAAAACCATCATTTCTGTGTAATATCATTTAGGATCTTTACTGCTTCAGCTACTGCAGGGCAACTTTGTCATCTCTATCTTATTTTACTGAATTTTTCAATCTTTATGATTCAAGACTTGCTGAAAGGTCACGTTAAGGATGTGAAAAAATCTGAACAGAAGGAAAACCCTGAGTAAAGTTCTCTTTGGCTACTCAAGTTTAAGTCCTTGTGCTGGCCCTTAAATAAGTTTATAAGGTAAAACAAGCAAAAACACCCAGCTGTGGATAGAAATGGATTTCCACCATATGTAGCAATAGAGGATTTGTAGCCAGTAGATCACAATCCCCTGATAAAGCAGATTCCCTCCTTGATTTGGAATTATTGAAGGAAGAAAAGCAGCTGTGAACCCAGCAGCTCGTGGGTGTGAGGCAGGACTGACATCCCCAGATGTGGAGCAGCCCAGCAAAAACACAGACACGGGGCAGGAGCCAAGGGAGACACCAAAGCAGCTTCCATAAAAGTGTCCCTTTTCCCTGGGAGAGGTTTTTTCAGATCCCCTGGGCTCTCTCGGGAGGTTTAGTGAGTGCCTGTTAAACCACCTGAGGGAGAATTTCTTGCTTGCCAGGACATGGTTTTAGCTCCTGTATAAATTGTGCCAGGGCAGCAGTGGGTGACAGGCTGGAGCCTCCAGCACAGCACGGGGCTGGCACAGGGGCTGGGGACAGACCAGGGCTGGGGACAAATCCAGGGCTGGGGACAAATCCAGGGCCGGGGGACAAATCCAATAATGGGAACAAATCCAGTGCTAGAGACCAAATCAGTGCTGGGGACAAGCTCAGTGCTGGGGACAGACCAGTGTGGGGGACAAATCCAGTAATGGGGGCAGACCCAGTGCTGGGGACAGACCCAATGCTGGGGACAAATCCAGTGCTGGGAACAAATCCAGTACTGGAGACAAACCCAGTACTGGGGACAGACTTAGGGCTGGGGACAAATCCAGTTCTGAGGGACAAATCCAGTGCTAGGGGACAAATCCAGTGCTGGGGACAGACCCAGGGCTGGGACAGACCCATCAAACTGCTGGAATCCCATTTCTGTCAGAATCCCTCTAAAAAAGGGGCCCAGAGGGATTCCACAGCATCCCATACAGGATCCATCCCCACTGTGGGTGTTTTCCCTTTGTTTTTCTGCCTAGGAACAGGCTGGGTTTATTCCCTGATTTTTCTTTTGAGATTTATGATCCAGGGCTGTCCAACCCCCTGTATTTTTATCTCAGTGTCTCAGTGCAGAGTCAATTAAGGATGTCAGGCATGACTCAAGCATTGCTCACTTGGACAGGTGGGAAAAGTTCTTTTCCTGACAATGCAGCTGCTCTCAAAACTGCAGCACAGGGGAAAGCAGTGGGGAAATAATTCCTAAGGAGCTGTGAGCTGCACTCTTCACAGCAGGAACCTTTTGCTTTGTGTCTTGAAGACACGAAATTCAGTGAAATGCTGTTCAAAACCCTTTAGAGAGCACCCAGGGGTATGAAATCAATTCCTGGGATATGCAAGCTGTAGAATCCAGAAGGTGCTGGAGTTTTCCAGGCTCTCCTTTGGTTCCTGGGTTCAGACACCTCCCCTCCCTGCAAGGACAGGCTTGGCCCTCAGCTCCTCTCTTCTCTTTGCCCCAGTAACCCAAATCACACCCTCACATCTGCACCGTTGCTATTTCTGTCCCTCTGCTCCCTCAGTAATTCCATGGCTCTGCAGGAAGGTGTTGGCAAAGCAGCTCTGGATTTCTGTGGATTTTTGTGGATTTCTGCAGCACTGCAGCCCCAAACGAAATCTGAACAAATCCACTTGGGTGTAGCAGAGTTTCCTTGGGATTCTCAGCAGTTCCATGAAGTTTCCCAGGCAAAATTATTCTTCTTCCAGTCTGGCATTTCAATTTATTGCACAGCTCCCCATTTGCTATTCCAGCCCAGAGTTATTCCATCAGGTGGCAGCTCTGCCCTGGGAGCAGCTGTGGTGCTGAAAGCAGGCAGATTGCTTGGAAAAATGAAATTATAGCAACACTTCCAGAGCGTTTTTCAAGCAAAAATCCCAAGGACAGCTCTGTGTCCAGAGATTGGAATTCCAGCCTTGACACCACAGGTGCTGACAGCATTAAATCCTAAATTCTCAGCACTGAATTACTCCCAGTCAGCTCTGGAGCACTGAGCTGTGCTGTCTGCAGCACCTGGGGATGCAGAACTGGCACCTGAGAAAATCACGTGAGAAATTTGGGTTATTTCTGTGTTGGATATTCTTTCCAGACAGCAGTGGAGCTACAGAACATCCTGGCTGCACATTTATAAAAGCTCCCTGCCACTCAAAATTATTTGTGATTCAACATGAAGAATAAACTAAAGCCATTTGTGTCTTTGAGACAATTTCTTGGGCCATAAATTCAGTGACTCAGCTTTGAGGAGTGACTATCTTGTTTTTTTTTTTAAATAAATGTTTCTTTTTATCTCTTTTGTACAAATTCTTCCTTAGGCAGCAGGATTACATTAAATATTCATTGCTGATAAATGGTGAGTGAAAGAGATTCTTTTTATTTAAAGGCTAGAGCCCTGCAGAACTAAGGTGACACTCATTAAAACTCCCTCCTTTAAACAATGGAGTGCCCAATTTTATGACAATACCTTTGTTTAAAAAATGAATATAAAATGAAGGATCCTATAAGGAGAGGTTTGGTGTCACTCCTGTAAATTGAGATATCAGAGCAGAATTCTCAGTCTTCTCCCAGACATTCCCAGAGGGAAAACTCTGCAGGAACTGAACCAGGGCACTTCCCCAGCCTGCTGCAGGATCCACTGCCCAGCTCAGAGCCTGAATCCCCCTGCTCCCACAAATCCTGGGGTCCATCACCGAAGAAAAATAAAACTTTTGGAACTTAACCAGCACTTGGAGAAGGTCCCAAGAGCCCCAGGATGAAGATACACCTGGTGGGTCTATCACTATGGATCAAGCTTTTGTAATTTCTCTATAAGTAATAAAAAAAATCATATTAAATATTCTGCACGTCGTAGGTCAGCCAACACAAAATTATTCTTAAAATAAAATGTCATTGAGGTACAGAATGTAGATTTATGTTACATCAGGCCAACCTCTGGGAATACCAAAGAATACCCTGGGAAACCCTTCCAGGCTTTAGGTCTGGTATTGTCAGTGCCACTGGGCTCTGCTCTCTGCAGGGCTTTAGGCCTGGCTTAGCTTCACCTCATTTGCCTCCTCTTCCCCTCCCTGACCAGTCCAGCTCTCTCGAATTGATGACCTCGAGTTAATACTCACAGAATTCAAATAAATGAATGGATGTGGCAATCTGGCAGGTCAATCCTTGTGCAAAGTTCAGTTGACAGGAGACAGCAGGAACTGGACAATGAAATATCCTGAGGGCACTCACGGAGCACCAGGAGTGTTTTTGGCACGTGGGCAGCCCCGGATTATTTGGGGATGATTCATTTTGCTACTGAAATAACCTCCCTTAAGCCCTGGTTTAAGCCTCTGCTTTGCAAAGGGTATCAATTACCAAAGTTGTTATCAAAACAGGGGAAACTGCACAAATTCCTGGGTAATTCCTCTGCAGGTTTGGGATTTGTTTGTCAGAGGAATGAAGGCAAATCCTACAGTGGTCAGTGGCACAGAAATAAATACACAAAGCAGTGCAGAAAAAAATACACAGAAATCAACCAGTGGTGACTCTTCAGCCCCAGGGACGGCAGCAGCTCCTGTGTCAGACCAGACACATCCCAGGGAAAAAAATTCAGGACTGAGCCCCTGGGCTCTCAGTGAGAGGAAATCTCACAACTCTTGAAATCCAAGGCAGGAGGGAAGGGGGAGTCTCAGAGGAAATGTTGGTTTTGGCAGGGCAGCTGCCAAAATCCAGGTGGACCTTGAGCACCTGAGGCCAGAGCTCAGGGTCTCAGGTGCTTCAGGTGAAATACAGGACCAAAGAGCCAGGAGGTTTTTCACATCTTCACTAAAACAAACCCACTGCAAGGTTTGGAGCTGTTTTGAGCTTCCAGGTGAGCCCTGGAAATGGGAAAGCAAGAACCGTCCCTCTCTGAGGGATGAGAGAGAAAAGCTGCCCTGGAAATCCATCCAGCACCTCTGGAACAGCGTTCAGCTCCATTTCCTACCAGCCATGGCCAAGCCAGATTGGCTCAGCTGTCAGGCAAGAGCGAGGAGAGAAAAGCCCAGAGCACGTTCAGGAACTGCAGATACAAGAAATGAAATGTCAGCAGACTCAGATTAGCTTTTCTAGACTCCCTTAATCAGCTAATCCTTAGCAAAACAAGGATAATCTTGGCTCGTGTGCTGTCTAGTCAGGAGCTGCTGCAGTCTGTGACTCTTTTGGACTAAACAATCACAACAATCATGGCATTGTGATGTTGTTGCTCTTTGTGTCCTTATGCACTTCCAGCTTTAGAGACTGAACGGGATTCCGACCAAAACTGCTCTTGCTTTTATCATATTTGTCCGAGGGCAGCACAGTTTAAACACAGGTGATTTCTCTCACCTGTAAGTCACAAAGCTGGGCTGGGCTCAGAGGGTGGTGGCCAGGGCAGTAATTCTGTGTGTAAATACCAGAAATCAAATGTAGCTGCTGTGCCTTGCAGCTGCTTGTAATGCAAAGGAGGTGTAGCAGCTCTGGGGTTTAGGAAAAGATCTCATGCCTCTCTGTACTCCTTGAAGTCCTGGTTTTATTTTGGCCACTCCAGATAAGTTTCTATTTTTGGAGCCTTTTAAAAGCCTCTCAGATTGGAGTCACGGTGAATGAAGTTCACGCTGTTCTCACTGCAGTGATTTGTTCATGTGAAATGTGTCTGCTCCAGGTTGTCAGTGCTAGGACACGAATTCCTCACAGCCACGATACTTTGGAGCTCTGAGCAACCTGGGGTGGTGGAAAGTGTCCCTGCCCCTGGCAGGGGTGGAACTGGATGAGCTTTAGGGTCCCTTTAAACAAAATATTCCACGATTGCAGGATATTCCCAATGTCACTCCACTGGAGAATGACAACTGCCAGACTTGGAACCCCCTCAGATTTGTGTGCTCCCCATTGTTTCTTCTCATTTATCCCGTTTTCCTTTCATTTTCTTCCTTGAATTTGATTCTGCTTATTTTGGATGCTCTCCCTGTTTCTCAAGATCATTTTTCACTGTTTCCCAGCTGTTTTCCCTGTTATCCTAATCCTCTTCTCCAGCAGCCTGCAGTGCCTCCCAGCTTGACCAACCCTCGGTTTTATAACCATCCTCTCCACTTCATCATCTACTGTTTGTAAACATCTACTGTTCAGGGTTTTGGGGTTTTTTTTTCCTATATTAAATAAGTCCAGGGGAATGTACACAAACACTGGATGTTGGAAGGGAAGAAATGAGGAGCTTTAGAAATCCAATTAGCTCCAAAACCTTGGCACGCTGGCTTGGCTGAGCCCGTGGTGAGAAGGGCTGCAGAAAAAAAGCTCCAACAAAAAGGAAACCCCATCCTTTCAGCACATTCTCAACTCAAAACATCTCTGCTCAGGGGCAGATGATTGCTCCTGCAGGGAGGATTTTCCTGGCTGTGCACACCGTGGATGTAACTCAGCCATCAGCAGCTTTCCAGGAATCCCAGCCTGGAAAGATCTGATCAATCATTTTTCCCAAGGAAAACTCCCATCATAAAGCAGATTTCAGGCTCATTTCTGCACCAGCTGGCTCCTGGGGGACAGATGGACATGGGGGTTGATGTTGGTGAAGTTTCCTGATTTCCCTGTCTCAGAACTCAGCTGTTATCATTTGGTGTTTTGCAACCCTTTCCCCTCACCAGAGCAATTTTTAAAACCTCGGAATTTTCTCTTGAAAAGCTCAGGTTTATCTGCAGCCAGAAGGGCTCCAATCTGCTCCAAAAGGAATCTCTGGAAGAAGCTTGGCCCTTGGATTGCCTTCCCAGGGTACCTTTGCCTGGCTCTCAGCCTCCAATCACGAATTGCCAATTCTCTCTTTGTCTTTTATGGTGTGCAAACAAGAAGGTTTTGAAACACCTCATTTTCAACCTGTTGTCAATAGAGAGAAGGAGTTTCACGTTTTGTGGCTCTTTAATCTTCAAACAATGCCAAAGGCATCAGTGGATCTCCAGTTTCCCAGCTGGAATATCCAGTGGCACACAGCAGAGCCCTTACAGGTATTTATTGTACACTGTGTTGCAATAAATCCAGAATAAATCCAGATGTTGGATTTGTTCCAGGAAACTGGAAAGGAACTCAACACACTCCCCCTCTAGGTGTGTTTTCATCTCAGCAAAACTGGATTTGGAAGATTTTGAAATGCAATTCCTTTGTAAGGCACAGAAAACAGCACTGGACAGCCCCGAATTCATCCCTAGTGACTTGTCCTTAAATCCAGGGAATTCCCAGTACTCCTCCCCAGTTATTATCTAATCTAAGAATCAAACCCTGAGCAGAACTGATCATTCTATGAGGAATTTATTATGCTAAATTGATATCAAACCCACAATGCGTTAAAAATGAATGTTTAATTAAAACTTCCTTCAGTGAAGAGTTTTCCTTAATTAAGAGTACAACAATTAAGCCACTCCAGAAGATTTTTCTGCTGCCCACCCTGATATTTTAAGGACTTTTCCCAGGTCCACTAAAGTCCTCATGAGCCTTTTCAAAGGGTTTCAAGGACTTCCCTGACTCCAGTGGACTCTGAATTTTAATTTTAATGTCTCAGTGATGCTCTGCCTCCATATTCTGCAGAATATGTGAGGAGAATTAATATGAGAAATTATTTCCCACAGTGTTCCCTAATTTCATTGAGGAGACTTGACTTTCTCTGTAATAAAGCATTCATTATAAAGAACCAGTCAGAGCCTAAATGAAATTCGTTCTTCCTAAATAAAATACTTCTTAATTCCTTTTTATGATACTTGCTCAGTTTATCTCCAAGCTCAACAGCTCCATCAAGCCTGAGGACTGTGGGCAAAAAACTGATCCAGCAGATTTTCTGAAATATTTCCTGTTCTCCACTTGGGCTTTGCAAAAATCTTGTTGGTGTCAGTGGTGCAGTGAGAGGGAGATTGTGGTGCTGTGATTAATAAATCACAGGGTTAGTGCTGAGAAATAAAAGTGAGCAGCAAACACAGATCCCTTGGAGGAGGCTGTGAAACATGGAACAGGAGAGCAATCACTTGGAGCAGGGAAATCCCTCTGGCCACCCCACCAGGAATAAATCACTGAGGACAGAACCACATGCAAATTTTGCAGGCACTTTAAAGAGCAATTTAAATCAGCACAGGGCAGTATTTAATCTCTTTATCAGGCTGCAGTGGATTGGAATTAAAGCAGGAAATGTCAGTGTGGTGTTTGAGTGTGTGCAGCAGGCTTTGCTTTAGAATTTTATCGAGGTATCAAAACAGCCCACACTCGTTTGGTCCTGATAGGTTAATGCAGCTAAGTAAAAGGCATTGTAGTTAATTTAAAATTAAAAAAAAAATTAAAGATCAGCATTTAGCTACAATTATAGAAAAGTTTTGAAACTGAGGAAATCAGGAGTAGCTTCTTGTTTGTATAGATTAAATAAGCACAGCTCATTTATCTGCACTGGTTCCCAGTTTTCCTCTCTAGACTTTCACTCATTTTTATCTGGCCTGTAAATTTTATCCTCTGCTGTCCATCAGGACAGGGGCAGGATCTGCAGGATCTGCAGCAGCTGCACAGAAAAGGCTCTGGCCAAACCCTACAGACCAGAGCCAGCAGCACAGCCCTGAGGGACAGGGGCTCACCCTACAGGAGTCCTGGAGAGCCCTGAAGTGCAGGAGCTGTGAGGAAATCCCTTCAAATTTTCCATTTAACCCTGAGCTCCTCAGCTCCAGGGCAGAGCCAGAACTGGCACCATTCCCAAACTCTGCCAGGATAAAAATCTGGGATTTGGAGCCACAGGACCTTTCCTGCAGGGAGTGCACCGAGCCCTGGCACCATTCCCAAACTCTGCCAGGATAAAAATCTGGGATTCTGGCTCCAAAGGACCCTTCCAGCAGGGAGTGCAGCCCAGCCCTGGCCCCACACACGCTGTGCTGCCTGTGCTGCCACCCCAGAGCTGTTGCCCAGGAGCAGAGGAAATGCTCTTGCATAGTTTGGAGGCCCCAGGCACGACCTCAGTGTTTCAGTGAGATGGGAAACGTGCCCAGAATCACATCCCTCCCCTCCCCTGGCATCCTGACAGCCACCTCTGACTCAGCTCCTCTCACAGCCCAGCAAATCCAAAACCACTCCAGAGGAAAAGGTTCTTTCCCAGGCAGGCTGGGGTGTCACCTTCCATCTGAAATACTCTGCAAATCCAACTCCAGCTCTTGACAGAGGAATTCTCTCCTGGATTCCCAGCCCTTGGTCACTTGAGCCAAACACAGAGGTGTTTTCCCAGACAGGAAACAGACCCAGCTCTGTTTGCCATAAAAATCTCATACATTCTTTTCTGCAGCCCCATGGGCTAAATTTAGCTCATCAATTACCACTAAAAGTAGAGGAAGTGGATTCCCCAGTGTGAGCTTTTCATCTGGGCAGCCTCATTGGGGAAATGGTTTAGTTGTGAAGGGAAGGGGAAGTATTCACAGAATAACTTCTTGGTTTGGGTTACACCATTTTTATGAATGCCTGAGATATGGGAAGTTCCCCAAATAACTTCATGTTTCAGGAGGTTTCTACTCTCACAAAAATCTGGAGAAATGGAGGGGGCTCAGGAGCTGCCAGGGGATGTATTACAAGTTATAAAGTTTGTCTGGAAATGCCCTTTTTGAGGGGCCTGGGAACACCTTTCTGCAAAAATGACCTTTGAAAGCTCTTTGAAAAAGGCACAGACTGGACAAGGGAGGTTTGATCTGTCCCTGAGATCAGGAGATGTTCCTGCAGCAGGTGTGGACACAAGGACTGCTTCTTATTTTTTAATCTTTCATCAGTGACGTGCTTCTTTATCTTTCAAATGGGAAACATTTCCTTATTAGCTTTAAAAATAACATGTTAGTACCAGAAGACCAATATGCATGGAAGAGTTTTAAAGCACAGATTCTAACAGTGATCTGATGAACATGTTCCCTCCCTAAAGACAGACAAACCCTTACCTCAGATATGCTCAGATACTCTCAGATATGCTCAGATTTGCTCAGATACACTCAGATATTCTCAGATATGCACAGGTATGCTCAGATATGCTCAGATATTCTCAAATATTCTCAGATATGCTCAGATACTCTCAGATATGCTCAGATTTGCTCAGATTTGCTCAGATATGCTCAGATATTCTCAGATATGCACAGGTATGCTCAGATATGCTCAGATATGCTCAGATATGCACAGGTATGCTCGGATATGCTCAGATATTCTCAGATATGCTCAGATATGCTCAGAGATTCTCAGATATTCTCAGATATGCACAGGTATGCTCGGATATGCACAGGTATGCTCAGATATGCTCAGATATTCTCTGCTTGTCTCCCCTGGACAGGATCCCTGTTCTCGGCTCTGAAGCCCCCTGAAACGATCTTCAAGGTGATTTTTTGGCTTGGCTACTTCAACAGCTGCTTGAATCCCATCATCTACCCCTGCTCCAGCAAGGAGTTCAAGAGGGCTTTTATCCAGATCCTGAGGTGCCAGTGCCACCGGCGGAGGCAGCTGGGCTGGTGGCCCTACAGCTACAGAAACTGGAACCGCTGCTCCCTGGAACACGGCAGGAGGGATTCCCTGGAGGACAGCGGCAGCTTCCTGAGCGGCAGCCAGAGGACTCTGTCCTCAGCATCCCCCAGCCCTGGCTACGTGAGCAGGATCAGCCACCCCCAGCTGGAGCTGTGCACGCTGCAGGAGTGCAGGAACTGCAGCTCCCTGCTCAGCCCAGCCCGCCAGGCCAGCGGGCAGCAGGGCCACTGCCAGTTCTTCACCTTCCAGCTGCTGCCTGAGCACAATGGGCACGGCCCTGCTGCCAGCCAGGGCTCCGGGTGTGAGCCCACACCCTGAGGGCAGCACTGCCTGGAGGGCAGGTCCCCGCTGGGACAAGCCCTGCTGGACCCTGCCCTGCTCGTGGCAGCTCTGCAGGAAGCAGTGGGGCCGTGCTCGGGTCCTCAGCAGAGCTCAGGAAGGGACAGGAGGCTCCATGGCACAGCAGAGCCCACAGCAGGGACTGCTCACATTCGCAAATAATTCCCAGAGAAACTACTGAGGGGTGAGCAGAGGGCAGGGAGGGTGCTGGACACGGCCAGGGAACGGCACAGGGGATTGCTCAGGTGTCCTGGGAGAGCTGAACAGACACAAAGACAAATGGGGTGGGCAGGGGGTGCCCAGCTGTGCCAGGGTGGGGAGAGAGGGATGGGTGGAGAAAGGATGAGGGAGGGATGGATGGCTGGATGGATGGATGATGGATGGATGGATGGATGGATGGATGATGGATGATGGATGGATGGATGGATGGATGGATGGATGATTGATGGATGATTGATGGATGATGGATGGATGATGGATGGATGATGGATGGATGATGGATGGATGATGGATGATGGATGGATGATGGATGGATGATGGATGGATGGATCCATGGATGGAACAATGAGGAATGCACTGAGGTCATTCCTCTCCAGGCTGTCCCTGGCCCTGCCCGTGATTCCGGATTGTTCCGTACATCGCTGTACACTCTCGCACTTTAGAGATGGCAAACAATGATTAAAGTCATTTCTCAACAATTGAAACGCTGGCTCCTGTTACTGTAGGGCTGGAATTCAGCCAAGATCCCTCATCAGGATTGTCACTGCAAAATAAAACACTCATGGCCACTACATTTGCCACTGTGGCCCCTGGGCTGCAGCTGCTTCCCTCATCACCAACACACGTAACTTCCATCAGGAATTAGTTAAAGGAGTTCCTTCACCGGGAGCTCTTTGAAAGTTTGAAAATTCCAGCAGTGGTGAGAGCTCAGAATCTCCATTTCAGCTCTCCAGTGAGTGTCCTGCAGACATCCAGGCTACCAGAGCATCTGATTTCTAAAAGCACCACTCCTAAATCTCTCCAAATACCTCCCAAAAACAGCAGTGACCTCTGGAGAGCCAAACCCCAGCCCTGGTTCCTTGAGCACTCTTTGGAAACAGCTCTGCATGTTTAGAGGCTTTTCCTTTGCCTCTCAGATAAGAAGAGTCAAACAAGACCAATTTCACCTCCAGTCACAGCCTCCACACAGGTACAGGCAATAAAAATTCTATAGAAGGGGAGAAAACTCCACATGGATCTGAAGGAGGGACTACAAAGATTAGAGAGGAGAAAAGTCTGATATGCCACCTTAAAATCTGACTTGTCCAGTTGAGATCTATTCTGAATATTTTCATTTTTCCCACTGGAATCTTTTACAACCTCCACCAGGCAAAGCCAGCCCAAACAGAAGCTGTACAAATCACCCTCTTCCTTTTGCTATTCCTTCATTTGATGCAACATTTTCCTTTAAAGGAAAAACTATTTGGGCCAGGGAACAATCATAAAGCCTTGTGGGACAAGCCCATTTTTTATTACAGCCAAAATGAATTTGCCAAGCAGAACATGCAGTGGCACAAGGTGGGATCTTCACAGAATTTCTGATGAACCCACTCTGTGGGCAAACAAATTCTCCTCTCCAAATGAATTGCTGCCATTTAGCACCCAAGTTGTTCACAAAACGCTGAATTTCCTGGTCCACAGGCACTCAGTGCAAAGGCACAGCTGGAATGGCTCAGGGAGCTTTGTCACAGCCCAGCTGTACAGAAATTAAACCCATTAGGCTTCAGTGCACTCAGCTGTCACAAAAGTGCTGCTTATTTGTGAGAAGAGTTATGGTAAAATCAATCCAGCTGAATGAGGTTGAAGCTGGAGAGCATCCTGCATCCTTTGCTCTTTGGAAATGCAGCTTCCCATTATCTTTACAAATGTGATGGGGAGAGGAGAGGACATTGGTATTACAAAGTACAGTTCCAGTCTGGAAAATGTCAAAATAGCAACTTTCTATTCAGCAGCTGAGCTCTGTGCTCTCAGCTTGTGTGCTTGACTTTCACCTCAGACAAATGAGCAGAAAATTGCCCTGCACAGGAGATTATGGGGTGGAATTATGGCTCTGCTCACACCCAGTATTCCTTATCCCACACACAAACCTGCTCATCCCCATGGGAAAACACTGAATTCTGCTTTGATTCACTCCACAAGAGCCTCTCACCTTCCTCCCAGCCCCTCTCTGCCTCACACATTTGGGAGGGCAGGACATGGAGCATCACACAAACACCTCCTGCACCTGGGGAGCTCACAGAGAAACATCTCAGAACACGGACACACATCGTGCTGGGTTTATATCGATGAACCCAAAAATGTTTCCACCCACTGTGATTTTTTGGGGACTGAAAAGTTGCAATTCCATCATCAGATTTAAGAATCCCAGGACAATCTGTTTGTCTGCTTGGGTAGGAATTGAACCAAGGGGATAAACGAAATGTCCCTGGGGAGAAAAGCAGGGCCATGATGACAGTTCATGTCACTGTGACAGGGACAGGTCCCCCTGCACCCCTCTGCCCTCCTGCCTGGGTGAAAGCAGAAAATTACATTACATTCTTACTCAGTTATAAGCTTTTCCCCAGAACAGCCAAAATTCCACTTCCACATAAGTGAAAGGAGACAGGGAAAGGAAATCTGGAGCAGTTACTGGGAATTTCTGATGACAAAATACGAATTTCTGATGACAAAATATGTGAAGAACATCCTCCCTGTTTAGCAATTCACATAATTCTTATAGCACTCCAGCCAAGGCAGGAGAAACAGAGAATGGATATTCAAAATTAATAAGAATCTATCACTGTTTCTCTAATAAATCAGCCTAAAAAAGCGGATGTAGTAAAACTTGAATTTATAGCAGCGATTAAACAGCCTTTAATTGCCTATTTCACAATTTCCTTTCAAAATGTTCTTTGGGAAGCACAATCATTTGATTCCACTGAGACTTGTGTGCAAATGTTTCATTCTGGTGAAGAACCTGAACTTTCTGTGACCTCCAGAAAACAGTAATTATTTTTTCTTTTGCTTGATTTGTTGAGCTTTAGTTTCTTCACTGTGAAGATCAAAAAAGCTGTCCCGAGAAGTAAATTTAACATATGGCCCGGAGCCGGAGGTAGTTGTGCAATATTTGTCCCTCTCCTGGGCGGCTGAGTCCAATCCTGCTCTGCTGGAACACGGGCGAGCTCCAGCCCTGCTTTCACTAAATCCAGTTTGGCATGGAAAGGATCGGGACCTGCCTTGGAAAATCCGACATCGCCACCTATGGGATTTCTGTGAGAGTCACAAATCCTCCAATCCACTGCAATCTCTGGGTTTTTACACGACGCAAATCCAGCCTTTTAAACAGCAAAACTTTCCCCTTAGGGCAGCGGGAGGACTTGGATACCCTGCGTTCAATAATTAGAATAAATAATGAAAGGTGTTTTCCAGATTGCTGGGTTTTGTCAACTCAGGTTGTCACACGGCTCGTGGGCATGGTGTTGAATCTTCTGCTGTAAGGAGCAGTATTTGGGAATTTCTAAAGAACAGCTCCAGTGTAAAACCTCCCAAGTCTCTGGCTGTTTGAATCCAAGGGTGTTGTTCCATCCCCTGCACAATTCAAGCCTCCTTTGGGGCTCCGATTGGAAATACCTTAACGCCTTTAACGTTGTATGAAAGAATGGGCTGTGAGGCTGAACAAGAGGAGGATCATCCCAAAGTTGCAGGGAAAACCCTCATATTTCTGAGCTGTGTAAACATGAAACGTTCACCGGGGAGAAGCAGGTCCCGGGAATCCCAAGGGGTTTGACACAGCCCGGAGCTGGTTCTGCACCTGGATCAGGGCAAATTCCTGCGATCAGGCTGGGGATGCACAGATGGACAGAGATGGATGGCTGGGTGAGAGCAGGGCACGGAAAAATGAACCCCCACACCCCGGCCTGATCCCCCAGCGTGGGCAGCAGGAAAAGGGCTGGGATTGAGCCCCTGTGCCCTGCTCAGGTGAGATCTCACCTGCAGAGCTTCCCCAGCACAGCAAGGACCTGGAGCTGCTGGAGCCGACCCAGGATGGGCAGAGGGATGGGGCAGCTCTGCTGGGAGAGCTGGGATTGTTCACCTGGAGAGGAGAAGCTTTGGGGTGACCTCGGTGATCTTGCAGGGCATGAAGGAGCCAACATGGAGGGAGGTGATTTATACCACGGGGAGAAAGAGGCCACGGGCGGGACGAGGCACCTGCCGGCACCTGCCCTCACCTGTTCTCACCTGTTCTTACCTGCCCTCACCTGCTCTCAGCTGCCTTCTTCTGCTCTCAGTTGTCTTCCTCTGGCCTCCCTCACCTGCCCTCACCTGCGCTCCCTGACGTCACACCACAGAACTACAGTCCCCGGCATGCCCCACGCGCACCCCTCTCCCATTGGTCTCTAATACCGGAAGCGACACTCGTGTAGGGGGTGTGGCGGAAGCCGGAAGCCGGAAGTGCGGCTGGTGCAGGTGAGTGCGGTGCTGGGGCATGGGGGATCCGGGCCGGGCCTGGGCGGACCCGGCGGGGCTGGGGGCAATGGCCCCGGTCTGGACCATCCCTTCAGCTCCGGGCAGTGCGGGGCGGGCCCTGCGAGCCGGGGGCCGCCTTGGGGCCGCAGGGGCTGGGGGAGCCGAGCCGGGGCGAGCCGAGCCGGGGGGAGCCGAGCCGGGGGGAGCCGTGTTTGGGGTCGGTCCCGGCGATCTGAGCTCCGTAGTTCCCGGCCCAGCCCCGTGTCCCTGCACGGGGCACGGAATCAGGGGAAGTTGCCCCAGCCCCGAGAGATGCGAGTTACCCTTAGGGATGTCAAGAGTGCTTTGGAGCAGTTTCAAGACTTGAAATGTGGATAAGAGGAATTAAATAATTGAGTATGTTGAAATGTATATAAATATGCAAGGGGAGGGACAGAGCAGGGCCCAGGCTGTGCCCCGGGGTCCAGCAGTGGCACCAGAGGAACGGGCAGGGACTGAGCCCAGCAATTTCCCCTGCACAGGAGGCAGAACTTCTGCCCTGGGCAGTGCCCAGCCCTGAGCAGAGACCAGAGAGGGGCTGGAGTCTCCAGAGCTGTCTGGACACAATCCTGTGCCCTGTGTTTGGGAATGCAGGAGGTGGCACCGGTGACCCACTGTGGTCCCTTCCAGCCTCACTCATCCTGGGATTTGTTTGCTGACAAGTCTTTGAAATGATGATTATTGAGTGTCACTCCTTTCTCGTTTCCACAATCCCCTCCCAGGAGTCCAGCATGGAAGAATTTCAAGATGCAAGTCCCCCTGAGGAGCTGCTGAATCACCTGAAGCTGTCAGACCAGAAGTGTCCAGAGCCTGGCCCCAGAGATGCCCAGCACCCCCAGAGCTTTGGCAGTGCCCCATGCCCAGGCCAGGATCCCACAGAGGAGTGTTTCCATGACTGTCACGACTCCTTTGAGGCCAAAGGAGCTGTGCTGGATGATGAAGGGAATGTTCAGGATGACGGGAGTAGCTCAAAGAAGCAGACAGAACTAGATGAAGAATACTTGCTAGAACTAGAGAAAGATTTGCCAGAGGAGGAGAAGCAGGTAAAGCAAAGCACCAGTGCTGGGTCTGAAATGATTTGTGTGCTCTCAGTGTTTGCAGTGGGCTGGGGCTGACACAAAGGCACCTCTGAAACCCTCCTGTGTCTGGTTTTACTGTGCTAAATTCCTCCTTTTAGGTAACAAATGTTTGTGCCTTTCCTTGCTGCTCTTAATCCTCACATTCCAGGGCAGATTTTGTGTGCCCTGAGCAGTGAGTGAGGTGGCTGTGACTCAGAGATTACAGGCAACAAAACTCTCCCTGTTCCCTCCTGTTCACTGTCTGTGCATGCATTGGTTTCCCCTGAGTGCCTGCAAGGTGCTTCTCCAAAACTCAGCAGATTTCAGGATAGTTTTCCTGATTTAGGAAATCCATAGAGTTGGAATTCAATTTGAATAGATCCCTGTGAATTATTTGGGCTTTAATCAAACAAAAACACATTAAATGTGTGGGGTTGTTTGCTTTCAGTGCTGTCACATTGGGCAACGTGTCACATCTTGCAGCAGGGAAGAGAAAAATGCAATTTTTCATTTGTAGAACGAATCTTTGTGTTAATATAGGAGTTCCTTGAGGTGGAAGAGCAATAGTGGGGAAGGACAACATGGGATAGAGTCTGAAGTAGGAGTGAGACTAAAAGTAATTCTGGTCTCTGCTGGCCCTGGTGGGAATCCTTTGGCTCTCTGTGTCAGTTTGGGCAGAATGATGCTGCCAGTTGCAATTTAATTATTAAGAGTAGGGGGGTGGGAATGTCAGGAGCTGCTCTGGTGCATCCTTTGGAGGATTTTAATCCAAACCCCTGCCCAGAGCCAGGGAGATCTCTGGCACAGCCCCTCTGCCTCCCTGTGCTGCTGTTTAACTATCCTGGAAACTTTTGCTCTATGTTTAATATTTCCTTTATTGCAGAGCCCTGAGCATCTCAGGGGCCTCCCCTGGACTCCCTCTGGGAATTCAAAGTCTCCTTGTTGTTGTTGTAGGAGGGAGTTTGTTTGATTTGGGGGGGTTTTACCATTTGGCATTCTCCAAATGAATCTCTCAGGTGCTGAGCAGAGAGCAAAAATCACCTTCCTTGACCTCCTCACACACAAAAATCATTTCATTGCCCTTGGGTTTTTTCCAGTTTGAGTGGACAGTCCCTTTTTTTTCTCCTTGTGTTTATTCCTGTCCAATAAGGAGCACTGTCATCATGAGTCACACTGGGGCTGCAGCACCAGCCTGGGACTTGAGAGCTTCAGAGAAAAACCTGCTCCAAACTGAGGGGAAATTGTTCTAGAACTAAACTCTAAGAAGAGCAGCAAGGCTGGCAGTTGGCTGTGTTAATTTTCGTGCTGTTCATGGTTTGGGTGTATTTTTAGATAATCATCTCATTTTGCACATGGATCTTTGCCTGCTGTCAAATGACCAAAATAATTGGGAATGTTGAATCTTGGCACTCAGCTTTGTGGAACTCCACTGAAAGGGGCTATGGGAGTGCAAAACAACAAACTGCTTCAAAGTGGGAAGATTTGCTCAGAGAAAGGCTGGAGCAGCTGCAGCTCTCATCTTTCTGCAGGTTTATTTCCAGTGGTGTTGAGCAATTCTGCCCTTCAGAGTGGTTTGTGATTTCAGCTACCCAAACTGAGGGATTCTGTCTCTCACAGCACCACTGATCAGCAATTTTTTATATTCCATGGAGAGATTTCTGAATATTGCAGGTTTTCAAATGTAATTTTTTTTTTTTCTCTCTAGCACAATATTACTGGTATCTCATACAAGCAGAGCTGCAGAACTGGCAGCTCAGACAGTTGTCACAGGCACTGGAGTGGCCCCTTCCATGATCTCCCCCTGGATAGATCACTTCTCAATTTCTCTCCTCCTTGCATTTGCTACTGATGGCCATGAATTTAGTTTCAAAAGCAAAGCATTCTGTATATTCTGATTGTAAAAGATTCTGTTAAATGCTGCAGCTTTTAAGAAAAAGTCCTGCAGTCTCAGTCTGAAAACAGTGCTGTACATTCATTTACTCAGAGCTTTTTAAACCTTTTAAACCTCCTTTCCAATGACTCAAAAGGTTGGGTTTGTTTTTTTTTTGAGAAGGGCAACGTGTTTTTTAAATTTATTTTTATTGCAGCTGCAGCACACGAGACAGAAATACTGAGAAATGTTTTTTCTCTCAGCAATCCTTGCTGGGTTTTTGTGAGCCTGTGCTGGCACACCTCAGGGTGGTGATTCACCAAAATCAAGCTGTACTTTCAGCCCCAGGGCAGTGCTGGTTAAAGCAGACATCACACAGCAGCCTAGGGAGATGGATTGGATTTGGCTGCTTGTCTAAATAACAAAAACTCCCCAGGAGCTGATGCTGCAGCACCAACCATAAACCGTGGGCTCAGGGCACAAGGAGAGCTGGATGTGAGCCCTGCTCCAGTCACGTTTATGGAGCTTCACCCTCACAGGTTGGCTTTTTGTAACCAGAGCCCATAGTTGTGTTCAAGAGCCCCAATAAATGGGTGAGTGCAGGGATGTTCTCCAGTAATGGGCTGTAAGAAAAGCTCTCATTTATTCTGGACATGCAAAGACAGGTTGTGGTCCTGGCTCTGGGTATTTCTGTGCAGGAAACATTCACCTGTGCAGAGGCTGCTGCAGAGCTCAGAGGGAAGGAGCCACTCAGTGATTGTGTGTTTTCTCTAATTACATTTCAAGAGCCCCATACACTGAGATTTCTAATGTTAAGCAGCAGGAATTCTTCCAGGGAGACAGCAGGGATGCCCTAAGAAATCTTCTCTAGAGAAGCAAAATAAGAACTTGCATGGATATTAAAATACAAACCTGTGAGAAGTGTCCTTAAAAACAGAGCCTGGCTCCTTGGCTGGGCTTGCACCTCTGAGCTTTGGAAGGATTAAAATTCACCTTTACAGGGTTTGGTGGTTGTTCCACAAGGCTGCTGCTGCTGCCTCAGCAGAGGCACTGAGCAGCAAATTGCTTTTGATGCATTCCAAGCAGATTTTTCTGGCTGGTTGTCAGTGACAGTGATGGTTTTGACGTGGGGCTGCTCTGCAGAATTAATCTGAGGACACCCAGCAGCTGTTGCAGGGTCGTTGTTCAGCCTGCCCAGTCCTGGTCTCAGGGACCCTTTAATGAGGAGTTTATCCAGTGCAGGACTGCCAGTCCCTCAGCTCCTCCATCGTGGCAGATTCTGTCCTGTTCTGTGGCAAGGACTTCAGCACCTGGCCTGGGAAGCTCTAATTTTGGATATCAAACCCTGTGTTCTGTAGCCAATATTCCAATAATTACCAATTAATTCCAATAAATACACAATATTCCTGCTGAGCAGTTCCTTCTCTGGCCTTTCCATGTGCCCTGGACCTCCAGCTGGCTGGAATCACAATTGCTGTTCTGACAGCAGGAATTGTGTCAGCCAGACAAGAGGAGATTCTTGAGGAGTGTCTTGTGAGCATGTGGAAGAACTGATTTTAACAAATAGGATTTTTGAGTGATACCTGAGATTCTTGCTGGGCTAAACAGTAAAATTTGCCTTTTTTACCCCCTGTTCTCTGCAGGCTCTAGGATATGTTAGAGAACATTGGCTTAGTGAAGACATTTCCTTTAAGCTGCCCCCTCCTCTCCCTTCCTTTCCTCCCTGTGCCTTTGGGTTGATCCCATTGTTTTCCATAAAGGGAAGTTTCTGTATAGAATAAAACATCCTGTTCCATTTTCTGAGTTAAAGCCTGGAGAAGAACATTTGAGCAGTAAATCTCTATCTGCTGGAATCATTAATTGCAAGAGCTGGTGAGAAGAATTTGAATAAAAGCTGGAATTATAATCTCCCTGCGTGATTTATAATTCTTTGAGTTTTAAACAAACAAAACTCTGTTGCTGAGTGGCAATTTAATAGGAAGAGGGGAAAATGTCCCTTTGAGTGCTGCTGTCTGATTTGAGTCTGTGTTCAGTTGTGCATTTGTGTGGCAGAGGCTGCTCCTGTCAGATCAAGGCCTGATCTGCTGCTGGATTTCTGGGCAGCTCCAGTGTCCCTGCCCCGGGCTGGATGATGGCACTGCTGTCACTCAGGAGCAGGCACACTTAGGCTGGCCTTCACTGAGCTGGCAGCCAGGGCTGTCACCTCCTTCCCTATCTGCCAGTGCTGCTTCCACTTTGGAGATTTGGTAGGACAAAGAGTAACGTTCTTTTCCATGGAATCCCAGGGAGCAGGGACAGGCCAGGTCTATCCCTGCCATTGCCCTGGAACCCCCCCAAGTGCAGCTTTGGGTGTTTTCAAGATTTAAAAAAAGGAGATTTTGGGATGACTCCAAACCCTTGGATGCAGGACTGAGCAGTAGCTTCCCAAAACTGCAGGGGGAAGCAGACAGCTGCTAATGACTGAGAAATGGGACTGGGAGGTGAGAAATGCATTCCTGATCTCTTTAAAATTCCTATTTCCCCTCTGAACTGCAGGAGTTTGGATTCCCCTGGATCTGGTGACCTTCCCAAGGGACTGTGAGGGGCAGCTTCACTGGGATTGTCTCCAGAATTGGAGCCAGGAACAGTTCCCAGCAAAGGGAAATGAAGGGATCAGTCCAAGCTCAGGGCAGTGTCACAAACTGAGGGTGTTGTTCCTTCAGCTCCCACTGCCTGCTCAAGGATTTCACTTCCAGCACTTCCACTGCACTGCTCACTCCCCAGGGGAACAGGGGAATATGTACTGTGCTGCTTTCTCTAATAGCAGATTCATGCTTTTATTATTATAAAAAATACGTTTAATAGCCAAATAAGATTTATTTCTAATTCTATAGTTACAAGTAAATTCTATACAATTCTATTTTATATCATGCTTTTTTTTTTGTAACCCTGAGGTGCAGGGGCTGTGTGTGATTTAGGTTTGTAATTTATTGTCATGAGGCCAAGTTGGCCCTTGTCATGACTTGAGATCATCTCCAGCAGCCCTGGCTTTATCAGGCAGGTTTGGGTTAAATACTGATTTTTTCCTGAGTACGGGATTGGAATTCAGTATCCAAATTTAAACGTTTCTAATCAGATCCTGTAAGAATCAGCACCAGTTAAATTCAAAAAATTATTCAAAAAACACTTAAACCACATCACAGTCAGTGCCTACCATGGAATTTGTCATCTTTGCATTACTAAAATTCACAAAAAAACCCAAACCTTCAGATTTTGCTGCCGTTGAAGAGCAGCAAACCCTGAACTGTGGAGCTGTGTCTGCCTGCAGTGCTGTGTGTGAGCAGCCCCAGGGCAGGATGGCTTTTCCTGGGCACAGCATTAGGATTCAGGCTGACCTAATTCCCTGGCAGAGAGGGAAACTCCCTGCCTGTTGTGGGCCAGCTTGGTGGGGACACTGCGGGGACATTGTGCAAATCCCTGCAGGTGTCATTTGGGATTTTTCCCTGGGGACTGATGGGGTCCCTGAGAGCTGCTGGGAATTCTCCACCCTCAGGGCAGAGCTGTCTGTTCTTTTTCAGAGAAGCTTTTCCCTGCATTTGAGCAGCTTCTCCCAAACTCCCCTGGAGCAGTCCAGCTGAAATGGAAATTCTAAGAGTTGCCTTTCCCCTGGTCTCTTAAAGGAATGTCTGGATGGAGGAATAAATAATGGATTTATTTCACACCCAGCCTGCTTTGCAGGGCAGTGCCTTTAGCATGTGAGGGGCTCATCCATTTTTCATGCTTTTACATTTGGTGGAAAGTCAGAGGAATTGGCTTTTAGGTGTTGCTTCTTGGTCAGTCATACCTGAAATCCAAATCCATTGATGTGCAGGAGGTACCCTCCAGACTTCACCTTTTTAAAAATACTTTGGACACTCAGTGTGGAAGTGAAACCCAGAAACCAGGGATGTGTTGAAAATGTTGGTCAGGCTCTCACAGCAATGCAAGTTCTGAACCATTGCTGCTTTGCAGGGAGCTGAATAAATTTGAAACTCATACACAGAGCTCTTCAAAGTGCTGCTTTGCTGTTCCTCCTTTTACTCCTTTTTAAATAAAAAGCTGAAGCTTTCTTGCTGCAAATCATTTTTATATTAGCATTTAATGCATAATGTAATATTTTGTAATAATTTGGATAAAATGAAGCAAAATCTTGATAATACAGGTGAAACTTTTCATCCAGCATCCCTCAGTTGCAGGGTTTGTGCCTCAGGATTGGTGTGAGCATGCTGTAGTTGTGTTCATCATAAAAATCCTTTCATTCTTGTGGAGCTGTAACTGAACCCTGTGCAGCAGAAAGTGCTCATGGCACTGAAAGGCCACTTCTAAATAGGTCATGAGCAATGAAGTCAGTGGGGTTTGTGTTTCAGGCAGCCCTTCCCCTCACTGAGGGTTGTCTGTGGAGATCCTTCCTGCAGGATCCTCATCTCAGGCCTGCCCTGTGCTGAGATGGAGCTGCTTTGTTCAGTGCCATGAAATGTTGGGATTATTTTCACCCTTTTTTCACCTTTCAGAATATTTAAAAATTCTTTTTTTGTGGAGTTCAGGGCAGGAATTTCTGTCTGCTTCCCTGAAAATGGTGGTGTAGCTTTAATGTAGTTCCACATTCCCTGTGCTGAACAGCAGAATTCTGCATTTCACAGAGGATTTGGGATTTCCATGCAGCCTGAAGGGTGGAATTTGGATGTTCATGTGTAGAAAGCACCAAGTGTGTCCCTTGGGGTGTTGAAGGATTTGGGGGGTTTGTCAGCCCTGCCTGAGCAAAGGAACTTCCTGATAATTGGGCATGGTTTGTGTTCCCTGTGTTTTGTGGGGTTTCTTTAAAATGTGAGCAGTAATGGGTGTTGGAAAAGCTCTTTAATAAGCAAGAGGAACAAATGTGATGGTCTGGGCATGTATCAAAGGGCTCAGGTGAGATTTTGCTGTGGAATTTTGTGTCCTGACTCAGTGTCCTTCCACTGAGGCTGGTCTGTTCCTGACGTGGTGCCAATGGTCAGGTGAATCAATTCCCAAAGCCCAAAGTAGAAGCAGGAGGAAGAACCTGGGCTTTGGAGCTGTTTGTCAGCTCCTTGGCATAGCTGGGAGCTGGTGCAGTGCTCCACACTCTGTACTATATTTAGCTGTTTCCAAGGAGATGTTCTGTGTGATATTGATAATTGCATTAATCCTTGATTCACACAATCTGCAGGAAAGGAAACTGCTCCTTTTCCTACTGTTGGCTTTTTAATTGCTCAGTGATCTGTCATTTACAGACACCTCCATTGAAGTCCTTTGTGTGCTGGGAGAAAAATCAGTGCTCCAAGGATGGTTTTTGTAGCACAGAGTGACTCCTGAGCTCTGTCATGTTCCTGCCTTTCCCTGCTTTGTTTCAGGAATGTGTGCACTGCCAGGAGGGTGAAGGGATGGTGACATCCTGGAGTTTTGTGTGTCACAGGATGAGAGCCTGAGCGTGGCCTCCCCTTGTGCCAAGATGTTCATGGTTGAAAGCACAGCTCTGCTCACATGTGCAGTTCTCACTGGACAAAGAACCAGCTCCTGGGGGTTCACTTACTTCTCCTGTGAAATCTTTCAGAGTAGAAATCTTCCTCAGCCTGGACCTTTTCCTTGTGGGTCTCTGAAAATAACTGGGATTGCTGAGGTGGAATTATTTCGAGCAAAACTTTTGAGACTTTACATTTCAAACCTATTCTGCACAGTTGACCTGCAGTGAGTGAATTAAATGGAGTTGGAAAGGAGAAGCAAACAGCCAGCTAAAAGCTGATGTGTTGGTTTAAAGCATGGAATTCTCCATGGATGCTCTCCCTGCTTCCTGGTGGCTGTGAAGTGGAGCTTTTTAATTGCCTTGCTGTTACACTCCAGTGTTTCATGGATATAAAAAGGACTCCATGTCACAGGGTCTACAAGCAGATCTTGGCAGAGTTAAAACTCTTCAGGTTATGTTTTATTCTGCTTCCCTTCCATACTTTAATTTGGAACTGCAGCTGACCTAGTTGTTCATTTCAGTGAAATATTCTGAGACATTGTCTTTTCTTTTGTAGAAAAGAAGAAAGGAGAGCACGGGGCTGAAGGAGAAAGGAAATGAGCATTTCAAGAAAGGAGGTGGGTTGGTCATCTCTGAGCACCCTGTGCATGTTAGAGAATCTCACATTAGTACTCAGCCACCGTGGTGGTGCTGCAGAAAACCCCGAGGAAGATCTCACACACTGTCCTTGTTGAATTTTATCACCTCTTTGATTTTTCATCCAGCTCTAGAGAAGAGACAGAGATATCAGACCTCCTTTAGAGTTGTTTAAATCCCAAAGATTTGAATACTAAAGCAGGATTCCCATGAAAGCTGAGTGTTATTTACATACAAAACATGGATTTTGGACTTCCTTCCAAGAGCCAGGGGTTTTTTTACTGATCAAAAAAGGCTTCCCTGGGGCTCTGAGTTGGGCTGATGGTTGTGCCTAGAATTGATGCAAGATTTGGGGCTCTGTAGCTGTCTTGTACCTTTATACATTGCTTTGAATGAGCAAACAGAAGGGGGGAAGTGGTTTTGACACCTGCCTTTGATTTAATCTGCTGGTGGGTGATTGTATTTATGTATTTAGTGATGTTCTTTGAGAGCAGCTACTGATCCTGCTGTCATATCACCAGATACAGAGAATAGTTTCCAAAGGAATCTCAGCCATGGGGTTCAGTGATTGGAAATAAATGCTTTGGTTTGGGTTTTTGCTGTTGCTCTGCAGACTATGGAGAGGCAGAAGAATCCTACACCAAAGCTCTGCAGATCTGCCCAGCCTGCTTCCAGAAGGACAGAGCTGTGCTGTTCTCAAACAGAGCTGCTGCAAAAATGAAACAGGTGAGTGTTGCTTTTATTCTGTGGAATTTATTCACTGGATTGAGCCCCCCAGGACCATGGAATCCAAGCTGTGCCCCAGCCCACAGCCCTGAGTGCCACCTCCAGGGATGGGGACATGAAGAAATGTGACTTCAATCTAACAAAACTGTTCTGTGTTCTAGGACAAGACAGAGGCTGCCCTGAGTGACTGCACCAAAGGTACTTTTTTTTCTCTGTGCTGCTCTTGTGCCAGATTTTTAAACATAAATGGTGTCATTTAGTGCCTTTACTGCAGAGCTGTAATTTTGAGCATAAGGATCTTCAAAGAATTGAACAGAAAACATCTGATTTGTATTGCTTATTTTGTAAAATGTCTGTCAAACCTTTCCTATCTGCAGTAATTTACTTTCTATTCTCTTGTACCATAAGGCTGCAGTTTGTTCTTGTTTTTAATAAGAAAATCTTTCCTGTGGAAACTGTTTCCCACACCTGTGATTTCAAACCCTTTTCCACCTGCCATCGTCCCCAAATCCTGGTTTAATCCCAGATTCCAAAGAACTCTGAGGCTTTATAGAGTTAAAAGCATGATCAAGTCCCTTTCCTGCACAGCTTTTGCTTTGTCACCAGGGCTTCTGTTCCCCTGTTCCTGCCCTGCAGAATTCTCTCTCTGCACCTTCTGGTGGAATCAGTTCAGCTGTGCTTTGCTTTATTGCTTCCACCCACTCACCCACCCTCGAGTGTTTGTTAAACTCCCTGTGACAGCTGGGGAAAAAAATCCAAATTACCAATCAGAGAACTAATCCAGTGGCTGTGTGCCAGCACTGCCTGCACAGAAATGAGAGCTGTGCTTGCTGAAAGGGCTCCTGGAGGCACCAAATCCTCCCTGGCCTCTCTCACTGGGCCTTTGGTGCTGCTGCTTTCTGAAAAACACCTTGAATTTTGCAGTGGCTCCCAGGGAATCAATGTGCTTTGAGCAGGGAGATTTCAGCTGCCAGGACCTGACACTCCCCAGGGACTGGAGCACAGCAGAGCAATTCAGGCACCTGCAGCTTGCTGACTGTGCCACTGCCTTTGTCCTTCCAGAGGAAATAAATTGCAATATTTACCTGGATAATCTGAGATTTCATTGTCCCCCAGAACCATTTTATTGGGCTGAGAATTATAAAATGGACAGACCTCTTTCTGTGATGAAAAATCTCTCATAGTCCCCGTTTCTGAGGTGAAATCTTTCATATTCTCCATTTCTGTGGTGAAATCTCTCATATTCCCCATTTCTGAGGTGAAATCTTTTGTATTCCCCATTTCTGGGGTGAAAAATAAATGAAGGAATTGTTGAGGAATTACCACGTGGAGGTTTTGCTGGGTTTAGCATTCAGTCTGAACTGCCCTGGCTGCCAAAGGAGTGAAGGGAGGAAAAGCTGAGCTTCAGTCAGGATGTTCCTCTGCAGCTCCCAAAGCTGAAATCCCTGTTTGTGCATTCCCAACACAGTCTGCACTGTTTAATATGAAATTCAGAAGAGCTCCACAAATTCTCCTGGAGTTTGTCTCCACTTGAACTGAGATAAGCGTGGCAAGGCTGATTTTCCCTGCTGTGTGTGTCTGGAGGGATATTTAACTTTAGCTGCAATCTAATAATAGCCACTTGCTAAACACACAAAAAACTGAAATATCTTGCAGGTCCTTAAACGTTTTTGTAGCATCACTTCGAATCCCTGCATGGATAGGATTGCACATTTAAAGCTTTGTGATCATAAATCACTTCCATCTGTGAGAGATTGTGGACATTAAATGAAATATGAGCATGAGACTGTCCCAGGCAGCTGTTTCTGAATTCTGACTTAGCTTTAAGCTGTGCCTCTGCTTGATCCTGACTTACATTCTGAGGACAACTTACAAATGTAATACACACTTCAGAATTCACTTGAGGGATGGAGAAATGTTTCAAGTACAAACCTGGGCTTTCCTTTTGTTTTCCAGCCGTGGAATTAGACCCTCACTATATCAGAGCTTTGTTGAGGAGAGCAGAACTGTATGAAAAAACAGAAAAATTAGATGAAGCTCTGGAAGATTATAAGGCAGTCCTAGAAAAAGACCCATCAGTTCATCAAGCCAGAGAAGCTTGCATGGTAAGCTTAAGCCTTTCAGTGAACTTTGGCCTAACTTATTTATCATTATTTTAGTTCAGCTTCACACCAGTGAACCCACAATGGATTCTGCCTCAGAAGGAAAAACAAATTCATGTGCATCACCTGCAAATTTATCTCTAAACCTTGAATATGTTGTTACAAAAATCTTTTTGAGAGGCTTAATTGTTTTAAGTCACCATTTGGGAAAATAAATTATTAGCAGTGATTCTGTCCCCCTTTTCCCCACACTGTGGTGTTGTAAGTGACAGATTAGGAACAGCTTTTATGGCATATTAGGCAAGAAACCTTGCCTGGAATGATTTCCTGGGGGACTGGATCAGTTGCACTGATGGCAGAAAATATTCTGCTTAACTGTGTGAGTGCTGTTGGTGGTGAGGGGTGATCCCATAAAACAGCTGAGCTCCCATAAAGGACCTGCTGCCTCTGGAGCTGGGCTGGGAACAGCTCCCCAGGGAATGGGCACAGCCCCAAGGCTGCCAGGGGGGTTTGGATTCTGCTCCCAGGGATGCACTGGGGGTCTGTGCAGGGCCAGGAGCTGCACTGGATGATCCTGGGGGTCTCTTCCCCCCTCCTCAGGATAATGCAGGATTCTGAGTCAGAGCCTCAGGGCTGGCTGGTTCTGTTCAGGCTGTTGGGAAGCCCTGCAATACAAACACTGTCCTTGGACCCCTGCAAAGGCAGGATTTTCTCTCAGGGACTGTGCCCTGAAAACCCCACAGGGGAGCCCTTGCCCAGCCCCAGAAGGAACAGCTCAGTTGAGGCCCAGTTCAGAGTGATCAGAGTTTATTCCTGATTTCTGTGCCTGGCCAGTGCAGAGGGTAGGGGTTCCACCCCCTCCTGCTCCCTGAGCTCCCTTGGCCAGGCACAGCCTTTGGCTGCAGAACCCTTTGGAGAAAATGCCCTCAAATTACCCTGCACTGGCATTTGGTCTGTTCTGCCTTGAGCTGGTCCCTGTCAGATTTGAAGGGAGAAGCCAACTATTGAGACTGAAGCATAAAACTCCCTTCTTGAAAACCTGGTAAGGAAATCCTGACAGCTCTAATTTTACACTTTTCAAATATTCATCCTAAATCTCTAAATTTCATAATAAAAACGCCCAAGTTTCAGCTGTTGACTCCACATACCTGGTTACATCTCTAACCTGGAGGAGGCTGAGGAGCTTTGCTCTGTTGTAAGGTAAAAGTGGCTCTGCTTTGCAGGAATATCTCAGGATCTTTTCCCCCTCACTGGCAATGCAAATGATGCCTGAAGAAAATCTGCAAATTGGCTTCATTCACAGTTAGAGCAAATCTTCCTCCTCCCTGCCCACAGGAATGATCTCACACTGCTCTAGGGAATGTCATGACCCTGTTAAATGACAGATTAAAATATGAAATGCACAATAGTTCTTTGATTCCTGATTTGGTTTGTATTTCAGGAGTGCAGAGCTGGGGTTCTGATCTCAATCCTCAGTTATTTTTGACTTTTTCAATGCCAGACTAAACAGTTTAGAATTACCATGGTTTGTGATCAAATCATCTTTATTGCTGCTTTCCCAGGAAGTTTCATTATATGGAAGCAATGGTTAGGTTTGGATTTTCACAGGTTGGGAGAAATTCAGCTTCCACATGGGTTTTGAGGGATTTTAGGGCAGATGAGGTGATTTCCCAGAAGCAGCTGTACTTTGGGATAAATATCACAGACTCCAGATAAAAATGGGTGTCCATAAGGACCTTCCTGCAGTGGGAAATGCTGAGTTTCTGGATTAGCAGTGTTCAGAGTCTGGAGCAGGAACTGCACCTCAGGGTTTGTGTCTCTGTCATTGCTGATGTCCAAAATCAGAGCATTACTGAAAGCAGGGATCTGATTCCAGTTTTTCTCTCTCTCCACAGAGATTACCACAGCAAATTGAGGAGAGGAATGAAAAATTAAAGAAAGAAATGTTGGGTGAGTAGAATGTACTTCCATAAAAACCTTCATAATCTACTAGAAAAAAATGCATGAATAGAATGTCTTGTATAAAATTTAAAGGAGGTAAATCTGAAAGGAAATATTTATTCAGTGTTAAAACTCCTGATTTCTTTGTAGTTCTCAGTTGCTTGGTTTCACCTGCAGTAAACTGAAGACAAGGAATTCTCCCAGTCAGAAAAAGTTCATGAGTTCCATTTAAAGAAAGAAAATTTAAAACCTTCTAAAATAATTTCATATTGATGTGTGTAAGAACTGGGGAAAATGATGTGAACCAACCCAACTGCTCAGCCCTTTCTCCCTGTAAATAAACCCTGAAAGGGATAAACCAGGGCTTTCACTAAACCTGTCCCTAAAGGAACTCCACCAGCTGGAATAACTGGGGATGTTTGATCTAGGGGCTGAAGAAATAAATGTATTCTTTCTGTAGCACTTCCAGCCCAGAGACCTCCAAGTGTTCATGTTTGCCTTGGTTTATTCAGCATTTCATTGCTGTTTGGTTGGAGGATGAATTGGACCTAGCCTGGGTTAGCACCAGGAGTGGAATTACAATTCCTAAGGCAGTGTTTGGCTGTTCTGCAGAAAATCAGGTTAAACAAACTCAGCCTGTTTCACACTTGATTCTTGATGTATTTGGGAAGAAGAGACTGTTCCAGCTTATGCTGATGTTTTCCTGCAATTCCTTTTCTGCAGCCTCTGATTTGCTCTGGCTTTGTTCTGCTCTGACCTAGCAGAGTGTCAGTGAGGCTTTGCAGAGCTTTGCAGGATCAGATCTGTTTCCCCCATTGTGCTGAGAGCAAGCCCCAAATAAAGCAGGTTAAGGGTGATGGGGCTATAAATAAATGACAAATGCAGAAAATCTCCAGAAGGATCAGGCCCATTGGTAGGACATGGGATGGGTTTCAGCACAAAGTAATATGAAAATAATTCCTGATCTTTGCTGAACTCTGAAGGGCCTCACTAATCACAAGGGATTTGACTGGAATAGTAAATCCAACCCTAGTTCTGCACTGCTGGCTTTTTCCTGGATGTCAGGCTAGGTGGGATCTCTTTGAACATTGTTAATACTTTAAAAGTGGCAGTTGAGATTTCAGAACGGAATTGGGCTTTTGGGAACCACTTCAGACTGATTCTGGAGCAAGAAATCCCTTCTCAGTGATGTCACACAAGGAGTTCAAACAGACTGAGAGCAGGGTAGGACAGCACAGGACCTGTGTTCATCCCCAGCCTCGTGGGGGACAGGATTGTCACAGCTCTGGTTAAATGACAGTGATGGTGGCAGGGGGTTGAGCTCAGCACTGCCTGAGCTCACTGCTGCCACACAAGCTGAGGGGTTTCTATCAAACATTCTCTTGAGATGAAGTCAGGAATGTGGGCAGTTCCTTCTCCTGAGGGTTCCAAGATTCCCTGGGTGCCGTTAAGGGAAGCAGTGGTGATGCCATGGAGGAAGGAAACACTTCCCAAGGTTTGTAAAATGCTGCAGCTCTGTCTGAGGTCAGGGGAGAGCCCTGGGGGGGGCTTAGATGGGAGTTCTGGAAGGAGGAGAGAAGAGAAACTCGATGGAATGTGGTGGTTCAGAGATTCCTCTGGAATGTTTTGTTGTGCAGTGAATTTGTTTGAAGCTGTTCCCACTTTTCCACCCTTTCTGATGGCATTTCCCACTGCCAGGATGGAGCTGGCTGGTGGGGCTGGGGCTGAGTGACTGGGCTTGGGCAGTGCCAGGGGGACATTCCTGCCTTCCCACAGGGCACCTCAGGTGCCTGGGTTGTATTCCAGACTTTTGGGCTCCAGGACAGCAAATCTGAGGCATCCTGATGGTTCCAGGCTGGGCCTGCTCCAGGAGCACTGACACTGAACTGAAATTAGGAACAATGTCCCAGTTTGTGCTTTGTCTCTTTGGGATATTGAACTGATCCTCAGTCAGGGAATTGGCCTGTCCTGGTTTTGCTGAGCTTTTATTCTTTCCACTCAAACAAGCCCTGGGTTGCCCAACCACCTCCCACTGCCACGAAGCTGGAGCTGTGTCCAAACAAACCCAGATAAATGGAGTGCATCCTCCTCCTTCCCAAGTGTGTTTCCTGTTTCCCAGGGCTGCAGCTCATTTCTGTCAGAGGCTGAACCCCTTGTGCAGTGCTTGTGTGTAAATAACCCAGAGCACACATTCCTGGCTGGATTTTCCTTATGGGCCATGTGACTGCTGAGGTTGATGTCACCAGAAAAATCCTGTTCTGTGACCAAGCCGAGCCCACCGGTGCTGTGTGTCCTCAAGGATCTCCCTTTTCCAAGGCTGACATTTGTATTTCAGTTATTTCCATGTTTTGAGCAGCTCTGCTGCCACTGAAGTTTGCTCAGGATGAAGTGACCCCTGAATTCACATCAAAGAGAGCTGGACCTGGAGCAGCCTTGGGAAGGAGCTTTCCAATCCAAGTGGCTTTTCTCCTTTTTCCATCAGCATCCTCTGCCTCAGTGACTGAGGATGTGAATATTTTCTGGGGGGTTTTGTATTTCTCTCCTTAAAGCCAACAATTTCCAGTCTTCTTTAGAGACTTTTAGAATTATTGTGAAATCTAGGAGCACTCCTTTGGGGAGAGGGGAGCTTTGGAATGGTTTTAGAGCACCTCACCTGGGCTTTCCTGCCAAAATGAGATTTTCCCAGCTCCCTGAGATCAGCAAAGGTATTTATTAGGCTTTGTGCCTAAAGAATTATGGGGTTTATTTGGGAGTTTTTCTATTGACAGTTATGTTGTGTTTGCAGCTGAGCTGCTGAACTCCAACCCTGCACAAGGTGATTTTAAGTAAATTTTTTGTTAAACCAGAGCCAAATTACAGTTACAGTTCAGTCCTCATTTACCATTTAGGGAAGGGAAAAGGATTTGCCCTTGCTCTTTTAATTGCTTAAAAATGTTGGTAATACAAGAAGTTACACAAAGAGGAGACCTCATCAGGAAATTTGTCTTTTCTCCAAAAGAATTCTTTACACAAGCAAGATGGAGCTTTTCAACTTCCAAACCCCACATTAACACCAACAACTAAGCCAGAATTATTGCCAGAGAGACTGAATAGCAATTAATTTTGGCTGTTACATCTTAATGTAAATTGTGAGTAATCTTTTCCTGCATCTGCCTCTTTCAATAGGGTGTTGAATTGCAGTTTAGGTGAGTAATGAATCACAGACTTCTGAGCCCTAAATTGATTTTTACAGCTCCGTTTTCTTGTTAACCTCCGAATATTTGCTTTGCTGAAGAACCTGAATTTGCTGGAGTTGCAGGTGGAAAATAAACAGGGTGTGTTTGAAAGAAGAAGAGCAAAAAGTGTGAGAATAAGGGCAGAGGAAGGAGAGGGTGACCCTGCCTGGGGACAGGGAATGTTGGAGGCTGGGCAGCCTCTGCAGCTGAGCCCCAGCTCCACGTGGTGCCTTTTCCTTCCTCCCAGCACAGGCTCTGAGGGAGCTTTTCTTTAGGAGGGGGTTGCAGTTCACTACAAGCCTTAATTTAGGGCTGAAAGGAGAGGAGGAGACAGAGCTTCCCTACAATGCTGGGTCTGTGTGTGCCAGGACAGCAGCAGCAGCTCCGGGCTGGAGTGCCCGGAAAAGCCAAGGCTTTCTTCTGCCTCATCAACAATTCATTCAGTGTGGCTGCCCCAGAGGCTGCCTGGGGAGGGGGACAGCAGGAAGGTGAGCTGGGATGTGCTGCTGGAATTCTCATAAAGCCCCAAATCCTGCTGCTCCAGCTGCAGGCTGGATCCTGAGGCAGTCAGGGGATGTTCATGGGCTCTGGGAAAAAAAAAATCCAGCTCCCTGCAACTGGAAAAGGCCTTTCCCAGGGTCCTGCCAGGCAAACTCAGTGCAGGTGGGAGCTTTTGGAAAGCAGCCTGGAGAGCCAAACCTTGAGAGGGCTTCAACTTGTCCAAAGTTCTGCTTTTCCTTTGGGAAATCTACAATTCTGCACTGAAACCAGGAGGAAAAAGATGGGTTTTTTTAAACTAGTCTTCTTCTTCCTTTGTGTTGTCATGCCAGCAGTGAAGTTGTTACCTCTGCTTCCTGTTTCACTTTATCTATTCTCTAACTTCTATATAGGATTTTTTTTAAAGGATGTCCTTTTGTTGTCCTTTCCCTCTTACAGCTGTGGCAAGATTCATTTCCCAGTCAGGAATCACGTGTGATCCATATACTGACAGGACTTTATTAACTCTCATACCCTGTGGATATTTAACAGTGATTTTTAATTCCTAAAGAGTCTAAATATTAACAAAATGCAGAGATTTCCTCAGCATTTACCTGTGATGGATAAATCAGCAGGGCTGGATGTAGTTGGGTGTGATTCCATGGAAGTTTTCCCTCTGCTCAGCTCTCACTGTGTTCTCTTGGAATGTCATTGCAGGCAAACTGAAGGATCTGGGTAATCTGGTCCTGCGCCCCTTTGGCCTGTCAACAGAGAACTTCCAGGTCAAACAGGATTCATCAACTGGCTCCTACTCCATCAATTTTGTTCAAAACCCCAACAACAACAGATAACATGGATTCAGTGTGGCTCTGCACATCCCATGCCAGGATCCAGCAAACCAACACCCTCCACCCCCAGGGGAAAGAGGAGACTCAGCAAACTCATTTCCCAGCTTGTGAAATTATTTGAATTATTTGTGGATGTAAAGTAACTCATTCAACTTCTCATAGTGCTAACTGTGTCCAGTGTGTGATTTATTCTTTTTTTTATTTTTATTTTTTCCCTTGTGGTGTTTGGCTTTTCCAAGAGGCACTTCCTTGGTTTGGCCCACTCATTGGTGGCAGCAGCAGTTCAGGGAATTCCAAAGGCTGGAACAAAGGCTGGTGGTGTCCTGGGAATGGGGAAATCCAGCAGCAGCACTGCCCCACCCTCAGCTCTGCCCTGGAATCGTGGATCTTGTAATAAAGGCTTGGTGCTTCTGCTCTTTGGGTTGTGAGGTTCTTGCCTGGGCTGAGCCCTCCCCAGGGTGGGTTTGGAGTTAAAGGTCCCCCAAATAACACCTTGCAGGACATTCATGGGAAGCACTGGGTGTTTTGGCCCTGCTTTCAGCACTGTTGTCATTTAACTTCATGCCACCCTTCCAGCAGTTTGTTTACTGGGTATTCATTTTTCTGAGGGTAACAATGGCATTTTGTGCCTCCCTCTCTATCTGCACACCTTGTAAAGGTCCCTTCACCTGAAATGTGCTTGTGTGAGATCCATTCATGTTGCAGGGATCCACAGGAGTTGATTGCAGAAGGTCCCCACAGTAACTGGACCTTGAGGACTTGGAAATGTTTCTGGAATGAGATGATATCTGAGGTCCCTTCCAGCCCAAACCCCAGGCCATGATATAAATATAAATATATGTATATATATCTATTTATGTTTTGTTGTGGTAGTTCATTCAGGTTTTGGAGAAGGTGCCTTTTGTAACTCCTGCTTTCCTGGGTTTTTATCAGTGCTGAAGTGTTTAATTGGAGGCAGAGTCTGCAGTTGTCTCCGTGCAGATTTCAGTACATGATTTAATTAAATAATTAGCAGTGGCTGCCTTGGCTATTGGGTGTCATCTCCAATTCATTTCAGGAAGTCTCTGTGTGTCTGAAATTCAGGGGTTCCAGCCTTTCACTGGAAGGAAAAGCCTTTCCAGGCACAGCAGGTTTGGTGCTTTAATGTCATTTTTTGTCCCTGCAGCTGTGCAGGGGTTTTTTTGATTGTTAAACTCTGTCCTGCTGTATTTTTAGCTTAGTTTTAGTTTAGAGCTGGGCCTGAGGTCAGATGAGCTGTGAAACCTCTGCTGCCTGAGCTGAGCTCTGCAGGGAAGGCTCAGTGGCTTGGGATTAGTAGAAATGTTAAAAATCTTCCCTAAAACCTGGAGCAGTGCAGGACAAAGGTGTCCAGGCTGCTGTCCTGGTTCCACTCACCTGCAGCATCCCAGCACACTCCTGGCATGGACAAAACTGGAACCACTTTAGAACTACCCTGGATGCTTTAAATTTTTCAAATGGTTTAAAATTTCCTTGCTCTGTCCAGTGTCACTCACCTGTGGGTGGCTCTTGTGCCCAGTTACACCAGTGGCCTTTTCCAACTTGCTGCTTCAGGGATAGGAGTTCTGTTCCTTCCACTCTCTTTCTGCTTCACCCCTTTGAAGGCCTGGGGAGCTGCAAATATTTCTTCTCAGCTGGAGACTGGGGAATTTCTGGGAAATAGAAGCACAACAAAGCTTTTGAATTTCCTACCTGCTGTGCAAACACATCATCAAATCATTGTGCAACTCCCCTGCAGGATGCCTGATGTGCACCTGGAGTTTTCCAATGAAGGGAAGGGCAGAGGAAGCAGGACTGCAGCTGATTAGTGTTTGTAATTTAATTGGATTGTGTGAAAGTCACTGGGAATTGGGCATGCTGGTGCTGAGGACTCAAACCTCCAGGTCATCCCTCCCTCCTCAGTGCCACTCTCCAGCTGGACCAGAAACCTCTGGCAGGTGTTATCTGTCACCACAGCAAGTTCTCCAGGCAAAATTCCAGCTAATTGCCTGAAAGTCCTTTTGCATTGTCCAAATCCTGAACAAGTGCATGTATCTTGCTTTTGATTTTAAGTGTTTTTTTATGTCTAAACCAGTCCTCACAGCTGCCACCAGTAAAATAACTGGTGCCTCTTCCTGGTGCCATGGCCACAACTCAGGGAGTGCCAGGGAGTTTTGAGTCACACTTGTTGGATTTACAACCTCTAATAGGAAAAAATCTCTTTTATGAAACACAATCTTTTAAATATAAGTGCTCTTAAACCCAACAGTTCCTTGCTCAACTGTTCCAACAGTTACTCACCCTCCTGGTAAGCAGCATGTGCCTCTTTTCCAGCTGGAGTTGTCCATCCTCAGCTCTTCCCCTTTGTTCCTCCTTCCTTTGCCTGCCAAACACAAAACCTTTCAGTACCTGGCCTTTCCCCTGAGGTGTTTGCACAGAAATAAAGAGAATGTTGGTCTTGTCCATGAGCTGGGCTAAACCTCTCCCTGCCAAGAACTTTCTCCAGGATTTCCATAACACTTGTGGCTCAGACTTTCCATTTTTGACACCAGAACTGACACTGGGATTTGTCTCTGGTTTATGCAGAGGTTCTCACTCACTTCTCTGTTTGTCCCCTCAGCCACTTTGGCCTGCTGATGGACTGAGAATCACAGACTGCCAGGAAGGGACATTAAAGCTCATCCAGTTCCACTCCCTGCCATGGACAGAGACACCTTCCACAGACCAGGGACACCTTCCATAGACCAGGGACACCTTCCACAGACCAGGGACACCTTCCACAGACCAGGGACACCTTCCACACACCAGTTTGCTCCAAGCCCCATCCAACCTGCCCTCATTCCAGATCCTGCTCAGGAGTCCCAAAAGGCCTGGCCCTCAGAGGAGCTGAACACCTGCAGTTCCCTCCATCCCACCAAAGATTTGGAGCATTTAACCTCTCTTAAAAGATAAAAAAAGCAGCTCCCCTTTTCACATCTTCAGCTCTGTCTCCCAAAAACACAGCCCCAAGTGAGGCAGCCAGAGGCCACACTCCAGGGCAGGGGCAGTGGGACAGACACAGGCCCAGCACAGCCAATCCCTCCAGCCCAGCAGGATCCAAAATTCCCCCAGCTCATCCCTTGGGATATTCAGCATTTGACAAAGCACCGAGCTTTGAAGCCCCCAATCCTTCCCTCCTTGATTAGCACAAAACTTCCTGGGATCTACTTGCCCCTGATTAGCAGGGAGAGAGGAGAAGCTGCTGGTCACCAGTTCCTAGGCTTTAATTAGCTGTGTTATTCCCAAGGGATTACTGCTGCAGCCAAGAACCAATTATATCCCAGAGCCTCCTCTGCAACATGGGCAAAGATGTGCTGGGGCACATTTAATGTGCAGCATTCATACATTGCTCATTCACAAGCTTTCCCTGTTTGGATGGATCCCAACATTTTCTTGCTCAGCAGCTTCATTTTTCCCACCCTGGGCAGGGCTGGGACTGCTGGGGGGGCTCTGGGCAGCCCTTGGCACAGGAATTCTGGCACTAAGCCAGAGGCATCACTGCCTACCCTGACAAAGATTAAAGGCTCTAAATCAACTGAAAATTAAAATAAACCCCCTTTTTCCTGATTCTGCACATTCAGTGGGAATCTCCCGATTGGAAACCATCTGCAGCTGCAGCCTGGAGTCCCCAGAACTGCACATTTCTCCCCCGTTGTTTCTCAAGGAGACAATTTACAAATCCTGCACTCCCTACATGGATGCAGCACGATTAGGTTTGCCTTTCCTGGCCTGGCTGGGCCCAGTGCTCTGTTCATGGCTCCCAGCACTCCCTGCCTGGTGTCCAGGGGCTCTGGGAGCAGCTGCTGGCCAGGATTGACCCCCTGGCAGCCACAGAGCCAGGAAGGATCCAGGAGGGAGCCGTGCCTGCTCTGGGATAGGCACACACTGGTCAGTGGGTTCTGTTCCTGCCTCTTGTCAGTGAACTGCAGCTCCCCCCTCCCTGCAGACTCTCCAGGGAACAGGGATGGCAGGAACAGGGATGGCAGGAAGAAGGGGAAATGCTGTTATCTCGTCTGGGCGGTGGCTGCTGGAAGAGCTTCCTAAGTGTATTCCTGAGTGGTGCTGGCGAGTGCCCAGGAGGTCCCTGGAGAGGCAGCAGGGCCAGGGCTTTTCTAATTGCATTTGTCCCATTTCCATGAGCTCCTTTGGCTGTGACCCTCCATCCTGGGGCACTTCTCTGTCTGAGAGAAGAAGAATTGCAGTATTTGGAATTAAGGGAAAGGAGGAGGCTGGGAGCTCACAGATTTTCTGCCCATGGCTCCAGCCCTGAGCTGCCCTTGAAGCGACAGCTCTTGCTGTGCCCCAGCACATTTGTGTCCCTGCTCCCAGCTGGAATGCAGCTGAGGCCTTGGAACCTGGAGCCAGCAGCAGCTTTTCCAAGGCAGGATGCAGCTGATGGCTCCTGACAGGATCCTGCAGTGTTAATGCAGAAGGGTGTGAAGTCCAACCCCCCCAGTTCTGCTCTCACAGCTCATGCCCAGTGCTGCCTTTCCAAAGGCAACCACAGCCAAGCGAGTGAATCACAGCAGCATCATCCACATCCATCTGAGCAGTGTCAGTATTCCTGGGGTTTTATCCTTACCATGGTTCAGTATCCACCCCTGAACACTCAGGAACCCCCAGCCCCTTCCCCTGACAGCTCAGAGCTTTCAGTGTTTGGATGAACCCTCCAGCAGGAACAGCCTCACTTAATATTTAATGACCAAGACAACCACAGTCAGAAATTCCAGTCCCCAAGCTCTTAAGATGTGGAGCTCAGCTGAAAAATCTGGATTTCAAAATTAGAACTACCCCTCCTGGGCTTGAAATATTTACCCCAAATACAGAACATGCCAAAAACCTCTGCAGGGGTGTCCAGTCTGCCAAGCATGGAGCACCCATGGCTTGTGCTGCAAACCCAGCAAGGAAGGCAAAACAAAGAGCAGAGATACTCAAGGGAAAAGCAGGAGCAAAACCATAAAAGCCGGATATGGAATGAGAATAAACCCCACAGTATGGCCCAGCAAACAACAGGAGCCTTTTCCTGGCTCCCTGCTCTGCCTGTGGAACACGACAGGGAGAACAAATCCCAAAACAACCAGAGCAAGGACAAGGGAAGAGGACACAAAGCCAGGGCAGCAAGGAGGGGTTGATTCCAAGGGCTTGGTTGTGTCTGAGGGCTCAGCACGGGCACTGCTGCCCTTGGAGCAGAGATGGCCCTGCCCAAAGTGGGCTCTGAGGGCCCAAACACTCCTCAGCTCCACGAATCCTCCCAGCCTCGGCCATTCCCAGCTTTCCACAAAATCCTCAAGCACACGAGGGCCCCTCCACCCAAACCTGACATTCTCCATGAGGCAGAGGAGCCCGGGGAGCCCTCAGCGATTCGGGAGCCCCTCAAGCCCGGCCAGGCCTCAGGCAGGGCCCAGCGGCCTCACCCAAAATGTTCCCAAATACCCAAAGTGTGACACTGTGAATTCAGCCACTGTCCCCATTCCCTTCAGCAGTGTCCCCTTCGGTCTCACCCCGCAAGATCTAAACTCTGATCCCTCACACTTTGGATGGAATCTCTCCAAAGCCCTCGTGCCAGAGCTGCACTTTTGCCCGCATTAAGCGTCGCCCTTTTGATGCTGGGGGCAGCAGCAAACGCCATTAGAGGGGTTTTGTGTGGGCCTTGGGTCACCTTTGTCCCTTTGCCAAGCACTGGAGTGAGGATTAATCCGTGGAGTAATTGCAGAGCTCTGAAATCTGCCCGGCCAACCTCTCCCATGGCTTCGTCCCCTCAGCGCCGCTGCCAAGTCCGTGTCACAAAGGAAAAGCCATTAGCGGGCAATTACACTGCAGCAGGATTTCCCAGCTAATGAGGATCGCCAATTCAAGAGGAGCTGCGGCAAGGCTGAAGGAATAATGAGAGAAAGGGGATGGGAGTTTCTGTAATCCCGACAGAATGAGAAACAACCATGGAGGGAAAGAAAACCATCTGCTGGAGCTGTGCTGGGGCCACAGCCACATGTGGGTGTTTGTCACAGCAGCAATGCACAGTTAACTCCATTTTGGTGAAAAACTCCTTTTTATCGACAACAGGTTACTGCAACAACCCCTTCCCAGCAGGGTCAGTACCTTCGGGTGATCCACCAGCATCCTGTCTGCCATAAAAACACCCTGTGCCATAAAAACAACCTGTGCCACAAAACCACCAATGCTTCCTGGAAATCAGAACTTCCTAGACATCAAGTTTACTCCAGCAGCTTATTTTTTGTTTAGCCCAGGAGCTCAACTCAACTTAGGGAATGTATCTTTACAGTACCAAAAATGCAAGTGGAAAAAACACGTGTATAAATGCTGCCTTCTATTTGATGGCAAAGTGCAGTTCCAGAGTCTGCCATTCCATAGAGTCGTTGAACCACTAAGGCTGAAAAAGAACCTTTCAGATCATCAAGTCCAAGACCAACCCAACAGCACCAGATATTTTGGAAAAATACCTGCTGGCATGGCCCTCCTTTGAGTGCAGTGGGATGGAGCTCTGGAACAGAAATTACCTGATCCCTGCTCCAGGGCAAGGAAACACAGCTCAGGACAAGGCAATTCCTCCCTGGACGGAGAAATTCCCCTGTACACTTACCTGTGAGGGCAAGACTTGTCTGAAACTGTGAGAATTCCGTAAAAACCAGCCCAAGGACTGCTTGTGCCCTTCCCATGGCATCCCCTCCTTCTCCTGGGACTGTGGCACAGCCACCAGGGCTTCCTTGGATCTGTCTATACCACATCATCTTTTCTTGCTACTTACAATTTTTTTCTACTCAGCTGGCTGAGCATGGCTTGGGATCTTTCAGCCACTGTGGTGAAAGGTGAGGTTAGGTAGAGACTTGTCCACGTGATGGAATTCCAGCAGTGGACCAGCAACCTCAGTTTAATCTTTGTTTAGTCCAGCAAAAACACTTCTGACATAAATCAAAGGCTTTGGGGTCAAGGACTAATAAAGCAAGAAAGTTAAAGACATGAAAACATTATTTCCCTTTAAAAGAGCACTGAAAAAAATCAAGGCTTTATTTGAATAAATGTTACACAACATTCTTTATCATTTTTACTTCTCAGCAAACCTTAAAGGGTGAATCAGATTTTTCCTCATTCAAGTCTACAAAATGAAAGAGGCATAGTGACCATTCAATATACAGACAAGAAGGTAGCACGGAGCAAAGCTTAAATATTAAGCAACTAAAGCAAAAAAGTGAAAAGCAATACATTACTGTCACTCTCTCTCATTAGAATATCCCTGACAATTTCATTTCCAAATGAAAATGTGGTTTCCAACGCAATGCTGGGAAAAGCAAGGCAGACATGAGCTCCCTTGGATGCTATTTGCTCTATACCCATATTCTCCAGTGCACACCTGCATCCCTTGGGTTATTCCCTCCTGCTTCAGCTGCTGTGCTCAGGGAGGGAGGGAGGAGAGCCCTGGGGGATCCGGGGGCACAGCCAGGCACTACCGGCTTCCAAAACAACAGCAGGCACTCCTCAATGCCATGTGCAACAACCCTGCCACCACAGTCCCGGGCCTTTTTCCTGAGCAGAAACTGGTTTGTGCCATGTGGTTTGGTGGCTTTTCTGTTTGGTTTTTAGGGGGAGTGGGTGGGGGAATGTACCTGATTAGGCCAAGCCCCCCCCCATCCATTGTCAATCCAAGCGGAGGTGAAAGGCTGGCACGGACCCGGCACCAAGTCACCCCTTTCCTCATTCACAGGTCTCAAGCTTTCAGCTCTGGTCACATCCCAGGCCTTGAGCAGGACCAGACTGCTGGGCCTCTTCCACTGGTGAAAAGGAAAAGCACTGTAGAACAAATATTCATCCAATTTTTTTTAAGAAGTTTGTACTTTATCATGAAATCGTTACGGCCAACGGTACAATTTGAATGCACTGCACAGCATTGTACAGCCTGGTTTTAAAAAGTAGGTAGTGAATATTCAATTTCTGCCATTTATAACTAAAGAATTTAGCTCTGAAAAGCAGACACTGAACCAGCACAAAGCACGAGCTGCCACACACTCAGTGTGTGAATCCCTGATGGGCCTGGCTGGGGTTTGGGGGCCTGTCCCAGCCTGTCACTTCCCCCTCTCCAGTTGTTTAACAAGTATAAACCTGTTGCCTATGACAGAGTTGTCCTAACTTCAGATTTTATGTGGTTCATTCAGGCTCCAGACACGAAGAAATTGTCTTTGTGCTGACCCAGAGGCCCCTTGGAAAAGTCTCTCTGGTTTGAAACGATCTAGACAAAGACATTCTATTTTCTCCAATTGAATCAGGATATCAGTAAGGAGGAAAAGAGTTTCCTACAAGTCCTTTCATCTCTATAGAAACAGAAATTTGACTTTTAGTAGATTATGTGCACATTTTCATCTCTTCAAAACAAATATTTATTTTCCCGGGTTACACATTAAATCCCCTGCTAAGAACTTTAAAGAAATGGTTCTGCCGAGACAGTGTGCACACAATGGAAATAATTAGTGACAAATAAATTAATATTTAATAACTCATGATTTCAGCAGCGTGTCCAGCATTCCCATGCTCCACTGAAGTCAGTCTTACCCAAGACCTTTGTGGGAGGGGAATAAAATGGATAAAACCCCGTGGGTTTCTTTTTTTTTTTTTTTGATTTACAGCTTTCCAAAGAAGTCAACGCAACTCAGATCAACAACCATCAGAAACTCTAATAAAACCTTTGCTCTCTACTAGTTACCTATCTGAAAAATATTTATGTCAAAAGGAAAAAATAACCCATGATTTGAAATAGAAATGCCATCCCATTGAATCACTCTCCATTCATGATTCCCATCCTGTTATAGGATTAGAAGCAAAACGCTGCTCTCTGCCTTGTAGCCCCTCTCAAGCTTATTTCACAACCCTCAATTCCCTAAGTGTTACAATAGCATAAATAAAATGCAACCATATTCACACAGAAGGAGCTTTCCCATAAAACAGAGATCCATGGAGTTTGTGGTCACTGTCCTTTCCATCACCTCTATGGGAAATGTTGGTCTCAATAGCAGGACTGTTCATATTTCACAATACAACTGGGTTTGGACATGCTTTGATCACAGATCACAGCTCTGCTAACACCTGCACTAAATACTAACTAAGCCTCAGAGAATGGAAAATTGCAATGCTAAAGTCAAGAATTAAAAGAAAAGTTCAAAAGTTACAGTCAACTTCCCAGGCAAATTGGCTCCGTCACTGGCACCTCTCAAAACATACAAACGTGACTGTCACATTACAAAAACCCCAGTTATCTGCAGTGAGTCTTCATCCTAATAATTCAAGTGGTTCCTTGCATGTAAGTGTCATAGAGTCTTTCATAATTTCATGCGTCATTTATTGCAAAAAAGTTTTATAAAATATTTCCTAACATCTTTTGAAATTTTAAGGAAAATGTACATTAGGTACAGGCGCCCTAATGGTGCGAGGGGGAGCTTTAATATCTTTTACCCCCTTTCCCCTTCAAAAAAAAAAAGTTTTACTACTTGGTGAAGATTTCAGAGGAAAAATAGGACAAGTCAGTCTCAGATTTCTCTCAGTCCTGATGAGCTGGTGCTCTTCGTGGCAGTGTAGTGAGGTTCCATAAAAACAGCGGGTCATTAGTGTCTCTGAGCTGAAAAGGGGAGAGAAAGGGAACATGGTTAAATGTCTTCCAGTACATATTGCAAAAGTAGGTAAAGCAAAAGCTGAGGTGGCCAGAAAAGTTACTGGCTCACCTGCTTTGTGCATCGTGTGCAGAAGACAAAAAATAGATTGACATTATCACAAGACAGACACGAGTGAGCAAACTCCTCCAGGGCTGGGGTTTGAGGAGGAGCCACAGAACCAATCTGTTACATCTCACCCCATTTCAGCATCCAGAGAGAATTCCAATTGTAAAGACATTAAAAGACAGCTCAGGAAGCAGGGAGATTAATTCACAAAATCCATACATTGATGGCAGCTCACAACACAAAGCTGAATCTGACCCTGCAGTGCCCTCCCACACGAGAGCAGAGTTCCTGAGGGAGCACTGAACTCTAAACCTGCTCATGGTGCTTCTTCCCCATGGCTGCCTGTGCTTTCCCATCTCCTCCAGAAAATGGGAATAAATCATGATAAAGCAAACAGGAACAGCCCAAAAACTGAGCCCTGCATGAACCATCACCAGTCAGCCACCAATTCTTACTGGGAGGAGGGGGAGGCCCTGGCACAGGTTGTCCAGAGAAGCTGTGGCTGGACAGGGCTTGGGGCAACCTGGGCTAGTGGAAAGTGTCCCTGCTCATGGCAGGGGTGACAATGGATGATCCCAACCCAAACCAGTCTGGGATCCTATGGAGATTGTGCTCTTCAGATACAGTGACTGAAAAGCTCTGTGTCAGCTCAGTGTCTGTGCCACTGAACCCCCTGAGCTTCCTGAGTGCAGCCCCTTGGCTGATTATCACCATCCCATGGGGACAGTGGGATGTGGGATCCGTGGGATCCATGGGGTCACTCACTCCATGTGGGATCCATAGGGTCAGACTCCATGTGGGATGTGTGGGACAGTGACAGCTCAGCCTGGCTGAGGGCATGGCTCTCCTGGGATCTCCAGTGAGCTCCAAGCTGGAGCAGCTCCATTCAGCTGCTGGAGGCAGAATCCCACAGAATCCCAGGATCACACAGATCCCAGATTGGAAAAGACCTCCCAGATCACTGAGTCCAGGCTGTGCCTGATCCCCACCTTATCCCCAGCCCAGAGCACTGAGTGTCACGGCCAGGAATTCCTTGGGCACCTCCAGGGTTGGGGACCCAAACCTCCCTGGGCAGTTCCAATCCCTGCCCACCCTTTCCATGGGGAAATTCCTGCTGCTGTCCACCCTGAGCTCCCCTGGCCCAGCCTGAGGCCGTTCCCTCTCCTCCTGTCCCTGTTCCCTGGAGCAGATCCCAAATCCCCCCCGGCTGTCCCCTCCTGTCAGGGAGTTGTGCAGAGCCACAAGGTCCCCCCTGAGCCTCCTTTTCTCCAGGCTGAGCCCCTTCGCAGCTCCCTCAGCCTCTCCTGGGGCTCCAAACCCTTCCCTATGGAGCCACACTGAAGGACTGCCCAGGAACAAGGTAAAAATGTGTGTCAGGACAGGCAGTGACACGACCCTGGCCTTCCCTGCCTGTCCCACTGAACTCAGCCCACACAGCCTTTTCCTGGCAGCCTGCACTGCCTTGGGCATTCTGACTTTTCAATGCGAACATTTTCTCAATCCCTTTATTCACTGCTGTCCAAAGAGGAGCTCTGTCTTTGAAAGTCCTGGCTTTTATCTCCAAAGGAAAAGCAGAAGGACACCAGGCAGCCATAGAGGGGGAGAAAAGGCACCCCAGAAGGACAAGGGAAGCAAAAATAGCAGCACATCCCATCAGGGATTAAACCTCAAGGCCAGGAGCCCAAATTTAAATAGTTACAGTAACATTTATGCACCTTCCTAGGGGATAATGCTGGGTCTGTGTAAAACTATGGAACAGAAGGCACAAAATTCCTATTTTCCTGCTACAGATTCCATTTGTAGCCAGTGGAGAAGAGGAAAAGCAGGCTGCTCTTCCAGATGATGAACTGAAAGCAAAAACTGTTTCCTTCTTTTACAGCCTCCAGCAGCAGGATCTCAGCCACCAGGAAAACAAAAAGCAGCAACACATTCTTCCCTTTATGTGCCTAATTCCCTGAAATACATGACACAGTATCAAGAATTCCTAAAATGTGGTCAAACTCAGATTTCTCCAAATAAATGTATCAGAAGAGATTACTCCTAAATCCCTTAACACTTGAAATACCTCAAAGAAGGACTTTTTTTTTTTTCATTAACTAAACCTTCTACAATTCTTTTAAAAATTGTTTTTGTGGCTTTAGTTCCTTTTCACCAGAGCTACTAAGTACCCAAATTGGCACCACGTGCTTTAAAATCCTGAAGCACTGCAGAGGTGCAATTAAACCCCAGCATTTCCTAAAGCCAAACAAAAATCCTACATGTCACTAAATAAAAAAAATGATGCTAAATTAGCATTTAAGCAAATATTTGCTTGGAATTGTATCTGCTTATTTTACTGACAAAGCAAGATCCCATCTCCCTCTTTGTGCACCTGTTAAAGGACAGCAAGGACAATTCTGCCACCTGAATTTGCTGTGATTCTGTTGCAGAATCTCAGTGCAAGCACTTGCCTCCCAAGGCAGAAATTCCCAGCACATGACTGACATGTAGGAGAATATTCCTTATTCATCCTGCATATTTGCCATCCAAAACATCTGTAAACAAAACTGACCTAGATCTGTTTTTTTTTTTATAAAGAACAACCTGATTTCAAGTTGCTGTCACACAAATGGCACCAGCCAAGCAGGAGGCTGCACAAGAGTCCCCTGCAGAAGGGGCAGTGCAGTTTTCCTCAGATCAAACTTGGATTATTCCAAGTGTGATTCCTGCAGGATGTGACCAGGACACAGAGCACAGAATCCTCTATTTTATACAAAGATTCTGTTTTTCCAAAATTAGCCTTGCTAATGACAAACTGACAGCACAGATCCATTATTTGTCCTCTCCCACTCCCAGCTGCACTGAGCCCAGGAGCTCAGCCTCATCCATTGGTTTTCACACCCTGCCATTGCACCAACAGCACCCAGGGTTTCACTATCACAAATGAAATCAATATTCCAGTGCTTGATTTCAATTCAGTATTATTTCCTGTCCCAGCTGCAACTCAACAAGAGCTGTGTCCCCCCTGTGCCTCTGCCCCATCCCACAGGGATTCACACACCTGGAATTTCCTCAGTTCCCACACTCTTCTCTTCCTCCTCTGCACTCAGGGATGGAATCCTTGGCACAGAAACAGAATTCCAGCTGTTCAAAATGTGCCTGCTCCTGATTTGGGAAGTCACTTGTCAAACACAGCCCAAACAAGCCCCACATCCATTTCTTCTCACACTGAAGGAGCAAAGCCTGGATTTAAACTTGCTCCAGGGGATCCTGATTTGTTCCCTGAGCCAATTCCTGCCTGCAGGCTGCTGAATTCTCCCCCAGGCCATGGGCAGGCAGCAAGAGGAGATCAAAGATGCCACATCCCAGGCACAAACACAGGGACTCATCTTTTCCAGGTTATCCCACTTTTTTTTTTTTCCTTTTGCTCCCACGTGTCTGCCTGTTGGATGTACAAGGTGGCTCAGGTTTTCTGAAGCCTGAAATCCCTGCTCTGTCAGCTCCTGCTGTTCTCACCTCCTGCCAGGAACACCAATGGTTTTTTTTTCCTGAGGAAAACATGGTGCTGCTCCAGGGGCTTATCCCAAACTGGAAAAAGCAGGATGGCAAACCAGTCACCAACTGCCTGGCACCACAGCCCTGCCTGGGGTCTGCTGCTCTGCCTTGTGTTCACACAAGGGCACTTGTGTCACTGTTAAATTTAAGAAAAAAATAAGAATAAATTAATTTAAATGACAGTCTGGATTGTATCCACATCCCAGGTAACACAGAAGATTGAAATGTATGAGTAAATCATAGGCTGCTATTAGGATCCAACGATTAAACCCCAATAATGAGAGATATTTCTGACCTGGGAGAAATTGCTGCTGTTTGGTAAAACTCATCCAAATGACCACAAACAATTCTTACCACCGAGGTCAGAGATAGATGGGGTCAGACTAGAGCAGGTGCCTAAAAATGCCAGGAGGGTGAGCAGGGAAGAGAAGGGAAAAGGCACCACACAAGGGGATGTTATTTACCTAAACACCTCCCTATGAACACACTGCCAGGGTGAGCCCATGGGAGGAAATTATTTAAATTCAATAAAATCCAGAGAGCAGCAGCTGGGGGGGTTCAGTGCTGGCTGGGAGCTGCCATCACTGCAAGGACAGGGATCACAACAGGTTCTTTCCATCAAGGATTCAGGAGAATTTGATGCTGGATACTCCCATGCCCATCTCTCAAACCTGATCTCGTGGATCTTCAGTCAGCTACACAAGTTTTCAGTGTTCAATGTGGGTGACCCCCTGATCACTCCGTGGTCAGAAGCTTTGTTAGTTATGGGAAAATTCCCTTTTTAAACAATCCTGGTCATTTTACCCAATGGATTATGCCACCACACACTGCCATCCATCCCTTTAGGCTCGAGCTCAGTCTTTAGCTGCAGATCAGTGAGGGACCCCCTGCACTGCCTGAATTTGCTGTTCCTGCAGGCATGCACTGAACACAATTATAAAGCAAAAGATGGACTGAAATATCCTTTCCCTGATTATCATTATCAGTGTGCTCCTTTCCACAGCCCCTCAGCCAAGAAAGCTGCTCTGTTTTCTCACTGGACTTCACAGAACAGGCAGGACAGATGATGATGCTGAGGATGAGCTAGTGACATTTATCTTCCAAAATTCACGTTCCTATTCTACTCTGACAGTTTTAGCAGACATGAAAGAAAATCGGTATCAGGACTTCAGAGAGTTAAATACAGCCAGACCTAAGGGCTAGCAATGCAAAAAGCAACTCTTACACTTCCTCACTTGTGCTACTCTTAATCCCAGTTAGAAACTGTTTTAAAAACCCAAAACAAAGTGTTTGCAGCCTTGCACAGACCAAAATCACCCACAAACCCCAGCCCAGGGTAGTTCTGTAGGTTCCAAACTAAACACAGCAGCGTCTGAAAGAGAAACCAAATCATCAGAGATGATTATCTCACTGAAGTGTTGACACAAAGGTACAACTCTAATTAGAACACTAACGAAGATCAGTTCCATTTCCTGCATGACTCCACTCCACACTCACACACAAGCATTTCCCGTTGCTTCCAGCTTTGCTCCTGAAGCCTCACACCTTCAAACACCTCTGGGGAAAAGAGCTCAAAGTTTTGGAATAACTGCTCTCTCTGCCAAGGTATTTTAATGGAAGCTGAAGACCTTCAGAGAACAGAACACTGAACTAGAAACTCATCATGCCCTGTCCCTAAATATCCAACAACCACACCAAGGCATTTCATTAATTAAAAAAGGCATCATTTGCAATTTATCCCATTCAGCTGATGGGAAAACAACAGTCACCCTCTCTGCTGCTGTTCTGGAGGCAGGGTCACAGAAGGATTTAGGTTGGAAAAGACCTCCAAGATCACCAAGCCTGATCCTCACCTTGTCCCCAACCCAGAGCTCTGAGTGCCACATCCAGGAATTCCTTGCAGGGATGGGGATCCAAACCTCCCTGGGCAGTTCCAATGCCCAACAATCCTTTCCAGGAAGGAATTGTTCCCCTGGCACAGCCTGAGCTGTTTGTGCCCAGCCCTGGCACAGGGCTGCTCCTGGGGGGAGCAATGGAGAAATCATGGATCAGTGATGGCAAGTGCCACTGCCTTGGAGCTGGGGCACTGCTGGGGACCACAGGGACAGCAAAGTGGGGTTTTAGTTTAGTTAAACCAACCCCAAGCCCTGTGTCAGCCTTCAGGGCTCTTCTCACCCTGTGCCTGCCTGACCCAGGCTCAGCCCAGCCCCTGGAATTGCTGCACTCACAGGAGCAGCTCCTGTGGAGTTGAAGGAAAATCAAGGATGGGAAGGAAGAGGAGATTTTCAACTTAATGTCACATGGTGTTGAAAAAGATTAATTTAACAAAATAAATCACTTGTTTTGAGCCCTGTTCAGTCTGCAGAATACAGCACATTCACTAGGAAACTGAGGAAAGACTTAAAACTCATCAGCTACAACTCAAAACTGACTTCAAATGCCTTCCACAAACAGTTCTTTTGAACATAAAACCACCCAAAAAAAGCCCTCCCATACCTGTTGCTCCCCCAGCAAACATCTGAACAAACTCTGCCTATGTAAGCTGCAGTGTTACTCTAATTTTAAATAAATTAAGAGAACAGAGGCTCCAGGTCTTCTAAAGAAAAAATAACAATGTTAATATCGATTTTGCCACTGCTTGGCTTAGAACAACGAACTTAGAACCAGTTCACTTGAGCTTCTAAACCTCAAGGAAGTGGTGTAGACATCTGACCCACCTCACCTGGGTTCCTGACTCCAAAAAGCAGTTTGCTTTAATAACAAAATACAGCTTATTTCCTTAAAGAAACTGTTTCTGTTTGCAGGAGAGAATACAGAGAAGTGAAACAGATTTTTTTTCCAATTTTTTTTTTTCTTTACAAAATTTATTGTGTGTTTATCACATTCAAAAAGCATTGACCAGTGGGGCTTTTTGGGAACTGTTAGGCTGGTATATTTGGAAACTTAATTAGCAATTAATGACTGTCAGCTTGAGGAAAATTTGCACAGCCATGGGTTTGACTCTTTAGACTTCCAATAGTTCTGTGGGCACAACAGAATAATTAAAAAAGGCAAAAAGAAACTGAATGCTTTGGCAAGACCAGACAGTATCATGAACATATGAAATCAAATCTTAAAATAAAAAATATTTTCAGGGTTTGATGATTAAATCCTTGCCCCCTTTTTCATGTCTGTTTAATTTCAGTCTGAGCTTAAATTTTTACATCTGTCATGATTGCCTACATGGGCAATTCTGGAAAATCCAGGATGAAAACTGCTTTGGGATGAGCACCAGGAGACTCCTGACAAGGCATTGCAAGGCTGAAGCAGGAATGGGTTGGAGGACACAGGAATTCACATGGTCAGGTAAGGACCAAAAGGCACAGCAAAAAAAAAAAAAAAAAAAAAAAGTCAAGTGCATTGCATGAAAATGCCCCAGTAGTGAGCAAAAACCATGCAAGGAAAGCTGGAATGGCAGTGGAGAGCAGCTCTGAGATGGAAACTGAAAACTTTCCCCACTGTACAAGTGACTTTATCCACAGTCTCTACTCAAATATATGGCCCAAAAGCTAATTTAGGGAGAAATTTAATCAACTTTTCCAGAAAGCCCTCTACAGAGCTGGTTCTGAAACAAAAGGGACAGATAAATAATAATCTCCAAATTAAGGCTGAAGTATACCAATGGTATTTACATCAAGCACTTCATCTTTAAGAATGCATGAAAAAGGACAATTTACTTTTTAAGGGTGTCCTCTAAATCCGGCATACAGATAAAATACTCTGACATCCTGGATTTGTTTCAAAGCTTTTTGAGAAACACACACAAATAATTCAGATTTAGTCAATTTTATTTACAGTTTGTTTTTTTTACATTTCAGAGCATTACACAATTACATATCTCATTTTTCTGACCTGCAAACAGATACCTTAAACGGAAATATTTAAAAAAAAAAAAAAAAAAAAAGAAAGAAAAAAAAAAGTTAGATACATCCAAAAATGCAACAATTACACATCTGACAATTCACAAAGTGTAATTTACTAGGACGTATCCTAAGAATTTAGGAACAACCAGTCAGGAGAAAATCTGACCAATTTCAGCAATTGATTATTTACACATTCAAAACAAAGCCTCTCTTAAGCTAAACCTCCAGGCAAACGGCCTGAAAGATTTCTTCAGGAGGAAAGACCAGAATGATTCACACCTATGCAGCATTAACAGCCCTTGATCCCAAACACTGAGGCCTCCTCAGCTTTGTCTTAGAGCTACAGGCATCCCTCTTCTCCGACCCTGAAGTGATTTACTTGTGCCCCCATGTGCATAGAAAGGTTGTGTTTAAGTGGTCACTACGATAAAACCCCATTTAATCTGGTCTTTAAGTCACTAAAATTCTTCTTCCTTTTACAACGTCTCCAATGCCATTTAACCCAATGAGAGCAGAGCTTGAACCCACCGGGCCTGGCCACACACTAAATCCATTAGAGACTGGTTAAAAAATAATCTTTTAAAGACCATTTAGACAAGGCTTACATTTCTACACTTCCCTGATGGGCCACCTAATAAAACAAAAAAAAAAAAAGTCACAGCTACTACTTTCATCCCTCGTGTCAACCCTTGGCCACACAGAACTAGTTATATACTGGGTAGAAACTACTAAAAAAATTCCCTGCAAATCAGCTGCCTTCCAGCTGAGGCTATGGCTCCTATGCATCGGGTGGTTGAGAAAAGTTTGGTTTGTCGTTTTTTTTTTTTTTTTCTTTTTAATTTCTCTCTTTAATTAAAAAAAAAAAATAAAATAAAATAAAATAAAATAAAAATCCTCACTCGAAAAAAAAAAACCCCGCAGCCCTCACTTTTAGGCTAATTTTGCTTGCGTGTACAATTGGTTTGGAACCGTCACGACCCGCTACGTGAAAAGAGCGACCGAGCGCAACTCGTGCCCGCGGCACGTCCTGGCTGGCAGTCCTGTCTGAGCTGGCTGGGGCCTGGCTGCAGCCTCCAGGTCTCTTGCCTACCTTTACTGTGCACATTCACGTCTCAAACTGCGTCAGCAGGGCCCGCACCTCGGGCGTGAGCTGCTTGGCAGCCTTGGCTGCCTCAGTGACGGCCTTGCGGTACAGACCCTTTCTCTTCTTATTAAAGCGCAACTGGAAGCTTTCTAAAAAAGGGGAGAGCTGTGCAAGAGCAAGGAAAGACGTGGTGGTGGAGCCAAACCATGAGATTCGAGCCTCCTGGCGCACCAGCAGCCCGCTATCCTTGCGGCTCACGGTTATGGTAAGGATACGGGCCGGCCACCAAGGGAAGCCATAAATCTTGGCCCAAACAATGTCCCCTACACATACGGTCCTGCCATCTGGTGTGACACATTTAGAGACGTTTTTGGAAAAGACTTCTGTTTTCAAGGAATTACTGAGCTTTTTCTCTTCCTTCGAAGAGGAGGAGGAGGAGGAGGAGGAGGAGGAAGGTGCATGCATGCTGCCTGGAGGAAAATCAAAGCTTTCAGTAGAGCTACACTCAGAGTTGGTGGATTTCAAATCATCTGTGCTATCACTACTACAAACTGATGCACTGGAAGAGTCAGATTTCTTTTGATTAAGGGTCATGTAAACCGTTATATTGCTTTTGCTGCCTCTCTTGCCCAGTGTCTGCTGTTCATCCTGATCAACAGTTACATGCACTTCACTCGTGTCCTGAACCTCACTGCCGGCCTCTTCGGGGCCTTCTGAGGGGCTCTGGGTTTCTGAAGGGGCCTCACCTGCTGAGCGGGTGGAGGAGCAGCGAGACTGGGGCTTAGTTGCCATCTTGCCACTCCGTATTTTCTCAAGTCCTGTCTTGAGGGAAGAGTCATTTTCTTCGTTGCGGTACCGCTGGGGCTTTAGGCGCAATCGGGGCGGGAGGGACCCTGAGCTGGTGTTCTGGAGACGCCGCGTGAAGTGGACCTTTGAATGTGCATTTTTGGAAGAGGAGGTTGCACTCTGCTTCTTTTGTGCCTTTTCTTTGGCCATTTTCAAGACTTCCCGAGCTTTTGCATGATCCATGTTTTTGCTCTGGAGAACTTTTTTTGTGTTTAACTGCGCTTTCGAAGTATTTGCTTGTGCGGAAACTTTAACTACTCTGCTTCTGCCGTGGGCAATATTTGAAACCTTGACCACAGCGTTCCTTTTCTGGCTCTCGTTTTGGCTTTTTCCATCCACCTTGTGGTCAGTCTTAAGTTTTTTATTCACAGTAGTCACGCTCTCGTTTCTTCTCTTTTTACTATCCTCATATTTGGAAGAGTCACTTGCATTGCCACCTTTCTTGATCTCCTTTTTCTCTGCCACCACGCTGTTTTTGCACTTGTCACACAGGACCTGCCGGGGCCGTAGTTTGATGGCGTTCATGATGGACGTGGGTTCCTCCCTGTACATTTTCCGCTTGGGCCGCTTGATTTTCCGGGGTGGAGGCTGAGGTATTGACTGGTTATAGGTGTCCCTGATAAACAAAGGAGGAGGGTATGGTGCTCCCTCGTGAAAGAGAGGAGGTGGTTTAGAAGTCCAAAGGCTTTTAGCTATGCTGGGCTCTGATGGCTGAGTGAGGGAGGAGTCATCAGGGACTGCAGCATCGGCCTCGCACTTCACCTGCGCCTCCTCTTGGAATGGTTTGCTTTGGAGCTGCATGGCTTCAGGTTTGTCCTTGTACTCCCTTTTGGGAAATATGGTCACAGGGATTCCATGGGGGCCAAACCTTAAAGAGAGAAAGGGGGGAAAGAAAAAAAAAAAAAAATCAGTGTTTTGAGGGAATTATCGCAGCGTTTATCACAAAGCACTGGGTAGCCAGCGTTTGAAAACCGTGAATCCCAGAGAAATTAAAGCTTCGTGTCCAGCCTTATGGGAAGCTTTGAAAATGCAAGACACCAAAATGAAGTCAGTAGAGAACAAAAAACACATCACTGCACTTATTATCAGTTTCTCTTGTATCAACAAGACACCCTGAAAATGAAACAAAAATATCCCCGAGACAGCAGCCAAAGAATTAACTTCATATTCTGGAAAATGCTAATAAACATCCAAACTCACCCCAGCAACTCCCAATCTACCCAGGCCCATTTTCCACACTAAGTCAACTTCAATGCAAAGGCATCTTCAGGAACTTTTCTTCCATTTTTAGCACAGCAGAGAAGGATGAAGGGTCCAGATTTAATAGAGACAAATCTGGGCTGCCTAAATCCTTGCAGTGAACAGGGAGTGCCAGCACCCTCCACCCACAAAAGCTCAGCACCTGATGCTTTATAGCCCAAAACTCCCCAGCCCAGCCTCAATCTCTCCCAGCAAAACTCCCTTTATTTCAACTCAGTACAAACTATTCCTCACTGTTCCACAAGAAAAGAAGACTTTAAACCTTTCACTCCTTTTCTCCAGACTGGAACTGCTCTAAGGCAGGACAAGGGAGTAGCTCCCCAAAATCTGTTTGTGTTGCACTGTGGTTGCTCAACAGCATTATCCACTCAGCTAATTAAACTCAAGTTTATTTACTTTTTTTTTAGTAGAAGTACCTACATGTTGCCTTTATTTCCTCAAAATTGGATTTGGAAAAAAGTCGCCATGGTTGGTTCTTTACAGCGTCCCCAACAAAAGCCATCACTTGTTTGTCCTTTTGCTTATCACAACCTTCTTTCCCTGTCTAACCCAAGGTTAAATTATCCACCCAGTTTGCATTTCAGCAGCTTGTACAGACATTTTTCCAGCCTATGGTCTAGCATTAAACCACAAGGGACTTGCTCATAACCAAGTTTTACATTCCCTAAAGTCCCACAAGTCCATCAAGGGTAAAGAAGTTGCTTTTCCACAAATGCTTTTCCCTGCACAAAGGATTGTAAGCAAATCACTCAGTTCCAAGTAGGGTTTTAAAAGAAACTATCAGCTGACAGTAATTCAATTAACAATATTTTCAGTGCTTTTTGCATCAAGACCTTCAGCTGCTAAAAGAAAACAAGATCCAGATCCCATCGTTCACCACCTGATAAAGATTAGAGGATTTGGTAAAAAGTTAATCTATGGTAAGAGCTGAAAACAAGACAGGGCAAGATCTGTGCTGTGCTAATTCCCAGCTCAAAGAGCACAAGGGCAGAACCAGCCAGGAGTGGGATTTCAAACCCCACCTACCCCATCCCCTACACCCCAGGAACTGCAGTTCCAGCCCTCACAGGCCATTCCCAGAGGGCATTTCTGGGAGTCTGTGGCAGGAAATTAGGCACAATTAGCTGTCACTAGGAAGAGGAGGATGAGGAGGACTGCAAGGGTTTCCAGAAGGATCCCATTCAAGTATTTCATCTCTTTTTTCCCAGGTTTTCATTCTATTGCCTCACCAGCCAAGTGTGCACGATTTGCACTCCAAAGGCACAAAGAAGCTGATGGAAAGCTCAGCACAGGAAATCAAAGATTCCTTCTGCACCTTCCACTCTCCTTTCCTTCAAGCACAAAACACAGGCCAGAACTGAAGAACAGGAAGCCACAAAAGGTAATTTTTATCCAAGATGCAAACCTGCTTTAGTAAGACACAAAACCAATCCAGAGTGAAGCCCTGAAGTCAGAGAATCCCTCACAAAATGCACTGCTTAAAAAACAAACCAGGCTCTCCCACCCCTGTCCATCTACAAACTAATGAACAGGGGAAGAACATTCATGGATATTGTGCCAGTTATGTACAGCACTAATCCTGGAAATGATGTGTTAATACAAAACACACAATTAATCCACCTGCAGGACAAAATATTTCTGGTAAGCCAAGAGACTGATCATTATTTCCAACAGCCCAGTGTATTGTGTCTTCTCTTGGCCTCACCCAGCAGCAGACTGGATCTATAAACAGTTTTTGATTATCTCTGTTTCCTCCCTGGCTAATCAAGTTCTCCAGTCTTGGAAGAATGACATGAAAACACAGAGAAAACGACGGCAGAAAAACTTGTAAATGAAACAGTAAAGGTAACAGGAAAGAATAAAGATAAAGAACAACGTAAGAAAAGAGGGATTTATTTTTCCTAAGAGAAACAGCAGAATGAAGACATGAGCTTAAACCCGTTCAGGACAAGGTATGACACAGCATCTAATTAGTTCTGCAGCAAGCACAGGGGTTTATTGCATGTACCAGAATTTCAAACCCTATTTTCACACACCTGGTTGTAGATAAATACTTCTCATACAACCACAGCCATTTCTGTCACACCAACTGCAAGGCTGAACTCGTTACTTGTGTTTGTAGTCACACAGAAAAGCTGCAAAAGCATTTGGTTCATCTGCCACAGAAATGAAAGAGGACTAAGAGGCATTTATAGAAAACAACATTTAAAAATTCCAAGGCACACAGCTCAGTTGTACCATGACATTTACTGGTCCCCCAGGTCTGTCAGTGGCACAAGATCAGCTCTGAAGAGAAACCATTTCTGACACTCCCAACACGCTCCTTTTGTCACACCTTGCATGTTTAAGTTCTACAAGGAATTGCTTGTCTTTATTCCAACAACAATTTTTTTTTTTTTTTAATGTACTCATCCCTAATATCACCTTACCCCACAAGATTTCAAGAACAGGCTTTTCAGTTACTGTTTGTTTAAAATAAAAATCCCCTGGTGCCCAGGTTACAGCTGCTCCCTGCCCAGCCCACCCCTGACTCTGAAACACTCCAAGGAATGGCAACATTCACTGGCAGGGGATCTGAAAGTGAAGTGTTACAAAAACCAAACTCAAAATTAGGGATTTCACCCTCAATCCAAGGCAGTGCTGGGAAGCAGAGCCCTGCTGCTTCCTGCCTCTGGAAATCAGAGTTTTCCATGGGGCCAGCTCCTCTCCTGCAAAGCTGTCCCAGCCTTTATTTGCCTTGAAAATGCACCTGGCAGAGAGGATGGGGACCATGTTGTATAAAACTCATTTCCCAGAGGTTTTTCAAGTAACCAGGGCAGTCAGCAGGATCTGATTGCACTCCTGCTGCAGATGGACATTTTCACTGGAAACAGCAACAGGATATCAGGACCTGCACTGCACTAAGAGCCTGATCAATTCTGGCACTGCAATATTTACACTCAGAGGAGCTTTCAACTGACCAGGGTGTGCAGAGACACAAAAAGGGTAAAAACAGAGAGGCTTCATTTCCAGATTGCCAGTTGCAAGTTAATTAATAGGCAGCCATGGCATCCAAAAGCCAGTTTGGGTACCAAACCCAAAACTCTGTCATTTAAAGGCAGAGGCTTTTTTTATATACAGACATAGAAACTTAAGGAAAGTAAAGCCACTTTTTTCAAATCTAAATCCTGCAGCAGAATTACTACAATGAATGCCATTACTGTTCAATTTACATGCAAAACAGAACAGTTAAAGAGTATTTTTCCAGAAACAACCATGAGAGATAAGAAACAAATCCCATTTTAACTCATGACTGTATGTACATAAACAAAGTACATCAACAACACGCCCTGGGGAAAAGTGTTTTACATTAACACCTAAAGTTTTAAGTTCTCATCTTTAGCCTCCAATGTTTGACTTCTCTACTAAAAGGGAGAGAAATGAAAAGCCCCTTGTTCTGCCAAAGGAGTGGAGCCACTGAGCAGGTTCAAAAGTATTTCCCATTTGTCTTTGAACACACTGAACTGACATCAACAAAGCAGAGAAACTTGTGTTCAAAGTTTTAAGTGTTGATGACTGATCAAAACCCATCCTCACCACCAAGGCAGTGCAGAAATCTCCTGTCACCTTTTCTGCTCTTGTAGCCAAGATCATCCTTGGTGTTCTGCAAAAGCCAGGACAAGCAACAGCTGAAGCCATTTTTATTGCATGGCTGGAAGTTCCAGGAGGATAATAACATGCTGAATGAACTATGGATATGTATTTCATGCATAAACTGAGGGTTTAAATTGTAACTTTCCATGTAATACATAGTTAGATCATAGCTATTCGAACACAAAGTTTTGCAGAACTCCTCAAAATAACCTGCATTGAAAACACAGATTATGCAACAACCTATTTTTAATGAAGGATTTACTCGGTGTGACAAAGCACAAGAAGGAATATATTGCTTTAAGTGCAGGCACCTTCCTGAAAAAAACATTCCCAGAAGCCAAGCAATCAGCTCCGTGGTTTATTCACCTCCTGAGCAATGGAACACCAGGCTGAATAGCCCAGAAAATGCACATTTCACTGAGAGCTCTGAAGGCAAAGGACTGCACTGTGAGTGGCTCTTTGGAACATTAAGATGCTTTGAGTTTAGGCTTTCCATTAACTACCATCATTTTACTGACACATCTATAAAGCTGAAGGTCTGTTTAAACTGAAATATCTTTTAATTTTGTACATCTGTTGCCACTATTAGCTGTCAGTTGCATTTGGAAGTAAACACGTTTGCTGTGATCTATTTTGAAGGATTATACCTTGAATATACTCTTCAAGATCATCCATATGCCAGACCCGGGACATATGGAAGAGAATTATACCATTAAATAATGGATGAATTGAAGTGTCAACATGGCCAAGATTCATCAGTCCTATAACACAAAATAAACTGAATGGAGACTGAAAATTTCACCCTGCCATGCCTCAACACCTTGAAACAAGCCAAGCAACACAAGCCCTGCTGCTGGAACACAGAGAATTCCATAAGGGAGGACAGATCAACCATCATCTGTCACATCCCAGACCAGCAAAGAACAGCTGAACACCTGAGATTCCTTCAGGAAAGGAGACTCTGAGGCCCAATCCAGACCCCAATTCCAACCCCATCCTGTAAATGAGGCTACATTTGACACCTTCAATAAAACCTCTGGCAGTCACAAGACACATGAATTACTGTTTAACCACACACACCTGAGCTTCCCACGGCTCTGGGGATAATAAAAAACAAATGTCAAAGAAGTGCTGGGGCTGCTCCCTAAATGCCCGAATTTCACCAAGCTCCTGAGAAACTCCAAAGAGGGCAAGTGCAGAGGTGTGGGGACACCTTGGGAACTGAGTGCAAGTTTGAAAATAAAATAAACCAAATTAAAACACAGCCCTGAGTCACAGACACTCCTTTACTGTTGACAATGTGCATCACAGAACATCAGGCCTCCTACAAAAGCCAGTCCTTCCCCAGACAAGGATGAGCACATGCTGTCCCTGGTTATTAAATGAAAAAGCAGGCAGAAATGTAACACATTTTTTTCAAGTGATGCTTCTGCTGTTTCCTTCTCACATCATTCTTTTGCAGTAGAAGCTGAATTAACAAACTGGGAACAGCACAGGATTCAGGAGTCAGTGCTGTACCTGAAAACTGCTTCTGGGATTGTAAGAATTGCAAATTGCCTATAAAAGTTTATTTTCATCACACAGCTCATGCACACCTGGGTGCAGGAAGTCCTTCCTTATCTTCCATAACAAAAGCCCAGTAAAGACATAATTTTAAACATATGGCTACTAGGAATACCCTGGACATCTTCTGGGTATCTAACTAAGGTTCTCAGGTCACAAAACAACCTTTTGCTCTCTCTGTCCCCCAAGAACTATTATGAACACACAAAAGTCAGAAGGAAACTGGTTTAGAGAAGAAGACAAGACACATGTCCTTCACATCTGCAGGATTAGAAGGAAAATTTCAGTTAAATGATAAAGCAATAAAAAGGCCAAGTCTTGACTGTTGGCAGAACATCAATTTAATCCTCCCTCCTCCCCTAATCTTTGGGAAGGAAATAAAACCCACACACAGAAATAATTATCCTTTCTCCAGAAGAACAAACTAAAACCACAACTTCTTAATCCTGTATTTTAACATTTACAAATGCTACATTTCTCAGGTATTTCCCTCCCACCTGCCTCCTCCAGGTGCAGAGCAGGATTTACCCTGAGGCAGCAGGAGGGATGGACAGATGGACATTTCCAGTCCCCTCAGCAAACTGGGAGTGAGCAATGCCAGGCACAGGCAGCTCACAGGGACATGAAACCCCACAGAACCAGGATGGGCTGGGCTGGAAGGGACCTGAAATCCCACCCAGTGCCACCAATCCATGGGCAGGGACACCTCCCACTGTCCCAGCCCCAGTGCCCAGCCTGGCCTTGGCACTGCCAGGGATCCAGGGATTTGCTGCACAACAAATGGGTTTGGCACTCAGGACACGTGGGTTCTCATTTTCTGCTGATTTTCAAAACTTCCTGGGCAGCAGGTACAGGAGAGTGCCATTGGTACAGGCAGGGAAGAGTTTCCTTACCTCAAATAAATGCAGGAATAAAGGGGCTTGTGGTAGAAACTCCTAAAGGGATATCTCATTTACAGGGGTGGGACCTTCATACAAATATCACTGACTTCATATCAAAGTCACCAAGAATAAAATGCAAAGTCAGGGCATCATCTCAACAATGGAAAAAGCAGTAAGATAAAACAGCCAGAAAACCCTCTAAAATCACAAATATATGGGAATATTTTTTGGTTTTCTTTCATTGTGAAGTTCAAGCAATTCAGAACATGGCTTGAGAAGACAAAAAAAAGAACACAGTGAGGTTTTTAAAACTGTCACTTAAACTTATTCTTCTTAGTAGTGTATGGAAGTAGCACCTTCACTGGTGGGTGCAGAAGGAAAAGAGAAATTAAGATCCAGAAAGGAACAGGATTTATTTCCCTCTGATCATACAATGAACACAGCATTAGCATGTGCAGTGAACACAGCCACTTTTGAAAGCTACTGAATGAGTAAATTCTAATACAAATTGTCACTTTTACTTAGTAAGAACTGTCAGTCTTAAAATATTGGTCCCTCTGGCATTAGGAAAGTTTGTGAGATTATTCTCATGCATTTGAATGAGACAGATTTCAGCAACCACCCATCTCCCATGCAGGAAATCCCAGCGTTGTCATGCAAATGAATGGAATTTAGGTGGTTTTCATTTAACCCTGCCCTCCTTTTTTTCTTTTTGGTCCAGGAGAAAAACTTATGACAAGAATTCCACGGCCTGCCACAGATACAGAAGGAAGTTCATGAAAAATATTCACGTTCTGCAAGTCCAGGTGCTGCTACACCAAACAAAAATAAACAGATATAAGGAAAAGCTGACAGCCAGACAATACCACCTGTTAGTCACCACAGAAGTGGTAAAATGGAATTGTTGGACATACAGAAAACACTTTTTTTTAATAATGTTTCCATTTCTTAGAGGTAGGAAGTTCTTGGACTGTTTCTAGAGCTTCTTTCCCACTACATTTCCTGCTCTGACACATCTGATAAGAGACTCCTGTTATCTACCAACGTTTTGTTGTCACCAGCCAAATACTACAGACCTTATATCTTAAAACTTAGTTCTTGTCCAGACCCTCTGTAGAGCTTGGCTTTGAGAATTTAAATTTCCCCTCCTGGATTGCCATGTAAAAGCACCTCTGAAGGAATAAATGACTGCACTGCTAAGAGAACCTGGGAGGGAGAGCCCCAGCCTCTCTCCCTGGGTGGCTTTTTGGCTTTTCCACAGTTCCCACTGCAAAGCTTTGTCCCAGGGAGGCTGGAGATGTTTCCACCACGGCACAGCAGCTGCAGCCAGCCTGCAAAGTGACTTTTGCTGCAAAGGGCTGCAGATCTGCTGCATGCCAGAGGCTCCTCAGTGCACAGGAAGCTGGGAAAACACGGGATGTTTGTGGCCAGGGTGTGTTTGGGAGGACAGGATCTCTTTCAGGAAAAAAGGAGAAGTTGGTATTTCCCTGCACTCCTGGAAGCAGAGGCTTTGTCACCCTCCTACCTAGGACAACCACGGTATTCTGCTGGGACAATTTCAAACCTAAAAAGAATTGGTGTTACCCAGGATTTCACTCGGTTTGTGTCACCTCCTGCCCTGCTCTCAGATGCTGTTTCACCCTAGGAGTGGCTGGAGCTCTGCTCAGCATTTCACACCTCACCAAGTGGCAGACTGAAAACGTCATTCCGTGACATTACCCAAAACTCGGGTTCACACAAGGCCTTTTGTGTCAAACCCCAACCACCAGCGAGGCCCAAGCCACAAGTGCTGGTCCCCACAATTCTCCTTTTAGGAACCACTGACAATACTCCAGGAAGTTGCTGAACATCTACTAACAACATAAAGGGAGTGTAAAAGACACAAGTCCACACACTGCTTATATCTGGGGGAGAAAAGTGCTGCATATTTTGCATACCGATTATTTTAAATAATAACCTTAAGTTTCACTTTTCTCTCATGAACTTGCAGAGTCCTTACACGTCGAGAAAAAAACCCACTAAAATAAAGACGTATTTTGACCTGCTGATAGAACCTAGATTGTTTGTAAGATACTATGATTTCTGGTCTCCCAAGAGCTTCTCACTCTTGAAAGGCAGTGCAAAAAGCAAACCCCAAACCCCGTTGTCTGATAAGTTATGCAAAGATACACAAAAAAAACCCCAACCACAAGGATATTTAAGAACCACAAAACTTCACCCCGTTCATTGCATACAAGGAGTAATCAGTACTAATTAATAACTGCAACAGCCTAGCTGGAAAACACTATGTACTGAAAAAGAAGGTTACCTAGGCAATGTAAACGAACAGGGCAATCGCATCCCGGGGCTGTTCTGTACAAAGAGGGAATAAACCCAGGCTCTGTCCCAGTGCTGCTCCCGGCACACGGGGATGCTGCTGCAGGCCTGGCAACCCCGGCCAAGCCCAAAGGCTGTGCCCGTGTGCTCGCCCCTCTCGTGGCTCTCCCGTTTTCCCATTTCCCACCCCCGGCTGGAAGGGTCGGGGAGGAGGAAGAGGAGCAAGAGGATGCCCAGGAGGACGCGGGGGCAGGAGCTGCTTGGCCCGGGGCGGGCTGGGGCCAAGGAGGGATGGGATGGGAAAGGAAGCGAAGCTGCAGAGTCCACGAGGGTCCCGGCGGAGCCGCCCCCATCCCGCCCCCGGCGGCTCCGGGAGCGCTCCCGGGCTCGGCACTGGGTGGGGGCTCGGGCTCGGCTCCCCCCCCCCGAGCTCTCACCTTTTCGAGAGGTCCATGAGGACCCCGGAAAAAAGCTTCTCTCCCAGCCGGAACGAGACCACCAGGGCGTCCTCGATGATGTGGTCCAGGGTGACCCGCACCTCGGAGCCGGGCAGCAGCGCCGGTGCCTCCGCCTCCCCTCCGCCCGGGGCCGCGGGCACCGCCGGCTCGGGCTCCACCGCGGCGGCGGCGGCGGCAGCATCCGGCTCCTCCTCCTCCGGCCGGGGCGGCTCCTCCCCGGGCCCCGCGGAGCCCCCGGCAGCCGGCGGGCAGGGCTGCGGCGGCTCCCGGGCCGGCTCGGACGGCGGGCAGGGCTGCGGCGGCTCCGAGCACCCCGGGCTGGGCGCTGCGCGGGGCTCGGCCCGCGGTGATTCCATCCCCGGGCTGCGCGGCGGCGGCGGCGGCGGCTCCTCCGTCCTTCCCGCGTCCGGCTCGCGAGTCCCGCCGGGGCTCCGGGCGCGCTGCACCGGCGGCGGCTCCTCGGCCTTGCCGCCGTCGGCCTCCTCGCCATCCGGCACCGCCGACTCCACGGCCTCGCTGACGGCGGGTAGAGGGTCCGCGCCGGCCTCGCTGCCCGGGATCGGCTCCATCTCGGGCTCGGCCTCGCCGGCCCCGCCGTCCCCCGGCACCGCCGCAGTCGCCGCCGCCTCCGCAGCCATGGCCGCCATTTTCCCCTACGCCTCCCTCCAGCAGCGGGAGCGACGGCCACGGCCCGCGGGGAGGGAGGGCCCACCCCCGGCACCCGGAGACGGCGTGCTATTGGCGGGCACGCCGCAATGCTGCGCTTCTATTGGACAGCGCGCCTGTCCATCCAGCCCAGCGGGAACTTCTCGTTGGCCAGCTGGAACTTCATTCAGTGCAGAGCCGGGAAGGGGAAGAGGGGGCGTGGTTTATCCCTTTATAGGCGGCCGGGGCGGGGCTGGGGGCTGCTCCGCCATCTCATTGGTGCAGGGAGGCGACGCTCCCGAGGGTGGTCGGTGATTGGCGGAGCCCCTCCCGAGGGAGGCCGGTGATTGGCGGAACCCAGTGTCTGTCGCGGGGCCAGGAGCGCGCGGGGGAAGATGGCGAGGGCGGGAGGGCGGCCATGGCGGGGATGGGGTCGCCTGTCTGAGGGATCCCGTCGCTCCTCAGCGTGGTCAGGACGCCCCTCTTGGGATCGCCCTGGAGCGGCTCCCCCGCGGGGCACAGCCCGGCGCTGCCTCCTGCGTTGTACAGTGCGGGCAGGGGAGCTGCTGGTCCCCGTGCTGGGGGAGCGCTCAGGGGGTGACACTGTGGGGAGGGAAGATCACGGAATATGCTGAGCTGGGAGGGACCCACAGGATCATCCAATTCAACCCCTGGCCCTGCACAGACCCACCAGCAATCCCTCCCTGGGCATCCCTGGAGCGGTGTCCAAACACTCCTGGACCTCTGGCATTCCCTGGGGAGCCTGGGCAGTGCCCAGTACTCTCTGAAGGAAGAATTTTTCCCAAAATCCAACTTGAACGTCACTGACACAGCTCCAGCCCTTCCCTGGGTGCTGTCCCTGGTCACCACAGATCAGTGCCGGACCCTCCTGCCGCCCTCACCTGATGTGGGGAAGGCAGAGGGACTGCTGCCTTTTGTGAGGTAAATCGGCATTTTGAACATTTCATGTTCAGCACCATGAATTAGGTACATCAGGAAAAGGTAGAAAACATAAAGTCGAAAGAGGAGAAAAGGAATGAATAATTTCCTTCTACTACACCGGTTTGCCCCAAGAACTGTCCAAGGATGGGGCAGCCACTCAAAAGATCCATTTGCACTCAGAAATTTTCCAAAGCCGAGCTCCAGCCACCTCTCAGGACGGAAGGGTCGTGGCCTTGGCTACAAAGCAGAGATGTTTTATCTTGTGACGATATTTCAGCACCGCTCTATGTGCTCAGGACACTCGGCCCCTGCTCCATTCCCTGTGGTTGCCGAGCACAGAACAGGGCCCTAAATCCTGAGCCTACAAGAAATTCCCATCTGACACAGAAAGAAACTAAAACTACTCAACCCTGGAGCTGATGGGATGCTCAGATCCAACAGCTCAGCCCAGCAGGCTCTTTGTTATGTTAAGCTGGGATTTATGTAAAGGATGAGCAAAAAACCGAAGATTTCCTCTTGCAAGTGTTGTGCTGGAACGCACCTTTTCAGCAGGTGTTGCTTGTGGAAGACATTCAAATGCAAATTGTTGTGTTTTACATCCCCTGGAGTCGCCAGCAATTCCTGTGCTCCGTAGGGTGCAGAGTGGGTGTATGGCTTGTTCTCTGCTTCACTGCAGTAACTGCAGATTATGTGCTTGACCCTACTGAGGGATGGAAATAAAACATAAACGGCTCCTTTGAATGCTGAAAGGTGCTCTTTTAAAAAGAGGTACATAAGGACATTTATATCTCAGAATAATGCCTCACAGAAATACCCTACCATAGATAACTCTTACATTCAACCTCACCAACACAGGATGTGGATGCAGGATGGAACTCGTAAATTTGACAAAAAAGCCCTCACTATATAATTTTTTCCATCCCAGATACCTTTGATCACCATTTATTTTCTATTTATTTCAAATCTAACCTGTAATCTCCTTAAGAGGGGATTTGCCTTACAGTGGCTGGTCTGCAGAGTGGTTGCATAGTTGGAGGCTTTTTTTTTTTTTTCTATTCTGGAACCTTTAGAAACTGCCAAAATAAAACTAATTAAGTTAATGAAACAGATTGTACTACCACACTCTGTAAATTAAAACAAGTCTCTCTATGTTCAGCAAGTGGCAGGAAGGACAGAAGTGGAGAGAAAAAACTATAAATTACAGAGAGGAACTGAGACAATCAGAGGGAATAAAACAATTAAAATGAAGGCAGGAAAAATGCCGAGCTCCATAAATTGTTGGGATGGGCAGCTGAGGAAGCTGAGTTTGGGTGAGGGAGTGAGGGGATGTGAGGAAGCAGAAGATCCAACAGGAAGGAATTGTTGGTGTGGGCAGGCTGGGACATGAGACAGATCTGGGCACAGGAACCTTTAAACTCAGCGTTAGTGATATCGATTTGTTCTGTCATGAAACTCCACTCTGGAAGTGTGAACAGTCCCAGCAGCTCTGAATGCTTCAGGTTATGAGTACTGGGGTGTGGGGGTGGAGTTTTTAGATGCTGGACAGTGGGAACATCACTGTCTGGGCATGAAATTCCCTGGAAATGCAGTGCCATGAAGGAGCCACCAGCCAGTGCAAGGCTTCAAGGAGCCACATTCATAAATGGACAGCGCTCAGGGTTCCAGTGAAGTGATCCAAGTCTGCTTCCCTGGAGCGAGGCTCCACAAGGAGCTGCCCCTGGGAATTGCCAGTGGCTGGAATTTGTGGTGCTGCAGGTATCCAAGAGGCTGCAGAGGTTCCCAAGTTCCCTGAGCTGTCCTTGCAGCTGATGTCAGTGTGGGCACACAGGCTCTGAAGTGTGGATTTACAGGGACAGTGGGACAGCAGATCCCTCTCCCAGTACCTGCACTGGGATGCAGGAGGAGCTTTGGAGAGGATGTTCTCAGTCTGGAGCTCCAGCAGCCCCAAGGCGAGGTTTTTATCCTCAGTGCAGCCTCTGCAGCTCCCTGCTGCAGGAACAGAGCTCTGCTGCCCTGCCCAATCCCGGCTGCGGTGACAGTGGCTTCCTGTGACCCTGGGCAGGGCCACCAAACCCTCCCCGAGCCAGGTTTAGTGTTCACAGCTTTACACAGTGCTAATAAATCCACCAGTCAGCGTTTTCAAGGCATGATCTGCTGGTGGGGAATGTTCAAGGCTTTCTAAGTTAAAAAGTGTAACCAGTGAAAACCCCTGTATGTGAGCAGTGCAGAGGGTACAGGCAAATAAACTGAAAGTAAATCTGGGTCTTGGTTGTTTGCTGCAAGCTCACTGCTCCTCTAACAGATTAGGAAAGTAATGCTCTTACAACAATTGTTAATTATATTTAAGCTGGATTGAAATTTGTTAGTGAATTATTACAGAAAGTTAGTTCGGGGTGAGAAAATCATCAGTCCTTCCTGTAATGTTGTAAGTGATTTCTGTGGCCCTATGAACATAGAGCTCATTTTGTTGGGTTTAGGAATGAGCATTAAAGGATTTGGGAAGCCTCACTGCAGGCACACGTGCCCCAGAATTCTGCCCTGCAATCTGGAAAGTCAATTATGTGCTGCATTTCTGTGAACAAGAGATGAAGTCAATGAGTGGGGCTTTACCTGATATCCATATGGAGAACTGATTGAAATGGATTTCCATAGTTGGGGTTGCTTTTAAAAAATGGTAGCTGTGAACCCTTGGGGTGAAGGAGTGGCCCTGTCTCACTGCTGACGTCTCACTTTGCAATTGTAAGGAAATGGAGTCTGAAGGTACTTCCTGTCTTATCTCATGTTCTGTCTGGTGTCTGCCTTCCTCTGAAGCCTGTGCAGCTGCAGGTGCTGGTGGCATCCACACTGCATCTCCATGGCTTTCTCCATTCCAAGAAAATGGGCACCAGCACTGGAGCCAGGACATTGGGAGGACAAACTCAACTGTGGATAAGGCAGCTTGGAAATTAATAGAGAATTCCTCATAAAAGTCTTCTGATAAATGACAAAATTTCATTAGCCATAAATATGTCAGAACAACTTTTTTGTTCCTTGTGGTGTTTCTGGGGTTATTCTACATCTGCAGCCAAGCTCTGTTCACATCAGGAGTGTCCAGCAGGTGAGGTGTGGCTTTTCCTCACCTGTGGTCCCTGGAGATAAATCCTATTTCAAACAGCAATAGCAGGAAGGGTAAAACACCTTAATTAGAGGAGTGGGAATCCTACACAGTGTGTTCTGCTCCAGGTTTGTTGCTGACAGAGCTCAAGGAGACAGGACAATAGAGGAAATGGAATTGCCTGGTAATCATTTGGATCCTTTGTACTTCCAGAGCTGAAGGAGCAGCTGCCAACTGCCTGTGACACTGTGTCCTTCTCTTTGGCACTCTAGTGGAGCCTCAGCTCTGCTGGCTGTGAAAAATGGACAATAACATTTCATTCACACAAGAGTGATGTGGTTTAATTATAGTGAAGGTTTAAAAACAACTTGTGGATGAAATGTTGTGTAAGTGCTAAATGTTATCCTTGACAATGACACAGGGACTAGAAAATTGGTCTTTCAGATGCATCAAGTTATTCCATAAATTACAAACTAATTTCTCTCCTTAAATGAAGAGTTACTGAGACATTCAGCTTTCTTGCTAATTGTTTGACTTGAACAATTGAATGGATTTCAGCAAATTGACTGGTAGAGACAAATGTGTTTTCCAGCTTGACATTGTCTGACATACAACAATTAGAAATGGACTGGCTGCAGACCAGAGCCAAGCACTGCAGGTGGTCTCCAAAAGAGAACAAATTCGTGGTGGGATTTTCTAGGGAGATTTCAAAAGGGCCTGTGACAGGCTGTCCCTCCTGAAGGCAGCTTGCCTTCATGGTTTACCTGAGTAAAACCAAGAAACTCTTTTCTCACGTCCTTGTCTGCTTTTCCATGTCACTCAGAATTGCAGGTTTTTTACCTGGATCTTCCTGGGAGTTGAGAGTCTGTGATGGAGACTCTGCAGAGCCTGGGGTTCCACACTCCCCTGGGTCCCTCTGCCTCACTTGTGATACTTTTGAAGCTGTTCCAAAGGCAGGACAGGGCATAAGTGACAATGCAGTCGAGTTTTTAATGTCATGCTTAAAAAGGAAAAGTATTGAAAGCTCAGCTTTGCCATGCAGTTGGTCTTTCAGTCAAAACCCAAACAAACCAACCCAAAAAATAAGTCCCAGCTCTTCCTGAGGCCTGCAGCTCTCCTGGGAGGGGTGGGAGCAAAGAAGTGCTGTCATCACAGACAAGTATTTTCAGATTTCTGATTTTGAAAGCAGACCTTGGACTGTGTGTCCCTGTCTGCTTTGTATATTTTTGCATCCTGGATAAAAATAATGAAGGGACCCTGGTGATGAATAAAAACAACAAGTTTGTTATTACTTTAAAATATCCCAGGGATTGAGGGGGAATGGGTAAGGAAATTATCTCCCAGATTGCTCTCAGTCAGTGTTTCACCTTGTTTGTTCTTGTCCTTGTCTCATATTCTGGTTTCCAGTGAACTTTCAGTTGTGGAACCTCTTGTGCCAAGTGTATTTCAAGCAAGAGACGTATCCCTGTATTTCATGGATATTTTGTAGGCATTTTCTCTTACCCTTTCCTAATCTAATTCCAAGTAGCATCAATTTATGGAGTGCCCAATATCAGCCTGAATTCCTGTCTGAGCTCACCTGCAAATCGTTTGCAAGTCATTTCCTTTGGTAAAGTCAGGTCAATTTTTAATTTCTATTCCCAGGTAATCTTGTAAGTTCTGACCCTGAGCAGCACCATTTGCAAGGGGCTTGCACATCAAGATAAAGAATTCTTCACACCAAGAGCTTCCTCTGTTACCTTTCCAGGATTGTCAATGGTTGGGAAATTGTGTTGCCCTCATTCAGAGACTCTCTGTAACTCAGGCCATGGAAAAAACATCCCATCACCTCCAGAACAAAGCAGGCTGTGGCTCTGGTACTGGAGTCAATAAAGCCCTGGGATTTGTGATGGCAGGGGGAGTGATTGGCAGCTGCTCCACAAACCCACGGCAGAGATGATGGACAGGAGAGATTTGATAAGGACACACTGGTGATCTGTGCTAAAACACAGAAAATGCTGCTTGTCCAAGAGTCTGGGGGAGTGTGGAGTTGGAGTGATGCAATCAGAATGGGAACTCTAAAAAATCCTTTTCCTCGGTCCTGTCACAGACAAGTCCATAAAGTGACAAAGGCCAGGAATGAGAACATCTCTGTCAGGGGTCATTCAGCTGTGACTCTTGCACATCTGTCTGTTAGCAGCTCCAAAGGCACCAGACTGATGCAATTAGAACCAATCTTGATGATTTGCAAAGCATTGTTTGTGCTTTTAATTGCATTCCCTGGGATCAGGGGCTGGATCTTGCCTGTGACCCTCTTTCTAGAGCTGGCCCAGTGAAACTCTCCCCACTCACCCTTCAGCAAACAATAAAAAGAAAAATGCAAACCTTCAACGACTGTGTCACCACCCTCGTGAGGAAACGTGTTGATTGCATTTCTCTATATTGCCCTAATCTAATCCAATCCCCCATGTGGGGCTTATCACAGAGCAGGGCCCAAGCTGCAGTGCCCAGGATGTGCTGCTGGAGCTGGATAATAATTTCTTTTTAACTGTTCTTTCCCCACTGCTGCTGAAACCACCGTGCTGAGCAGCACAAACTCTGCTGGGAAAAGATACCTTTGCCAGCTTAAATTTATTTCTGCTCGCTGGAACAACTGGTTGGAAGTGTGTGGTTGTTTCTCTTGGTAGTAGGCAAGGTTAGGCTTCCAAAACATTGAGAAATGCTCAAAAAAAATGCATTTTCCAGGCACAGTTCATACTGGTTTAGAAAATACAGAAATGAAACCAAAATGGAGGTACTTGGTGCTGAAAAGGAAGCACCCAGTAATGACTGCTCTGCTGCAGGATTTTAGGCTTCCTCTAGGCTCAGCCTAACTTCTGGAATAAAAAGGGATGGAAAACTGTGAGGGAAACAAATGAACTGTACCTTGCCATTGGATTTGTTCTGAGGAAAAGACAGAATTACAGCAATCTGCCCTTCACACAGGGTTCACCCCTGGTGTTTTGAGAGCTGCTCTGTGGATAATTCATACCAGACCCCCCTGGCACAGGGCATTGCTGTGCTGGCTGTGGCAGTTGGTGTTTCCTCAGTGTTCCTTCTCCACCTCTTGTGCCTCAGCCCAGAACATACCTGGGGTGCTCTGTTTGTTGTGCTTTGGCACCCCTGGGAATGACAAAAATGATCTGAAATCTGGAATTTCATGCTGCACCCCTCAAGGGACACATTTCTGTAGGGAACTCCCTTGGTGAATCACACAATGCAAGGTGAGGGACTGGGTCCCAAAAGAATTACCAGGATTGAATCAAATTATTCCTTCATGAGAATGGAGAAGTCTCAGTCAGGATTCTGCATAAAAGCAGCCAAAGACCTCCCTAGTGCAGGAAAGAACAGAGGAGGAAGGAGAAAATCTCTTGTCCTCGCTGAGATGAAATATGAAAGATGCAAAAATCAGTGCTGTCTAAAATTTGGTAAATGGAATAGAATCAGTTCTCACAAAGCATCCTCTGTTCTCAGTGCTTGCAGGCACAGAACAGACTTGGCAACTGTCCCCTGCATGAAATAGGAAAGGTTTAAATGCTTGTGTAAGCTCTTCAAACAAAATAGCTCTTTGCAGTTAAAACACTGATCTGTAGGACACTGTATCTGGGCAATGTGAAACTGTTTCTCTGGGTGTTCACCACCAGTTCATAGCCAAGTGTCAGTGGGCTTAGGAAATCTTTGTGGTACTGGGAATTTTTTTGCCATTGCAAAAGGTTTTCCTCTAGGGGATAAATTTAATATAAAAGGGATTCCTGATACTCATGATATTTTCCCCTCAGAATCAAATCAAATTGGCTGGTGGATGCAGGCTTGGACCGGTGACAGACCAGATAAATCCTCCTCTGCCTGCAGACTGGAGGCAGGAATACTTTGTCACATCAGCAGTTACAATTTGTCTTTAGTTTTCCTTTTTTCTCCACCAATCTCAATTTGATTCGAACTTCTGAAGTCACCCCGGGTGAGTCAGACGTGGTCAGGCCAAAGGAAGTTCTTGAATCATTCCCAAAAGAGGGAAAACATGAGTCAGTTCCGAGGGTGAAGCACACGGAGATACAGAGCAGCACAGATCTTTGCAGGGTTCCGTGGCAGAGGAGGAGCCCCAGAGAGCCCAGGCTGCAAATGTTGGATTGCAGGGCCCTGGGGGCTGCAGGGCTGTGCAGGTGCTGAGGCTGGCCTGGCGTGTGTTTTCCACAATTCCTGGCATCCATGAGCATTCCTGCTGCAGCTGCATCAGCCTGGGTGCACGGATTGCAATCAATGCCAGTGCTTCCCCCAGAGCCCTGGGCAAACCTGGCAGGACACACGGGGAGCAGTCACTGCCCAGCACCGAGGGAAAACAGCAGGGCTCCATCCACCACAGTGACACAGCAAAAGTCCCGTTCAATGGCCTTTGGTTTAGGATGGTGCTTCCTGCCCATGAGCACCGGCAGAACACGGGGCATTGCTGAGTCAAGAGGAGCTGCTGCACTGCAGAGCAGCCTCTGAGAGTGGGGCTGCAAAATCAAGGGAAAGTTCCTCATATAAAGGCAGGACCTCAGTGATAATTTTAATTTACAGCCAGGCAGGAATGTGCCAAGGCAAATCCCTTTCTTTGAGCTCCTTTCTCCTGATTCGTAGCCCGTTGCTGCTGCCTCATTACCCCCCTGGCCTCTGGTGGGGCAGTAAATCTGGAGGCCTAATGGTGCACAGGCCCTTGGAGGACAGCCCTGCCTTTTGAAATATTCATTTCTATGCGGATCAGGGATGTCCCAGTCTGGCTGTAATCAGGGGAAGAGGGAAGGAGACAAATAATCACTGAACATGACTGTTTGGGGAGCAATTCCTGTCAAAAAAACAATCAGCAGCAGAGGTGGATGCTGGCCTTGCAGCCCCCAAGCACAAGGAGTGATGTGGGCTTTTTTGATCTCCATAAACTCTAATTTGCTTCTTCCTTCACCCCCAGCCAGCTGCTTCCCTCGGCTGGGCTGAAATGCCAGTTGTTGTCTGGGAGCAGGGAAAGGTGCCAGGCTGGGGGAGCTGCCCTTTGTGCAGGGACAGGGCACGGAGCACAGGATCCTGCAGGGCTCCTCTGTCCCTGGGTATTTTCCTGCTTCTCCAGGTGTTGCCAGCTGTGCAGGGATTGCACGGGCTGGAGCAGCAGCACAGCTCTCCTTCAGCTCAGAGCTTGGGTTATTGCAGGTGGAGCAGACCTTTGGGAGATGAAATCAGTGTGCAGCCCCTGGGAGCTGAGCTGATCCCAGACTGATCTCACCCAGCTTAATGAGCAGCCAGCAGCAGTCATGGTCCCACTAATCCTGATTTAAATGTGGGTTAGAGCAGGGCTTGGATTCCACATCTCCAGAGGAATTCCTTGTGCCATCCACACCTCATCTAAGTGTCCTGGGGAAAATGATTTTAACCCAGCTGTCGTGCTGTGTGCTGGCACAGGAACCTGGGGCTCAGGGTAGCTGAGGTGTCAGCTCCAGAACCTCACCCTGTGCTCAGTCCTGGGTTTTATTCAGAGGCACAGCTCCAGGCCAGGTTTTTCTTTATATTATCAGGATAACAGCACTAGCAAGGTTGTGTCCATCCCTTCACCCTCAGTGGGCAAATTCTACGTTTTTCCTTGAAGAGGGATATTTAAACATTCATATGATAATGAAGAAAAGAACCCAACCGTACAAAATTTATATAAACTCATATCTGGCCCCGTGTGAAAAAATAATCCAGAGGCCACAGAACTGCAGGGCTGGCTCAGCCAGGCAGTGTCACAGAGAGCTCTTTCTCTTTAATTTTTTATTTGGATCCTCTCTGTATGTAGGTCACAATGACTTAAAAGAGCAGGCACTGACCAGACAAAACCAAACCTCTCAGAACAAAGCCATTGTTGCAGGAGGAGGATTTTTTTCCTCAACCAAGACCCTGAATTAGCACTGAAGGATTGCAGCATTCCCTGTGTCTCACTCTGCTGGGATTGCCATTGCCAGGATGGGCAGAGCTGGGCTGGCTCCTGCTCTGGAGCTCAGGGCTGTGCTGACCCCAGAGTGTCAATCCTGGCTGGGTCCCCCTTCCTCAGGAGCAGAGGAGGGATGGGAAGCCTCTCCCTGCACCTCCCATCCCTGTGTGCTCCTGCTTTTTCCCAGTCCTTGACCACAAGAAAAAAAACCTGAAAGCTCTCCTGCTGCTGCCACCCCTGGGAGCATCATTCCAGGCCAATGGTCCCTGCAGGGATTCATTCCCTGCTTCCCTGGGGAAATTCCTCCTCCATGCAGGGACACAAAGCCCAGACATCTTCCCGGAGCTGCTTTCCAGCTTTGAGGAGGGAAGAGAAAACAGATCCTGGGTTTAGCCCTGGCTCAGCCTCGTGCCACCAATAACCTGCAAGGCTTTATTTTGGGAGAGGAGGGGGAGACAGAGGAAGGTTGGGGTTCAGGGATTCAAATGCCCCAGTCAAAGAGTCTTAGTGAGCCCTGGCTTGCAAACAATGCTGGGTGGTGACAGTGCAGATAAAAATCCGCCCAAAACAGGGTATAAACAGGTCCTGAGTACAGATCACAGGTAGAAAAGCTCTGTAGAAATGCAGATTAAAACCCAACAGATTCCCCTTCAGCTTCAAAATCCATATTGTGCCCCCAAACTTTGCATCAAGGGGTTGGAAAGGGAGGATCTTCAGGGTCCTTTCAACCCAAATCAGTCTGTGATCCTGAATTTTGTAAATGTTAAAAAAAAAAAACAAAAAAACAAAAAAAAACCAGTTCTGATGCAGGGAGAGCTGAGGTATTTTGGTTTCTTTACCTCTCCTGCCTTTTAGGGCACGAGCTGCAGCTTTTCCCTGGAATTCCCAGGGGAGGGTTCAGCAGCACGGAGCTGACACTGGATGGTGCTGTGGGCCCAGCACAGGTGAGCTCACCTGGCTGCCAGACAAATCCTGCTGCTCCTGCAACCACCAGGGGAGCCACGGGGACAGCCAGGATCCTGCGTTGCTCCTGCATGCAAATTCTTCTCAAAAGCAGATTTTACAAGAGCATTTTGTGCCCGAGGAAGGTGAATTTTGGGAAGTTGGCTCCTACCCAGCCACTGAGGTTTTAAACACCCTGAGAGTGACCTGTGCACGTTACCAGTCTGAGCCATTGGGAAACACAAGTTTAGGTTAAAAATCAAGTTTTAAAAATAAACAAATGTTCTGAGTTGGAGAGGACCCACGAGGATCATCGAGTCCAACACCTGAGCCCACAGAGGGACTGAACCCACAAACCTGGTGTTGTCAGCACCCTGCTCTGACCAACGGAGCCATCTGCCACTTTTTAGGGGCTTTTTGGCCCTTGATGCTTTCCCATTGTTTAGGAGGGAAACAGCTGTTGTTTGGTACTCTGGAGTAAAGCAACACTTAAGCAGAAGTTCAGATTTTGAAGTGTTTGCCAGATTTTTCTTCTGATTCTGGAAGGAATCTTTAAGAGAAATGTGACTTATTCCAGAGTTTGAGAAAATCACAGCTGTTACCAACCCAGTCTCATTTTCCCACTTTCCCATCAATGTTGTTTGATTAATAAGAGCCAACTTAGTGCTGAGCAACTCAGGAATAAATCAAACTGTAGAAGAGGGACACCAGATGTAATAAAAGCAGTTCCTGGAGCAAGGACATGCCAAGATCTGCTTGGTGTGGAGGTGGGGAAGGAATGGCACGTGAGATGTGTGTATTTTCTCTGCCACAGAAGTATATTTTCTTCTCCTGATAAATGCATCCAAGGCAATATAAACAATTTCAAAGAGCTGAAAGTATGCAGTGAGATGTTGCTGTGAATCACACACATCAAAGCAGAGCTGAGGCCCAGAAGAAGATTTCTGTGCAAAGAAAACTGGCTTTTCTTGTATTTCAAGGAAAGAAATCCTTCTGTGCTTCTCAGACTCTGTCTGTCCCTGCACGCTTGACTTAGATCAGTATTTTCACTGGGGCACTCACTAAACACTGCACTGGCATAAGAAAAATGCACTCAAATATTGGTTTTTCCTGCTTGCCTTTGAGATTATTTCAGATCAAACCCCTCTTTGGTTGGTTCCTGGGGTGGTTTCTCCCCAGCTCCATGCAGGTGCTGCCCCACCTGAGCTTTGTCCCAGGTGAGCTGCAGGAGAGGGGAGAGCAGGAAAGGCTTCAGGGGGGACTTGGGAATACCAAAAGGCCAGCTGCAAACCAGATGTGCCCTCAGAGAAAGAAAAGAGCAGTGTTTGAATTGAGTGTTCCCTTGGCCAGAGCTTTGGGAAGCAGAGCTGAGGGAATGCTCTGGAGCAGCAGGAGCTCCCTGGAGCCACAGCCATGTGAAGAAATCCCAATTCGATTCCCTGGAGGATAAGTTCCATTTGGAGCTGTGTTATCTGATGTGTCAGCAAGGACAATGACACAGATATTATCAAGTAATAAAATCTTTACAACGCAGCCCATGAACCGTGTAGATAAAAGGGGTGGCTTTGGGGTTTGCTCAGAAAAGTCCAGAAGAGTTGCAATGATTCCTGTCTTTAGGGCTGTCAGTTATTAACTTAATTAGAACTTTATGTATTTCTATATAAGAACTCCATAGAGAGAGATTTAACTCTGATTTTTGACCAGAAGATTCTGCAGATCAAGTTGAATTATATCTTTCTTTTTAGTAACCTTTGAAATATTGTCTACCTTAGACTAAAGCCATTGGAGTTCAAAATATTCCACAGTGGCTCTTAATCCAAGGATGATACTTCAAAGGAATCTGAGCAGTTTTGTGGCAGCCAAATTGAGAGCAGCCAAAATTAGTCTTCCTGTGCCTTTTCAGGATACACAAATCCAAACTAACTTAACAAAATTCAAGTCTTCTGGTGTAGCTGTTAAAAATCAAGATAGCTTCCCATTTCTGCTGTGCATCCCCATCCCATTTAACTGGATACCACTGATAACATTTACTACAGGATAACTCATTACAGGGAAGAATTCTGGAGAAAGGAGGGAATTAAATTCCCAAGAAGTTGTGGTACCAGGTACATTTCCCCAGGTTTAGTTTTCTGTCTCTGTAATTCCCAGCCCAGACCTCAGCAGTCCCCCTGAGGTTCCCCTCAGAGATCAGGAACACCAGTGAGATCCAAACCCTTCTTACAGAAGCTCTGCCAGCTTGTTCAGTCTGCATGAATACTTTGATTTCAGAAAATTTCTGGAAATTTCTTTTCTGGAGATCCAGCCACAATGAAAGCTCTCCTGATGGAGCGTTGTCACACAAAATAATTGAATTTTTTTTTTAGGGAGTCCCCAAAAGCAGGGGATTTTTGCAAGATCTGTGCCTTCCTCCCCTGCAGGTGTTTCTGTCTCCAGGTGAGCTCCTGTTTGTCCTGGTTTTTTTGGGCAGATCCACATCCCCGTGCTGTGTCACCTGTGGAGCTTGGCAGGTTCATTTCTGTGCAATCTTTGAGCTCTGTCCAAGCCATGCAATAATTGAGCCCCATTCTGGTAATGAATTCTCTGCTCTTTAGGGCTGCAGAGCAGCAACACCTCAGACCAGACTAAACGGGCACTTAACAAGGCCGAGCTTACAGGGCTCCCCTGGAATTACCCAGCACATTAACGCCAAACGAGCTCATCCTGAATTCATTAGCAGTGATTACTCTGAGTAGCAGAGGAATTAATAATCATTAGCATTTCCTAAGGAGGGCTGGTTCAGGGCTCCACAGGCTTTCCCCAGCAAGTTCCGTTCGGGGGAGTCATTAACTGGAGCTCTGTGCTCACTGGAGAGTTCCCACTGATATTCTGAATCCGTACTCCCAGTTCAGTTTCAATCCAGCTCTAAAAGCACTTCAAAGCCGGGCACTGCCTGGTGCAGTCACTGCTGGAATTACCTCCCTTATCCTCGTTTTGTGTCCCAGTGATTCTCCCTGGCTTTCTGAAAGGTTAATAAACCTGAGAGGCTGCTGGGAGCCACACAAGGGCAAGGGGACTCCACAGACAAAAGGAATGCAGAAACGTTGTGTTATTATTTTGTGCAAGCAAATTCTCAAAGTAAAGATTTCCAAGGCTTTGATTTGGCTCCTTAAAGCTCCCTCTGCTCCCAGCAGCATTTGAAGACTCGGCTGTTTTGCATTTCAGAGGCAGCTGACTCGGGAGGCAGAGGGAATTCACTGCTCACTTTGGATGACCTTTTCCTTTGGGGATGAGCTTCCACCAGAGTTTTACTTCTCTGACAATTTATTCCTGTTAGCTGTCTCCAAATGCCACACACTTGGAATTTACATCATGCTGGTACCTCCAAATGCAGCACTGAGCTTTTCTGCATAAGTGCTCCTAGTAAGCAGCAGAATCATACCATGGGATTCTGGAATATCCCATCCATGTCTATATGGAGCTGTCAGCATTTCTATATCTCATCGTGGGACAGCTATCAATAGAATCTGATCTTTATGGACAGGGAGCATAAAAGCTCAAGTACTGTTCGTGTAATCTGATTATCTCCTTCCATTCACACAGGACTGGGCTGCTTTCCTTATCCGGTTTGATTTCTCTCCCAAGGTCCCTGTGGGGTTACTCTGCCGGTGGAATTGTCCCTGCAAGCAGGAGAGTTTATGGCTTGAGTTCATGGACCTCCTTCCCAAGGTTGTGCAGATCCTTCTGGAGCAGAGCAGTGATTGAGGCTTCCATGGCTGTGCCACCCCTGCCCTGCTCTTTACAGGTGGGGCCTCAGCACTGGGGTCCAGCTGGGAAAGGAAGTTTCCTTTTGTTGAATTCAGCAATCTTGAGATTAAGCTGAAGGAGTCTTAATTAACAAACCAAGTGTCAAATATGCTTTCAGGATAGTCATAGTCATTTTACAGCCAGTGTTAAATCAAAAGTGCAAAGGAAACCCTGGTGGTGACACCAGTTTCCCCAGGTCTTTCTCTGCAGAGCTGAGAACTAGTGCATGGTCCATTTTTATTTTACTTTTATTCCATCCTGAATGCAAACCCAGTGAAATCTTAAGAATAAAAATACATCATTTTGTTGAAATCTGCACTAAAGGAAAAGGGAGCCTTTGGCCTTGATTCCTGCTGATCTCCAGGTTATTGGCAAGGATGCACAATTGCCTGATAACCTTGATCCTCACACAGGTCGATGGCATCACTGTGACTCACGGGGGCCATAAAGTTCTGCTTCCAAGGGGTGTGGGCCAGGTGGGCTGAGAGCTTGGGCTGTTTTATAAAGCCAGGGCTCAGCCCAGCTGATCCAGTCTGCTCCCATCCAGCTGCTGCTCCTCTTCCCCAGGCTCATCCCAAGGGAACAATGGCATTCTCAGGCAAATACGAGTTTGAGGCTGATGAGAACTACGATGCCTTTGTGCAGAAGATTGGTGAGTCTGGCTGGGGTCAGGCACGGGGCATGGATTGGATAAAAATCCTGGGGAAAGGCTGGGAGAGCTGGGATTGTTCAGCCTGGAGAGGAGAAACTTCAGGGTGACCCTCCCAGGGCCTGAAGGGGCTACAGGAAAGACGGAGAGAGGCTTTCCAAGAAATGGAGCGACAGCACAAGGGGCAATGGATTCAAACTTGCAGGGTGTAGGGTTAGATGGCATATTAGGAAGAAATCCTTGCCTGGGAGGGTGATGAGGCCCTGGCACAGGATGCCCAGAGATCCCTGGCAGTGTCCAAGGCCAGGCTGGACAGGACTTGGAGCCACCTGGGATAGAGGAAAGTGTCCCTGCACATGGCAGGGGGTTGGATGATCTTTAAAGTCCCTTCCAACCCGAACTGTCCAAAGATTCCATGATTCCACGTGCATCTAGTTAAAGAGCAAGAGCAAATATAAAAGCAGGTATGTGCAGCTAAATAGCAAAGGCCCAAGGTCCCACACATGGAATTCCCAGCATTGCATGTGTAGGTTAAGGAGAAGGGAATACTTTATGTACTTTGTATATTTTTCCTGTGTATTGTTTCTTAGGGAAAAGAATGCAAGATTATTGTAGCAAATGCATTAACGTACCAATATCTTTCTTTACATCAGTAATTTCAACTCAGAGCTTTGATGCTGTAAAACAATTAAAAATAAGAAATGAGCAACAAATCAGATGCTCTGAGAACAAACACACCACTGCGATCCTTCAGCTCAAATTCAGCTTAGATTTGATAAACTCCGTGTTTTTATTGTTTAAGGCCTCCCCAGTGACAAGGTTGAAATGGGAAGGAACTGCAAGATTGTGACTGAGGTGGTGCAGAATGGCAATGACTTCACCTGGACACAGCACTTCCCAGGAGGCCGCACCACCACCAACACCTTCACCGTGGGCGCCGAGGCAGACATGGAGACCATGGGAGGGAAGAAGTTCAAGGTAAATTCATGGAGCTCTTCAGCTCCCCAGCCTCAGGGGATTTGGATTTAGGGGGAAAAGCAAACCTAGTGAAGGTGTCCCTGCCCGTGGCAGGAACACGAGGGGCTCTAAGGCCCTTTCCAGCCCAGACCATCCTGGGATTCCCTGATTCCATCATCACTGATTCCTGGGCTGCCTGTCAGGACTGTTTTCAGAGCTGTTTAAATAATGATGTTGAGATTTGGAACCTGCAGGAATTGGAAGATGAACAGGTGTCTTGTTTAAATTGTGAACATTCAAGAACTAAAGCCCAGGGATTTTGAGCCCTGTGCAACACACAGCCTCTGCCTCATAAACTCCCAGCATCAGGTGTGCAGGTGTTCACACAGTCTGGAGACAGAAATTCCAGCATCCCCAGCAACATGAAACCTTCCTCTCTTACAGGCAACTGTCAAATTGGAAGATGGGAAACTTGTAGCTGATTTCCCCAACTACCGCCACACTGCAGAGATCTCTGGGGGGAAGCTGGTAGAGGTGAGTGCTCAAAAATCCGGGGTAGTTCATAAAAAACAAAGAAAATCTTCAAAATTTGAACTTTAGAATAAAATCTTAAGCGAAGGACAGGCTCTGAGCCATCCCCAGGGCTCTTAGCCTGGGATTTTGGAGCTCTGATTACACTGCTCAACCAAAGTTTTGGTTTGTTCTTTGTTCCAGATTTCTACTTCTTCTGGTGTAGTCTACAAAAGGACCAGCAAAAAGATTGCCTAAAGCAGCAAGGCCAGTCTCTTCCAGTGCACTGAAAGCCAACAATAAAATAAATAAAATTAACTTCTGTCTTTGTCTCTTTCTTGGTATTACAAACATCCTCATGTTAATGCTGACCCCATTCCTAAGTATCTGACAGGGGTGGAACAAGATGAGATTTAAGGTCCCTCCCAATCCAAACCCTTCTGAGACTCTGATTCTCTGCTCTGAGGGACACCAGCAGTGCTCTCTCTCAGAGAGGAGCCCTGAACCTTAAAAACAAGATCTTTTAATCACTTCCTGTGCAGACCAGATGCCTTTGCTGTTAGAACAGCCTTGATGGGGCTCAACTCCAGCTGACAAATTCCTGACTCTGAACTGGCTGCCAAAGCCTAATTCCATGAACAAGGATTGTGCTGGGGTATAGGGGAGGAGGCCCAATGACAATCTCCAGCATCAATGGCCCTTCTCAGTTCAGCTTTAGGAAATTACTGTTGGTTTCTACACTTTATTATAACAATGCAATAACCAAAGCATTCTGCACCAGTATTTGAGTTACATGTCCATGGCATGTTGGAATAATCGTGGAATATATCATGGGTGGCTTTGGGATGGAGACATCCATGAGGCTGCTGAAAGCCTGGTCAGTACCCTGTGGGTTTGATGACATCAAGGAAAAGTCTAAATAGCCCATGCAGGGTGCAATCAACTGAAAATCCCATAGGCAAATGTGGAATCATCTGATAATCCCAGACATGTCCCAGCTAAGGCCACACTGTTGGATTGAGGCCCATTTCCTATTTTCTCCCCTAGTTTCTCATCCTACACTTCATTGAGATAATCTTGGTCAGGATAAATCAAGAATCCAGTGAATAAGCTGTCTGTCCAGTAGGGATCATAGAAGAGCCCATTTTGCTCTGAGTAAAAGATTTGCAGCCACACCTCATCCTCCTGCTTCAGTGCCAGGATGGTGGATCCTGAGGCCACGTCGTGGTTCCCAGTGTTGGCATCAAAAGTCTTGATCCTGTACTGGCCATTGTGGACCAGGCCAATGGCCAGGTGCTTGTTGGCCAAGGTGATGTCGTAGGTGAAGTAGTAAATCCCTGGGATGCTGCAGACGAACTTCCCACTGGAAGTGTTGTAGTGGCCTCCCTCGTTCATCAGGATCCTGTCAAACTTGATGGGCAGCCTCTCCCTGGGGTAGCTCTTGGACACTGCCACAGAAAAGGCAGACTTGGCCCTGCTGCCACTGCAGCTGCAGGGTCCTGGCAGCCCAGGCTCACCCTGGCTCCCTTTGGGCCCTTTCTTCCCTGGAGCCCCCATTTTCCCGGGATTGCCCTTTAATCCCTTGGGCCCCCGGGGCCCTGCCTTGCCAAGGGCTCCTGTTTTCCCCTTCGGGCCTGGCTTGCCAGGGTTTCCTGTTTTGCCCTGGGGACCTGGAAGACAAATGATCTTATCAGTTTTTCTTATCACTTTTGAGGGAAAGAGCTGATACAGCAGGGGGAAGGGGGGTAGAGCATTGCAGCAGGGATTTCATTTAGGAGGAACCCATTGCTGGTGTGAGAATGCCAATGAAATCCCACCAGGGGCTGGACATCTGTCCAGACTGACCAGCCAGGGCAGGCAGGGAGCTGGTGTGGTAACAGTGGAACTCTGTCCTTCTTAAGGACCAAAAGGGTGATTCCATTATCTGGCTTTTCTTGAGAAACAGCAGGAATTAAAGAACAAGCTTTAAATGTTTGGGTTTTACCGAGTGGGGCAGATTTGTGAAGCTTTCAGAGCCTCACTTTGAGCAGGTGAATACCTTTGGTCTCATGTTTCTTTTTTTTTTTTTTCTTTGCTTTTTTTTTTTTCTTTTTTACATTTAGCATGAAACTGTTTAAAAATAAGGGAAAAGTAAATCGAGATGTGGTAAAAAGCCCAGCCTAGCTCGGGGATAAACCAGCAAACACCAGAGGCAGGAGCTGCCTTGAGATGGGAAGGGAGTTGGGCTGGCAGAGATTCTGGCTCGGTGGTATCTGATATGAGAGGATTTACTCCGTGTCTCTTGACCTGCTGTAGCAAGAGCAGCTCGAAATGCAGCTGTGGTTGGAAATGTGCTCTCCAGATCGCCGGTTTGGGTTTGGGCAGGGAGGAGGGAGGAGGGAGGAGGGAGGCAGGCGCAGGCTGGGCTGGCTGGCGTTGCTGAGGCAGGAGTGCTCTCTAGTGTGGCAGAGGGAAATCACTGCTGTGCTCTGTGCTCTGTGCTCTGCTCCTCCTGACCCCGGCACGATGCAGAGCACAGCCCCGCCTCAGCTCCCTGCTTCCTTCTGGCCGCTGCCGGTCCCGTTACAGTGCTCCGGGCAGCCTATCCTTCCTTTTCTCAGGTTTTCTCCCAGGTTTTCCTGGGAGCAGGAACCAGAGACAGCTCCTTGTCTCCTCTGGAGAGCCCTGAGCAGGGCAAACCTCACTGTGCCACAAAATGAAGCCAACAGAACCTGCAGGCAGCTGTCAGGACACGATGCAGGTCCGGAACCCCTCGGATCACTGGGAGGGCGGCCAGCGGGAATTCCTGGAGCATTTTAGCTGTGAAGGGGCTGTTCAGCACAGCTTCCACCTTTCCACTCTTACCTGGAGCTCCTCTCTCTTACCTTCATCGCCCTGCTCTCCCTTGTCCCCGTCCTGGCCGTCCTTGCCATCCTTGCCCGGGAAGCCCATCCTGCCCACGGTGCCCGGGGTGCCAGGCACGCCGGGGGGCCCGGGGGGCCCGGGGGGTCCTGGCAGGCTGCAGGCCAGCTGGGCACCCTCCTGCAGCTCCCGCTTGCCAAAGCCGCCCAGGATGTGATTTGCCACGCAGGGCACGGTCCAGAGGAGCAGCGCAGCAGAGATCATGGCACAGCCTGTGGGGAGGAGATGGGATGTGGGAGCAGCCTGAGGGCACCACTGGCACGGGCTGGTGTGGAAACCTGCATGGAAATGGGAGATCCTTTGGCTCTCTTGGCAGGGTGGAGGAGCTGTTTGCTCTGGTGTGTTGTGATTCCAAGGACTTGGCTCACCGAGTTTTCTAGGTCACACCAATATTTTTATCAAACTTACTATTCTCCAAGTCTGTATCTGTGGCCATCCCTCATTTTGTTTTGCTCTTTTCCCCCAGGAGCAATGCAGAGGGGAGCAGAAAGCAGCTGCTTGGGACCAGGGAAGTGGGAAAAGGAGAAGGGGTTTGGTGTGAACATGCCCAGCATGACCTGCCCGTGGTTGGGTCACTGGGGTTCCTTCAAAGCACAAAGCCCATCATGTGGAGAGGCTGGGCAGGCTTTGGGCCAGGCTTTAGTGCTTTTAGCCTGTCTATCTGAGCTGAGCCTCATCCCCTTCCTCACTGCAGCTCAGCTTTAGCAGCTCCCCAGTACTGTTATGTGCAGCTCCTGCATTGGAAATAAGATGCTTAAAGCACTGGTTAAATTCCACGTTGGCCTTAGCTCTCATCCTGCTCTCAGCTCCTGAGGGGTGGAAATGCATATTTAGATGCTCCAAATCCAGCCAGCTGATCCTACATATTTATGCTCAGTGGGAGCCCCCAGTTCTGTGATATTATAATTAAGAACACGCAGAGGAGAGGGAAATGCAAACCAGATCCAGGGCTGGATTTGGCTGCTAAGCCCTTTGGTTCTTCAGCTCTGATTTGCTGCTGTTGAAAGGCTTTGGTTGGACTTGTGAGATGGAAAACACCACCCAGTGTTCATGTGGAAAGCTGAAGGAAGGCTTCTGAGTTCATGGAAAGGGAAACAAAATGGTCAAATGCCTGTGGAAGGGGAGATGACAAGGAAAGCTGCATCCCTGCTTCCCAGGAACCCTCTAACAGGGCAGAAAAGGGAGAGGCATCTGGAGGTAGATGTGACTCACAAGCTGTGGCAGAGTAAATGTTACTGTGGAGTTGTAGAGTATAACCTGGAGAAAAGCTGGGAATGCCTCACGTGGAGAAGAAAGGTGTGAGAAGGAGCAGAGGGTGGGAGGGCAGCTCCTCCTCTCACAGTTTCTTACCTTGATCACTTGTGCTACCTTGAGACAACACAGCACCTCGACCTGATGGGATAAAATGTGGCAAACAAAATCCCCCAAGGTTGGGAGGTCTGTGGATAAATGGGAAGTGTCTAAGTACCTGGTGCTAATTAATGGCTCCACAAGAACATTTCATCCCATATCCCAGCAACATGTGTGGGATGCAAAGCATCACCACATCCACCAGAGCATCTATAAATAACCTCTTCAAGAAGTCCTTTTGAAAGACAACAAACCTCAGGGTGTTCCACTTTAAAAGGAAAATTGTTCCTTGACGTAGAAGGTCTGATGAGCTCCAAAAAGCAAATTGGAAGCAGATCAGCATCTCCCCTCTCCGTGGTGTGGGCAGCCAGCCCAGGACAGGAGGCTGTGCAGCAGCAGGGCTGATTTTCCAATGACATTTTAACCAATGGCTTTGTCACCAGGGTTAGAGACCTTTGGGCCATGACCAATGCCTGTTGTGCATTAAAGAAGGGTTTCTGTAAGAAAAGATCCTGCCTGGAAGAGTCAGCACCCACTGTACTTTCTGCTGCTTCCAGGGCAGCTGGGCTGAAATCCCAGAGGAAAATCCCTGAGGGTTTTTTGGCCAGTGAAGCCACCCTGTGCCATGTGGAAATAGGAAACTGAGGGAATTGCTGCTTGGAAGGAGGCAGGAGCAGGATGAGGGGACCCAGCAGTGAGAAAACACCATGATTTTCTTCTCTATTTCCTTTCGGTATTTAAGGCTTTCTCAAACAAAACATCCATCTTTCTTCCTCACAATTTCCTGGTGTACCTCAAGGTGTCTTAATTAATCTTCAAGATAATCATTATCCCCACGAGCCTAATTCTCAGCTCTGGAGGTGCCTGCATCATCCCCGGGGTGGAAGCAAAAGGAGCCCTTGGGTGCAAGGCTGATTTAGGTAAAATCAGGTGTGACAGCAGTGACACAACACCTGAAGTGGGTAGATTTAACTGATAGGGACCAGGAAAGTACTTACACCAACAGGGGTTTGATCTGTCCCGTGCTGCTGCACAAAGAAATGGCAGAGGAGGGAAAGCAGAGGTCGCACCTTCTGTCCTGAACCTGCAGTGCTCTCTTGGCTTCGGGCACCGGGAATTCCTGTGCCAAACCTTCCCTTGGCTGGAGCAGAAACACCAGGAATTCCTGTGCCAAACCTCTCCTAGCCCCGAGCCCAAGCCCGTCTCGGCAGCTGCCCAGAGCAGGGACAGGCTGAAGGAGGTGGGAGCTCCCAGCAAAGGCTGAGGAATGTTTACCTCATAGTGTTATTTCTTTAACTGGCAACTGGTGCCTTTACGGATTCCTGTACAGGCTTTGGAAACCTGAGTGCTCAGTGACTTGAACCTTATTTGGGAAGTTTTCAAAGTGAAGGTTAAGAGGAGGGAGAGGCAGAAAAAGGAAAAGTTGATCTACTCACCAGCCTGATCTCCCCAGTGAGGTCCTGACAGGCACTGGGAGCTCCCAAGGTTTCAGGCAGATGTTTTGCTGCAGATCCCCAGCCCTGTCCTGCCACAGCAGGTCCTGGGAGGGCTGTGCAGGATTCACTTTGGTCCTTTTTATTCCTGTTTTACTCCTTCTAGTGCGTAGTTTGAGTTCCCTGCAGCAGCTCCACTTTGGCTCCACGCTGCCAAAGGCATATTTTTATTATTGTGTAATGGATCTGTGCCTCTTCCTCGGTCACGTGGCAAGGGAAGAGATTTTTACACACATGTGGCTGGAAAGCTCTTGATGCTTGGGGAGCTTTTCCCTTTCTTCCTCTCCCTCACAGTCCTGCAGGAAAGGCTCAGGGGCTGCCTGGATCATTTCTGATTGATGCTGCCCCTCTCTGCTGTAGTTGCTGCCCACAGGGAATGGGTAATGCTGATCCAGCTGGAGAACAAGATTGACACTTTATCCTGGAGCATTAAGGGGAAGAAAATCTTCTCCTAGAAGTGGAAACTCACTTGAATCACTCCGGGCTTGAATTTAAGGACAAAGTCATGAAGCAGCAGCTCTGCAAATGCAAATTAGTACCTCAGCACTTTCTCAGGCTGATATGCACTACAAAACACAACTTTGTCATAGGGATGGCAGGGCAGGAACACTCCTGTCTTGGGAAGGGGTTGGGATTTTGGTTTGAGTTTGGAAAGTAATTACAAACCCTCAACAATTGCTTCAGGTAAGGCAGGAGCAGCAGCTGAGGCTGGAGCAGGATGCTCTGGGATGCTGCCAGGGCTGTATTGACCCTAATCTAATCTATGACTGTGGGTTCCTGCTCTGGCCCCTCCAGGATCTCACACAGGCTGTGGGACAGGTGTGTGCCTGGTGACAGGGCTCCAAACCTGCCCTGCAGCCAGTGAATCCTTTCTGCTCAGTGCAGAACATCAGCTGATCAGGAGAATTTCATTCCAGGGAGTTGTCATTCCTTGCTCCACCCAAATTCAGCCTTGTCAGAGCTGTCGTGGTTTATTTTTAAGCTTTCCCCCGTGCTTGCTTTTGGCGCTTGGTGGGAAAGGATCTAACATAAAAATGAAGTCTGTACACAGTTGGCTTTGTGAGCTGGGGCCAGTTTAGATGCTCCTGGGAACGTTTGGCTGAGGAAGCACAGGGCTGTTTTCGTGCTGTGCTGACAGTCCCACAGAGCTCCTGCAGAGCCAGCTCCCTGACACTGAGCAACCTCCAGGAGAACAACCCCCCTTCCCAAACCCGTGCAATCGTTGCATTTGCATTTCCCTGGGAAAAGGCTGCTGTAGAAAAGCTGGCTCACCTCTGGCACTGGGGTGAGCACAGCTGGGACAGACCCAGACACTGCTCTGGATATTGGTCACATAGAAATTCTCATTTGTTGCCTGTTTGCAAGAAGTTTGTAAGAACCCAGATCTCCTGCTGGGCCCCTCTGCCTGGGTGTGAGCCAAAAAGCTCAAGGCATTGCATGTGAAATAAAAACCAGGTGAAAGCTTCCCCCAGGCTTTGCTGTGGTGCCAGTCAGATGGGCCTGGGAAGCCACAGTGGTTTCCTCACACACTGATGGTGTGGAAAAGCTCTTCTGCTGATCCTGCTCCTACCCCATGGCATCTGTGTGTGGGATGGGTGTGACATGGGCCAGGGATGAGAGGATGCTTGGACACAGCAATCCTGCCAGGCAGCTCCAGGCAGGAGCAGGGAATTCACAGTTCAGGGTGATTTTGTGCCCAGGTCTGCAGCATGGGGAAGGCAGAGGAGCCTGACCTAGTTCAGTCAGCAATGTGGGGAGAAACTGCTGGGAAGCTCCTGCCAGGCAGATGGAAAATCTGTCTGTGCTGCACACCCAGGCCAGGCTGCATCGGGGTCCCAGACAGCTCTGCTGAGAACACTTGGCAGCACAGTTTGTTAAATAAACAAACTGCACAGAGAATCAGAGCAGCCTGAGACTCGTGTCAGTGCTTTTTGTGTCAGTGAGACACTGCAGGGGACATCATAGCAGACCTTGTCCCCTCTGTGCTGACTGCTGTGGTGTCCCCAGGGAAGGGGGCTGGCTCAGGGACAGGTGTGGGCTGGGCTGGGGGTGCAGTCCCTGCTCAGGATGCTCTCCCTGGAGTGGAACAACTCAAACAATGCCCTGCTCAAAAAGCTGTCAGTGAGTGGAGAAGGGGCTCATGCTACTTTTGGGGTGAATAATGTTAAAACTAGCCTGACCCATTAAACATCCTGAGAGTGAGGTGAAAATGTGGCAGATAATAAAGTGCCTGATAGAGGAACAAACAAGTGATGCTACTGACACCTTACCCAAAGGTGAGCTGGCACAGACACATCTGACTGACAGCCCAGGCCCCCTGTTGAACAGAGGTTTTCCAACACACCCCTCAAGGCCACTCCTCATGCCTAAGCCAAAGAGATTTGCCCACAGTGCTTGATCTGGATGAGTAACACCATTCTCTAGTTAATACTTGTTGCTATTTTTAGTATAATTGCCTCAATATAACTGCTTTAATATAAATGCTTCAATAATAGTACACTGTACTATACTAGCAGTTCTGGCTACTCATACTAGGTTGCAAATAATTCTGTTTAAGGCCTTTTTAGTTTTATCATTAGCATGATGAATCATTTATTTATTTATAAATATATCTGCTTTGCCATCCTTAATCCTGCAGGACAAAGTCACCTAAAGGTTCAATCACCTTTTGCTGTTGCTGTGCACTTGCTGTGAGGGAGAAGTGGGAGTGCCTAAATGTGGATGACCATCAGTTCCCAGCTCAGGACAGGGCTGTGTCCCAGCCTGGAAGGATTTCCCCTTGTTTACCTTCTGAGCTCTCACTGGTTTCATTGTTAAGTACTGACCCTGCAGCCACGACTTTGTAACCAAATAAAATGATTCAGCAAAAGGCAGAAGAACTGAAATTCACCCCGAGGCTGGAAGCAGCCTAAAACCCAGCAATAACAATGGAAATGTGCCTCACCAAAGAGGAGTGTCAGTGCTTCGGGGTTTTGGGGAGATACTAATGGGAAAGAAGAAGCATTTTTCCACCCAACAAACCTCCAGTCTTAGTGTGGGATGGTGATTTGAGTAATTTTTATTGCCCTGCATAAAAGCAGTTTGGAAGTCTGTAAGCAGCCTACAGAGAGTGATTGTCCCTCTCCAAAAGCCCCCATAAAAATGAGTCAAAACCCTGTTTAAACTTAAAGGATGCCCTTGAGACCATTAGCTCTGCTTAGGAGCTGCAGCCCTGACCCATTAAGATAAAAATAAATAGAGCTTATTTTGGGAAGACGGAAGTGGGAACCAGTCCAATCACCAGTGAGCCACTGCCAGCACTGAGCAGATGCTGTAAAGTTTGGGGTTGTTGCTTTTTGTTCCATGTACCTTTTAAAATTCAGTAAATTCTGTAACTCAAAGTAAATTCAGCAACCTTTTTGACTCGCTACAATTAGTCCCCACCTTAATACCAAGTGACATAGTTAGACAAGGGAGGATTTCTGAAAATACCTTGTATTTCTCAATTACAAAAAACCTCCTGCACTCCTGCTCTGGAGTCTGCAGCATCAGACCTGCACCTTAACCATATCCAATAGTAATGTAAAATAAACAAGACACCAGCAAAATGAGAAACAATTTCCCTACTCCTACCTTAAAGCTCCAGCTGAACCCCATGGCAGAGATCCTGCAAGAAGGACCAGAACTGTTATTTTATTTAGGAGCAATAAAAAAATTTCTGAAAACATAATTCCCAGCTGGTGTGCAGCAAGTTACCTCAAACATCACCTCAGGCAGCAAACAGGGCAGGTAACACCAGCAGGCTCTCCATTTTTCTCAATTTTTGATTCTTCAGGGCTTTCTTTGCTCTCCAGCTTGTAAACAAGAGCTTGTCAGGCAGGAAAATACACCAGGGAAGCTGAAAGAGAAAATAACGAGCTTGGCAAACTCAGCTTTCCACAGCAGCACACCAAGGCAAGAGGGAGAACATCTGCTATAACCCCTAAATTAAGCTACCTGTAAGATGCTCTCAAAGCAGCCTCAAACCTTCTTCCTTAACAAAACCCACAACATTTTACCCAGTGAGCAGCTGGGGGCTGAGTTATTCAGCTCAGAGCTGGTGAAAACTACTCTCACATGGAGAGAAGCCAAAGGCGAAGAGCAGTAATATTTAGCTTTATATGTTCCTGCAAATAAACCAAGATTAATTAGACCAGGCAACACTAACGCCTCCCCAGCTCCCTCTGCGGGCTGGCACTCGCTCCCAGCCTGTCATTTCCCACGTGAAAAAGGTTAATTCAGAATTAGTATCTCGTTATAATAAGCTTTCAGGGCCAAGTTAGCCCAACTGCAATGAACCCGTGATTTTAGGGGCCAGCTGCAGATCGTTCTCTTTGCTTCCTAATCACAAAGAAACCTCCCTCACATTCCACAGCTGCGACCTATATAAGGGATGGGGCTCAGGCGCTCTTGTTTTTCCTTGACTATTTGAGGGGAGATATTTCCTTTTTTCATCAGCAGCCTTCAAGAGCATGGCGAGCACTTGGAGGATTTGTGTGTGTTTGTACTGCTGTTTGCCCTGGCTCTCTGCTGGCACCCAGTGCTCTCCCCGCTCCAGGGACCGGGGGGGCTCTGAGGAGCCCCCCGGCTTTTTGGCAGCTCCTGAGGATGCTGCCAGCGAGTTCAGCGCGGTGCTGGAGCCGCCCCAAAGCGGGGGAGCAGCCCATGCCCTCCTGCCCCCTCTGCTCAAGGTGCTGCACGGCCGCGGCTCCCGAGGCTGGCACAGCGAGGTGCCACGGCTGCAGCCGGACTCCAGGGCCCTTCGGTACATGAAGAGGCTGTACAGGATGTCTGCCACCAGGGAGGGCATCCCCAAGGCTCAGCGGGGCCGCCTCTATAACACGGTGCGGCTCTTCACCCCGTGCTGGGAATGCCAGCACGGCCACCTGGGGAAAGGTAGGTGTGCAATGCCTGGGCTGCGGAGGTTACTCGGGGTTTTTGTGTGTTCTGTGTGCCGGCAGCACGAGATAAAAATACTTCCTTTCTTTAAAGCTGCTGCTATTTTAGTCCTGGAGGCTCTTCTCCTAAACTGTGGGAGGTTTTTCGTAGCCTACTTCTCCTTGAATGGCATTAGGCACAGACTTCACAGGCTGGGGAACACCAAGTGGTATGTACAAGGCATGCCGATGTTTCGGGCTGACTCATCTCCTCGTGAGTCAGAAAAAACCACAAGCAGATCTAAGTGAAATAAAAAAAAAGCGTAAAAAATGTTGAGGTATAATGGGCAGCACATTTCCTTCCACAGCACATCTTGGTGTTGCTTTTTTTCAAAAAAACCACAGCACTGGTATGAGACTTGTACCAAACTGCCAGAGACTACTCTCCTTAGCTGGTGCATTTGTTGGAGAAGAATCATGACCAAAACCTGAAGGGAAGAGTAGAATTATTTGCAAATCAGGCTCAGAACTGGGATAGCTGGGCACCCTGTAACTTATGGTGTTTCCACAGCTTTCTTTAATGTGGGCTGATTACAAGAGCACCTAGAAATGACTGGCTGTTAATCCTACTGAGGTGACCCGAGTTCTCTTGACTTAGATTTTTCACTAGACAGATAAACATAAGCATTGCACTGCTGCACAGGAACAGCCCTTTGAGGTGGAGTTCATGGTTTGTATCATCTGGAGTGTTTAGTTCCTGTTACCCCACACCAGCACTAAAGAAACAACAGCTGACTTCCTCCTGTGCTGGTTCTTTTAACTGTTAAAATCAGGGGTTTTCTTCAGTTTGTTTTAATTTCTTAATTTTTAACTCTTATGCCTCTGGCCAAAGTAGAAATTTCTCATAGTAAACGTAAGGGAGGGCATCTAAATTGATTTTTTTCTGCTGTGGAATGATTTGTACTTATCTACTACAGCAGTTTTTATGTCTAGGTGGAAAAATAAGACACACTAACACTACAGGAATCTGTTTCTCTTCCCAGGAGATGTTCACTCTGTGGATTTACTCTTCAACTTGGATCGTGTTACTACTCTGGAGCACTTACTCAAGTCTGTCTTGCTCTATTCCTTTGACACATCTGTTCCCATTTCCTCTTCCATTACCTGCATATGCCATTTATTCCTTAAGGAACATGATTTTTCCAGCCAAGTCTGTCCCAGCATTTCCCACTCTCTAGCTTTTAGCCTGCACTTTGACGTTAGGAAACGCAAATGGGTGGAAATGGATGTGACTTCTTTCCTCCAGCCTCTGATTGCTACGAACAGGAGGAATGTCCATATGGCTCTGAACTTCACTTGTGTGATGGGTGACCCACAACGGAGCACGAAAGTGGAAAATGCAGTGAATGTGACACTGGTTCCCCCGTCCCTTCTGCTCTATCTGAACGACACCAGTGAGCAAGCTTATCACCGGGGGAGCTCACTCGGGCACGGCAGGAAAGGCAGCAGCCTGCTTGTGGATCCTCCAAAGGGTGGCCAAGGACAAGGCAACCCCCAGGGTAAAAGGGCCTCTCGCCAGAGAAGGAATGACAACCCGAAAGCGACCCCAACCACTTCACCTCACAACCTGAGCGAGTACCTGAAGCAGTTTGTGTTCCCTCAGCACGAGTGCAAGCTGCACAACTTCCGCCTGAGCTTCAGCCAGCTGCGCTGGGACCGCTGGATCATCGCCCCGCACAGGTACAGCCCCCAGTTCTGCCGGGGCGACTGTCCCCGAGCCCTGGGCCACCGCTACGGCTCCCCCGTGCACACCATGGTGCAGACGCTCATCTACGAGCGCCTGGACCCCTCTGTGCCGAGGCCGTCGTGTGTGCCGGCCGCCTACAGCCCGCTCAGCGTGCTCACCATCGAGCCCGACGGCTCCATCGCCTACAAGGAGTACGAGGACATGATCGCCACCAAGTGCACCTGTCGGTAGCGGGCACCCTGCTCGGCGCTCCCAAACACTGCTTTTATTTTTGTGTTCTCGAGCAGCGTTGCTGTAACTCCCGGAGCACAGAAGGGGTTCACATCACAGCACTGATTTTTTTTTTTTTTTTTTTTTTTTTTTTTTTTTTTTTTTTTTTTTTTTTTGTACTCAGCCTTTCTAGAATGTGCAATTAAATGTAAATAGTGTCTTTTTATCGGGAGAATTATTGCATTTAAAATGGAGGGAAGGTTTCAACTATTAAATGTCTATTTTTAAGCTGCTTTATTACAGATTAAAAAAGAGAAATAAATGGCTATCACACATACCCTGATATGCAGTGCCTGCTACTCTGCCTCTACAGAAACCTTGTGTGTGGCATCTCCAGCAATGACTAGGAAGAGAAGAAAGTCTTTAATGTTAGAATTATTTCTTCTTTTTCATTCTCTTTCCCTACCACATTCCAGCTCTTTCAAGCACGATGACAAAACCCTTCCTCACAGTTCTGTAAAGAGTTACCAGGTTGTTTTTGCTTTTTCTTTATTGCACTCTCGGGGCTTTCTCAGCTAAAATAAGGGTATGAATTTAAGGGCAGCTGTGGGTAATTTGTGAACACTTAAATCAAGGCTCTATTTTGGTAACAATTGGCATCAGGTGAAGCTTCCCTTGATTCAAGAACAAGGAGCAGCTGTCTATGGGGGTGAGGCCAGAGGATTTTCCACTGCAACCACACTGTCACTGGCATCTGAAGGAGGAAGAATTGTTTAAAAAGCTTAATCCCAAAAAATGGCTTCTAAAAGCCTTAAATGTGTTGATGTAAATGCTGTTTAATATTCTGAAATGTGGGGCCACAGCTTTGTTTCCTCTCACAATGAAAACTGTAGGTCACAAGTGCCTCAACTCTAGATGCTTTCACACCAAATTTTTACTGTAATTGATTTACTATGATTTATTTTCTCCTCCTAGATTTGGGGTTCATACACAAAACCTCTCAGCTCCAGTGGGGATTTTTCTTGCGTGTTTGTTTGTTAATTAAAAGCTGTGGAGCAGCACTATCTTGTAAAACTTGTTCAGAACATCCTTTAACATTGCCTTGCTAATGGATTAATAAACAAATGCTGTAACTTCCTGCACTCAGCCACTCAACCAGCCCCTACCTTAAATCCTGAACAATTTCAAGGCTGGGAATTCAGCCTGGCAGGGCAGGGGCTGCCCCTGGGCAGCTGCTGTGTGCTGTCACTTTGGTTCACATGGTCACTCAAAGCAGAATCTTGGTGTCACATAAAACCGTGCTGGTCCCAGCACTGAGTTTGGGTTGTATCACTGCTGCTCATCCCTTCCAACTCTGGGAATTTGGCTTTGCTCACCTGCCAGAGAAGAGAAAAAAGGGAATTGTTTCCTGAGACAAATCCTTCTAATTATGGTGGAATGTCTAATGTAGTCCAATAATCCTCATATATTCCATTAATGAGGATCATCTTTAACATGGTCTGATAATTCAAATAATAATATATTAAATATGTATAATATGCTGTAATAATGTTGAACGAATCTAATATATTCTCATTTTCCATTAATGAGGATCATCTTTAACATAGCCAATAATTTAAATAATAATATATGAAATATGTATAATATACTGTAATGATTCCAATAATGTTGAACTTATCTAATATATTCTAATAATAATTCCAACTATGCTGAAGATGTTTAACACATTCAAACAGATCTAATATATTGTAATATTAGTTTAAACAATGGCAAATATGTCTAGTATAGCATAATGATTCAAATAAAGTTGAAATGTCTAATGCAGTCTAATAATTCTACTATAATTCAAATAATGGTGAAAATGTCTAATATTCTAACCATTCTCATCTATTCTAATGATAATTCAAATAATGTTAAATATACCTAATAATTCTAGTATCTTCTAATAATTTCAATTAATGGAAGGTGACTAATTATAGTATAGTAATTCTAATAATCATCCATTAATGTAGAAGCTGATATATCACAATTCTAATATATTCTAATTATAATTGCAATAATAGTGAAGATCTCTAATATATTCTAATTATAATTTGAATAAGTTTGATGTCGCATATATGCTATAATTCAAATAATATTGAATATGTCTAATATAGTCTCATAATTATAATAGACTCTTAATAATTCCAGTAATACTGAAGATATCTAATACAGTCTAATAGTAATTTCGGTTATGTAGAATGTTTAATATATTCTAATAATAACTCCAATATTGCTTACTATGCTTATTGTGGGAGGGGGTGTGGTGGATATTTAACCTTTAAAAGCCTTTTCCATTTGAAACTATTCCATAATTCCACGATTTTCTGCTTCCGATATTCCTGATGTTCATTAGAACCCCACAATCGCCACACAAAAGTGGGGTTTTTTTTCTCCATTATTTATTTTTCATCGGAACCCCACAATCTTCACACAACTGGGGTTTTTTTCTCCATTATTTATTTTTCATGAGAACCCCACAATCGCCACAAAAAAAAGTGTGGCGGGGAGTTTCTCCATTATTTATTTTTCACTGGAACCCCACAATCGCCACACAAAAGTCGGGGCTTTTTTCCCCTATTATTTATTTTTCATCAGAACCCCACAATCGCCACAGAAGTGGGGCTTTTTCTCCATTATTTATTTTTTATCAGAACCCCACAATCGCCATAAAAGAGTGGGATTTTTTTCTCCATTTTTTATTTTTAGCGCGTTTTCCGCTCTGAGGCGCCGCCCCTCGCTCCCCTCATGGCGCAGGCGCCTCGCGCCCCCCCCGTCCCCTCAGAGCAGGGCCCGTTTATGGCGCACGTTTTTTATCACAAATCGCCTGTTAAAACACGCTTTAATATAACTGTGATTTATCGCACGCACATTTCATCGCCTTCCCCGTTAATTACAAAGGGAAAGCGCAGCTCGCGGTGCCCCGGAAGGCGTCGCTGAGGCAGTTCCGGGGCGGGCGGCGGCCATTGCGCGGTGACCGAGGGGACACCGCGGTGACCATGGGCAAGCACTTCGGGAACCTGGCGCGGGTGCGCCATGTCATCACCTACAGCCTGTCCCCCTTCGAGCAGCAAGCCTTCCCCAATATCGTGTCCCACGGCGTCCCCAATGCGGGCCGCCGCTTCGCCTCCCAGGTGTTGAAGGTGGTGCCCCGTGAGTACAGGGGGGGGATCTCATTTTTTTTTGTAGCCCCTTCGTAGTGTAAGTTTGGGGAGGGGAGCATTGGGGTGTGTGTGTGGGATGTTTTGTCGCAGGAGGTAGGTGTTGTGCGCGGTGCAGTGTCCCCTCAGTGCGGTGTCCCCATGTTGTGAAATCCCCTTCTCCCGGTGTCCTCGTGTTGTGAAATCCCCTTATCCCAGTGTCCCCTCACTGCATCGTGTGCCACTTGATTGTGAATGTCCCCTTATTGCAGTGTCCCCTTACTTTGAAGGTCCCGTTATTGCGAATGTCCCGTTATTGTCAGTGTCCCTTAGAGCGGTGTTCCCTCGTTCCACTGTCCCTTTAATGGAGAGTGTCCCTTTCTAGCAGTGTCCCCTCTGTCCGCTGTCCCCTGACCGTGCCTGTCCTCTGTCCCTGCCAGCCTTGGCCATCGGTTACCTCATTTATTCCTGGGGGACGCAGGAGTTTGAGCGGCTCAAGAGGAAGAACCCGGCTGATTACCAGCACGACCAGTGACCACCAGCACGACCAGTGACCACCAGCACGAGCAGTGACCACGAGCAGTGACCACGAGGCTCTGGAGCTCCCTGGGGACCTGCTGTGCTTGTTCCCATGCCTGGAGGGGATTAACAGGGAGATAAGCCTTGGCTAATAAACTGTAACTTTGCCCCATGACTCTGTGTGAAATCCGTGTCTTGAGCTGCTTGAGGTGAGGAGCATCAAATCCCTTGTCTGGTTCTCTCTGTACAGGCAGATAATCAGGCTGAAGTTCCATGTGCTCGGATGTTTTTATCTTAGAGCACTTCCAGCTTTCATAATTCCTGTTGAAATATTCCTCAATATATAAAGTGCAGCAAGGGCTGGTTTGAAATTGTTCCTTGTCCCCTTTATTTTTCCCATCACTGGCCGCTGCTTTTCCTCCAGCCTTGAGATCTGTGAAATACAAACACTCCCTGCTTTGGTATTGATTACAGCTGGATGGGCTGGCTGGTGGCTTGGGATTTGGGATGGACCCTGACCTCTGGCCAGAGGCTCGTTCTTCATGGGAGCCCCGGGCAGAAGATGAACAGGTACAGGCTGCACCAGGAGAGGTTTCATCTCTGTGTAACAAAGGATTTTTTTCCAGTGGGAACAATCAGTCCCTGGAACAGCCTGGGGATTTCAGGAGGTGACTGGACAGGGTGCCAGGTAACCTCCTCTGGGCTCCCTTCCCACAAAATGCCTGCACCAGCTGATCTGCCAAGGTCCCTTCCAACTTGGGCTGTTCTCTGATCCTCTGATTCTAATTACCTAGTTATACAAATGTTAATTGGGTGATTAACTACACTCCGATATCTGATCAGTGGTAAGAGGCTGCATTAGAACCTTCTTGAAAACTGCCGGGATAAGCAAGACTATTTAAGGCCTGAAGATGATTAAAAAATCAGCTGCTGGTAATAAAATTGCTTAAATATGTGACAAATTCACCCTGTGTCTCTGAGTATAGAAACACCTTCGCTGTTGGAAGCTCAGAACACGTGGCTGGTTCCCTTATCCTAATTTTTTCCTCCCAGTGTTCCACTGACTGCCTCCAGCTCCCATCTCATGCACCAACACACGTTGGTGTTCCTGCTGTGCTATTCCTGGAGCTGTCCTGGGGATTTATCTTATCTGCAGGGCAGGAATGACGTTTCCCTGTGTGAGTTTCCCTCGGTGTGCTCAGGGCTGGGCTGTCAGGAAGACAATGATGCTCAGGCTCTCACTTCAGGAAGCTGGACTGATGCAATTTTTATAGCTCAATGCTGGAGTGTTTTGGGGCTCAGACCACACGAGACTGAGCTCAGCCTCTTGTGTTTCCTCCAAGCACAGCCTGAGGTTGGAAGCAATAAAAGTGGCAATAAAATCAGTCAGCCAGTGCTCCCAAGTTGTGCCAAAAATATTCTGTGCTTTAGCTGCATTTTGGGTCACTGGGATTTTCTAAGCAGCTTAAGCAAGTGGGGAGCTACAAACTGGCTGCTGTGGCTGTGAGCTGGCAGAGATGTATAAAAGGAGATTTATCCCAGAAGAGACCTCAAAGCCCATCCAGTGCCACCCCTGCCATGGGCATGGGCGCCTTCCACCATCCCGGGCTGCTCCAAGCCCTGTCCAGCCTGGCCTTGGGCACTGCCAGAGATCCAGGGACAGCCACAGCTGCTCTGGGAAATGTGTGCCAGGGCCTCACAGGGAACAGTTCCTTCCCAATATCCCATCTAACTCTGCCCTCTGGCAGTTTGGAGCCATTCCCTTGTCACTGTGTGCCTGTATTAAATTCCCTGAGATGTTTCATTCAGAACCTGGTGTCCTGCTCACAGTGTCCCCGAGCCCTGCAGAGCTGGGTGGCCTCAGTGACAGCCCCAGTGAAGCTCTGCCTTGGCAACTCGGTCACCTTGTGTTGTCCCAGCAGCTGCCTGGGGCTCTCACGAGGTCCCTGCTCCTGCTCACAGACGGCTGAACCGTGCCTGGCCCAGGGGCCAGACTAAGGCAAACAGAGGGACAAACAGAGGGACAGCGGCACGGCGGCCACGCGGCCCCGGGCAGGGTCAGCCCTGCGGGGTCAGCATGGAGGGACAGGGACAGGGACAGCGCTGAGCTGCTCCACCTGCAGCCTGTTGCTACCCTGCCCTGCCATCCCAAACCTTCCTGGCCATCCCAACCCTGCCCTGCCATCCCAAATCTTCCTGGCCATCCCAACCCTGCCATCCTGTGACTGTGCCCACCCATCCCAAACCTTCCCACCCATCCCAATCCTGCCATCCTGTGACTGTGCCCACCCATCCCAAACCTTCCCATCCATCCCAACCCTGCCATCCTGTGACTGTGCCCACCCATCCCAATCCTGCCCTGCCAACCTCCATCTCTGATCCAGGCCCCATTTCAAACTGGGATGGCTCCTGCCTGACCTGTGGCACTGGGAGTTCACCCCAAGGGCATTACAGAATCTGAACAAGGTGCTTGAAAAGTTTTCACTCATTTCTTTCTGCTCTCCTTTGGGCAATTATTAGAAGGGGCAACAGAGCAACATTTTGTGTTTCTTTTCTCACATCTCTGCTGTGGAGTGTTTTACCAGCCTGTAGGAATTGTGGGCATGGAAAGGACCAGGTCAGTTACACTCTTTTTATTTCCCCAGTTTCTTGCACAGAGCAGTTTGCTCCCTGACAGGGACAATCTGATGCTATTAGTGACCCAGAAGGACAGACAACAATTCTGATTTATCATCACAAAGTACCAACCTTCCCCAGCCAAAAAAGCTGAGACAGTGACTTACAAAGGGCTCTGCTGCTCTTCCAAATCTTGTGCTGTATGGAAGCAGTCAGGGTTCCTGCTGCTGCCTTGTCCTCGTTTGTGTTCTACACTAGTGCCTGATGGAAACAGTAGAAATTAGAACTCAGATGCATGAAAAGGAAGGACTCCATGGGAAAAAAACAACTGACAAATTCCCAGCCAAATATAAAATAAACTTTTCAAATTCAGCTACTTGTCTGCCATGATTTACTGTTCCCTTTCCTTCCCTTCCTAAGATTCCCTTCTTAAGATTCAAGAAGGTGAAATAATGAAAATTTGCTTCCTCCTCCCAGCAAAGCAAAACAAATAGGGCAGAGGAAGGTGTGTAAGAACCATCCTAGGATGGGAATTATCAAATAGTGATTGTAGACTGTGCTGGGAAAGTTTTTCTTTTAATCCCAGTGAAATTTGGGCTAAGGGCTAATCATCTGACATCACAGCATTATCTAAGTCACTTGCACTCCACGCTGGCACTTGTGCCTTCATATTAAGCAATCAAAGAAATAGACCCTGTGACATCCAGACCTGTATTTATAATTTTGCCAAAACACAGTTCATTATACACTTACTACTTTATAAAGTATTTGCTTGAATGTTCCAAAACCTGACACAAGCTGCAATGTCACTCTGCAATCTCAGATGTCTTAACCTGACAGATGTGGGACAGATGTGGGAGGCAGAGAGAACCACAGCATGGTTTGGGTTGGAAAGGTCCTTAAAGCTCCTGCAGTTCCCCCCACCTTCACTAGCCCAGGTTGCTCCAAGCCCCATCCAAGGAAATCCACAAGATCCCACAGGTGAGGAGCCACAAGACACAAACCCTGGGACAAGCACAAGTGTGCAAGCAGAGGGCAGAGGAAATGAGAGGTACCAGCTCTGCTCACACTTTTCTCTGCCGCTGCAATCTCACTCCACAATGGAAAAACTGAAGCTTCCTCTCAGTGACAAACAGCACCTCCACTCCCATGGGAGCTGCTGGCGTTTTTGGAAGCCTGATGGTGAGTGACACATTTTGGGGGCAGAGATGGCTCATCCAGGGAAACCACAGTCTGCACATGGAGCAGCTCCAGACAAGCCCTGAGCAGCCTCTTCCATTATCTACCTAGAGATGATTATCTTTGACACCTTTGGATTCCTGGGGGAAGAGCTCTGGGAGTTATCACACATTTTATATTCCCAAACCCAGCTGGAAAGTGTTACAACTGCTTTTTTGAGCACCGTGTGCCTGGAAATGAAGGTTAAGCAACTTCCTTATGGTTCTGTCATGTACCAAGAGCGAGAAACAAATCAAAACCACAATTCTCTGCTCCAAATCAGCTTGGCAAGACAACCCTTACCCCTGCTTGGCAAACTCACAGCTACCCAATCTAAATTAGGCTTTTGATCTTGACCATAATAATTTGGGCCAGTCCCACTTTTGCTTACAAATAGACCATGGAGTTCTGGTAACATCTTAGGAGGGCTTTAAAAAAAACGGAACAGTTGGCACAAGGGGTCAGCACAACTGACCAGACAAAGTACAAGTGGAAGGGGAGTAAATCATTAGCTCGAGATAGGCCTTGAACCAGATCACTGCCACAGATGTAGACTTAGCAATTCTCTCTTGCTCCAAAGAGAACTTTGGCCCTGTAATAACTAGCAGCTGATGCAATGATAAGAGAATGAAGTCTATAAAAATGTAGCTGCAAGCCTGGGAAGTCCTGACTGCAGCTCTTTGTGCCTCCTCCACCCACGCTGCTCCAAGTGACAGCTCCTGCTGGGAAGATGCACTGGTGGAAAGTGATGGCAGCTCTTCTGCTCTGCTCACTGCTGCTCAGCCAGGTAAACTGAGATCATACTCAAATAAACTATTTACAGGGCTAATTCAAACGACAGGCAGTCCATAAAAGCTGCTATGATTTGGATGGACAACTGGCAGGAGTTAAGAGGTGACAGCAGGGCTTTTTAGAGGATTCAGCATCATAAAAATGTAGAGTTACTGCCTAGTGAGTACTGGGCTACTCTGAGCCATAGCTCAGCCAGCAATTCTGCCTTCCCACCCAAGAAGATTAAAACCATCATTAATTTTGGGAGATACTTCTTTGGGGTTGGGCTGCAAGCAGTGCTTTACCCAGAGGGTGCTGCGATGTGAAAACCAGAAAGATTTCAAGTGCTTCACTTGAAATGAAGACTGTCGACCTGAGCAGCACAGCAAGGAAGCGCAGCAGCTGCCACGTGTCCTGACGGTCACCCTGCTCTGTTGCAGACGCAGGGCGTGTCCCTGTCCCTGAGCCAGCCCCGCAGCCCCCGGCAGCGGAGGATGACGCCCTTCTGGAGAGGAGTGTCCCTGAGACCCATCGGAGCCTCGTGCAGGGACAACAGCGAGTGCCTCACCATGCTCTGCAGGTAACCACGCTCAGTGTGCTGGCAGCGCACAGCAGCTTCCCACCTGGGCTCATCCAAATGGGATCCGGAGGTCACTCTGTGCATAAAAAAAGATACCAGGAATAGGGATGGGGCAACAGAGTCAGACTCTTTAGTAAGCAGAACAAACAGAGCAGAGTCCAGGCGTGCTGAGTGCCAGCCCCAGTCCTTTCACTGCAACCCCAAATAACCTGGCTGGCCAAAGACAACACAGGGCTCCAGACAGCTTTTAGGTAATTTACAGACCTTCCCATTAATCCTTTCCTTTTAAAGCATGTACTAATGAAAAGTGAAAAAGCCTGTATTAATTAATATCTTACCCTAAATTAATAACTTCTGGGTGATTATTCAAGCTCATAGTTTAAAAAGCAACTACAATATCAACATTTAGTTCTATAACAATATCAAACTATTTAGTTCTCACTAGACATGAGCAAACTGTCCAAATAAATATAAATTGATGAGTTAAAATTATTAGTAAATGACTGAAAGGTGATTTTCTATGGCACCTGTTGTACACATACACCAGCATCAGACAGGATAGAAAAGTCATTTTCTACTGTATGTAAATAGTAATGGATAAATATATCCTAGTATTAATAATGAATATACTATATTCTATTATTAGTTAATATTATTATAAATAAGCTTATTTTATATTATAATTATTAAGATAAGTAAGTAAATGGAGAGGGTGGTTGGGCTGCTATGCAATGTTTGGAATTCTGATGGAAAGCAAAGACCAGAAAATGAATCAACACTGAATAGCTGAGGGGAGTACAGAGTGCCTGAAGCCAGCACTGCAGATGTACCTGGGACCCCTGGCTGAGCCTGGCAGGGGCAGCCCCCCAACCCTCAGAGCCTCAGGATGGTTTTGTGTTTGTTTTCCTCAGGATGGTTTTGGTTTTATTTTCTTCACGATGGTTTTGGTTTTATTTTCCCCAGGAAAAATCGCTGCCTCCTCTCCACAGCGTCGGCGTGATCTGGCACCAAGCACAGCCTGCACTGTTACTGCTGACCCTGCTCCACACACTTGGGATGTATTTATTGACTGCTCAGGAGCTGCGAGGGCCTCGAGCAATCAGAGTATTTAATATTTCTCTCACATGGGCTGATAAAAGGACTTCTAAGAGCTCGAGAGCATCTCCTCCCACAGCCACGCCTCTGGAGGCCTCTGGCCAAGCTCAATAAAAGGGCTCTGCATCTCCTGCTCGTTTGGTTTTTTTGTAATGCTTTCTATTATTTATTTGAAGGTGTGAATTAAAATATATATATATTCAGCAAAGCAGCTTGGTTTTCCTTGTATCTTGAGTAAAATGATTGGTGAGCACAGAGCTGGGGCTCAATTCCAGCCAGACTTTGGACATTTATCCTTTCCCCTGGCAAGAGCATAAAGTAGATCAGGCCCCATCTCCCCCCAGTTTAGATCTTATCAGTCCTCAGATAAAAGTCTGATAGGTTGGAGAGGGAACCAAACTGATAATACTGATAACAATTCCAATATCCCAAATATATCCAGTGATAAGTGGAATGAGAACTATTTACTTTTAATGACTTCTAATCAAAGTTACTTAAATACATGTCCTAGACTGACTTTTGCCACTGACCTTAGATCCTGTCTTAAAATGAATTGAATTGATCAAAATGATGCTTTGATGTGTTGGATGTTGACTTGGAGGCTGAAAGACAAAAAAAATGATCAACAAATCTGGACACATGCACTGGATGCTACTTTTCTTTTGTTTCACAGAGCAATAGGATCAAGGAAAGAAAATTCTGCCTAAAAATGCACTTCCAGGGAAAAGAAGGCCCCACAAAACAGATACAAGCACAAGGGGTTGGAAGTTTAATACAGAAAATCTATTTGATATTTATTAAACTTAGTTTCTCCAGTTACAGTTTTGCATTGTACAAAGCATTTTAATGACACAGTAGTTAAAAAGATCTTTACAAATTGAAATGTGATACCCTTTTCTCCAAATATTTTAATTGCCATAAATTTGTTTAAAAATACACATTAAACGCATGTTTCAGACACTAAACTTTCTATAATCTCAATACCACAAAATACATAGAATATACTATACAGATGTGGAAAAAATCTAGTTAGTATATAATACTTTGCTCACCATTAACAGCTTTATTACGTGAAATGCACATACTGACTTAGAAATCCTAATTTTGAGCCCCAAAGTACCCTTTGAAATTTCAAATGTATTGCAACAAATAAAATCACAGTTTGTTTCTTTTTTTTTTCCGGTTTTGGTTGAAGACAGATGCCCAAATCTTTTGATAGAAAACAAAATGTAACACATGGACTTGTCATGTACAAAGCATAAAACAGAGACATCCCATTAGTTACTAATAGTACCTTTCTGTAGGATTAATCAGGGCTTCAGATATAAGTGACAGGTTAAAAGTTACCTCCCCTCCCCAGCCCTCCCCCAAAAGAAAAACCCCTTCTTCACCAAATAATAATTTCAAATAAGATAAAGGATTTTTAATAAATATATAAGCACTTTATCCTCCATATACAAAATTTTTTTAAAACAATTTAAAAGGGGGACCAGATACAAATGTCAGGAACTGTGCTTGGAAAGTCATGCCTGGTCCTTGGAGTAGAGTTTGGGATGTGGAATGCCAGGGCAGTGCCAGGAGCTGTGTCCTGGGACAGGGATGGAGCCTGGAGAGAGCCAGGGATGGCCACAGTGCCAGGTGGAATAAAACCAGGGGAGGCACAACCCCCAAAAAAACCAGCTCAGCTCCCTGGGGAAGCACAACCCCAAAAAAACCAGCCCAGCTCCCTGGGAGTGCCCCAGCAGCTGGAATTGCTCCCAGAGTGGATGCCAGGAGTGGCTCTGGGGGCTGCACTGCCCCTTCCCTCCCCAGGGGCACCATGGACACACCAGGATCCCCAAGGACCCCTCCTGGAACACTCTGCACGTGGGGGAGCTGGCAGCACAGCTCAGGCTCCTCTCTGGCCCTCAGGATGCCCAGCACTGACCTCGTTGCTCACTGGAACAGGGGTTTTCCAGAACACTGACACATCACAGGGAGAAGTTTCAACCCTGACCCAAGGATTTGTCAGGAAAGGAAGAATTTGGAAGTTGTTTACTCCCCAATGGGTAATTCAAACTTGACTTGCTCAGGCCCTTGTGGATCTGCCTCAATGGAAACACTGCAGTGACAGCAAAGATCTGTTCAGAAAATGACATTAAATACAGCAAAGGTAGTTTCTCTCTCTTTCCAGCAGTTTGCCTTTTGGGCAAACTCCATAATTCTCTGCCTACGGCTTTATTTTACTTGCCCCAGGCAAGTGCTACATCATTCCCATAAATTCTGACTCTCTGTGTGTTGGGGCCATTCATAAATACATTTCAGGGCATTTTTTGTTACCACAGCAATCAAGCCTCAGCAATCTAAAGGAATATACATTGCACTCCTGGATAATATGCAATATTTATCACCAATAAGATGGTGACTCAGCACTCAATAAATAATATATCAATATAGTCAGTTGCACCATAATCTAAAAACAAGTATAACATATACTTTGGACAGACTGAGTCATATATATATACATATATATTAAAAGACACATACAATACAAATTGCATACTGCCATCGAAGCCAAGGAGAGCCGTCCGTCTGCTCTGCTTTATGGCTGAGATTCAAATCAAAAACAAAACTCTTGGGCTGGTTTACTCTGGTGTCCTGAAGATTTGTTTGGAATTATAAATGGTTTGCACCTTTATCACCTGGAACCTGCAAGTCTGAGAGCAAAGTCAAACAGCACAGATAGCTGAGCAAGCCTAGTCTGATTGAGCCATTTTTAAGATTCACCAACTGGGGCCATGATCAGCAAGGGAATTAAAGTTACAGCATTGATATGTATTGATACATATTCCCTATCCAGGGAATCATTTGGGAAGCCAGGATTGGGGAGTCCCTCCTCAGTCACTCCTGTGACCTGCACTCCCCCTGTGGTGCTGGGAGCTGCCAAGGACAGGGACAGAGCCCTCCTACTTTGGCAGAGGGATGGAAGCCTAGGACGTATTTGCTTTTTTTTTTTTTTTTTTTTTTTTTGGCTATAAAATCTGCTCAAGTACAGAACTTTCCTCTAGGAAACAAGGGTCAATCCCAAATTAAGATATGCTTTTGGAATAGTGAGGTTTGAACTGATCTGTTTGCAGCAGCCCCAGCTGCACGAGGCATTTCCAATCCATCCCCAAGCGGATTCCCCGCACGGACACAACACCTGGGACAGCACTCCAGAGGATTTTGCCACCACGGAGCTCACCCTTCAGCTGGGACACTTCCAACCAGCTCAGGTCCACATTTTGACATGATGCAAAAGAAGCCTTCTGGTTGTTTGAAGCCAATTTCTAAGATCCACTGCTCTAGGGATAAGCGATGCGTTTTCGAGAGGCCGATTTCGCGTGACACCAAAAGGTATTTGTGGGACTCTACTTAAGGAAAAAAAATTCCCCGAGATGCCACCATTCCTGCTGACAGCAATGGTGACTGTGCACAAAGGAGCAAGCCAAGAACAGCCACGCTGGCTAGTGCAGCACTACACACAAACCCACCCACGAATGCAATTTCTACCAAGGGATTTCTCAGCGTCAGAGGTGTGCGAGGCACTTCAGAGGAGGAAAGGAAACACAGCTGACAGTGTCCCATGCCCACGGCGGGGAGTTTGAGGGTACAGAGTTCTGTCTCCAACAGCAAAGACTAACAGAAAGGTGACCTTGCACAGTGATTCCATAAAAAGGATGCTCTGACAGACCTGGAGAGTGGAGTCAGGGAGAGCCCCAGGTCTGTTCCCCGTTTATCAATCCGGACGTAGCAAAGCTTTTCTGGAAGTACAAAACACGCTGGGACGCAAAGGAAGCTCTACGAAGATGCAGCTACCTTGTAGTAGGTTACTAATTTGCAAAACTTCTAAACTCTTAAAGCCCATAGGACATACTGCAGTACTAAGGAGCGTAGAATTCTATTCCTTCTCTCGAGGTTGCCGTGATTTTGGCACTTAACTACACCTACACAAAAAATTTAGTGCAATAATTTTCCTGAACATGCACGTTCATATCTGGTACAGAATAAAGGGTTCAATGGGAGAGAAAACAAAGCAGCATTCCACAATCTCACTCCAAAGGATTCAGAGTTGGACTCTGGGGAAGGAGACCACCACGATGAGTCAGTTTGTGTGACAGACACCGGGACTTTGAAAAAGGAAATGGAATTTTACCCAAGTACTGCAGAAGACCACTGCATACAGTATACCTGGTCCTGCTGTAAAACGTCTTGTAAACAGTTCATAAAATCTTCATCTAAAAGTAAGGCATAAGGCACACCAGACATGTTGGGGGCACTAAGCAATACTGAAAGCAGTAGCATTTGAAAACCTTTAACTCAGACAAGCACCTCACGTGGAAAGGTACTTTGGTTTGCACTCAGAGAGGGGCCACCTGCAGCTCCAGCAAGCCTGTGTGGCACCCAGCAGCCCCCTCGGGAGTGGACGTTACGTGACATGAACGGGACCTTCATTAGCACGGGGTAAAGCCAAGTTTGCCATCCATGCTGCACAGAACAGTGCTGCACTGCCAGCCTGTAGTGTCCATCACCCAGCAGACCCTAAGAGGACAAAATGGACCTAGAGTTCTACTCAAGATTCCTGGTTTCTCAGTCAATGGAAAAGATGCAAATGACGGTTCTGGTAGGAATTGAGCTACTTTTGGGTTTGGAACTACGAAGTTCCCCAATTTCATAACTGTCAAAAAAGTGACAAGCACGGAAACAAAAGGGATTTGAAATGAAGAGATGCAAAAAAGCAGGAGATTGTCCTTTTCCAAAGCCTTTCCTGTTTGCATCGCACCCATCAGACTGAAGGTCATTCCTACACCATTGCCAGGACGTTACATTAAATGCAAATTACTGTAATGTTTTGTGATTGTTATAGTGTTAATCCATGGCTTGAAGCTGCCTTGGAAACAATCCAAGGCAGATCCAGCTAAATATTTTTCCATATAAATTTCTTTATAATTCATTTAAATGAAGTATCTCAATACGTAGAAGAATATCTGGAACTTTTCTATTTAGTACAAATTCTGCAATAATAAATCTGTAGTTGTCATTTATTAATCGACTCATAGGCATTAGGCATGAGAAGTATGGTGTCCCTACTCGTTAGAACCTATCAACCCTAGTTCCTTTTACAGGCTCTACCACCACAAGACATTACAGAGTAACAAAGCTCACAAAGTACTTAAATAAAGTGTCTAGGTTTAATTTCTAAGTACTCAAAAGGGGAAATTTAGGGAAGAAGAAATAGCTAAAACCAGCCCCAAAAGGGGCTTTTAAAATTAAAAAAAAAATTAAAATAAATAGGATTTAGACTGACTATTCATGTATTGTGACTGGAATTCCAATGATCTATCCATGACAGATCAGCAAGACTACAACTTTTATGTAGCAAATTTTCAAATATTTAAATAACTTAAACCGGGAACACTGGAGAAGTCCATGAACCAGCTGATTTTGGGGGGGGGGGGGGGGGAGTAGGGGGTTAAACACAAAACACAAATGAGGATGGGAGACATGGGAAAGCATTCCTTGCTCTTAGTGTCAACTAAGCAATGTGTTATGGCAGTCTTCCTTATTGACATGACACAGTGTTGTGGAGAGGAATCAGAGGCAGCTGAAGAATGGGCTGGGCTGGATTTTCCTCACTTGGCGTCCAGGCGCAGCCAGTGCAGGCCCTGGCGGGTGTAACGCACCAGCTCCGTCATGATGCTCGTGTTAAACACCAGGGGCCCCATCACCTTGTCCAGTTCAGCAAAGAACTCTAAAACAGCACAAACACAGGTTAAAGGAGCACATCTGCTAAGCACAGCCAGCCCCAGTTCCCAGCGTGGGTCGCTGGGATGGAAAGGGAAGGAGGGAGTCAAGGAGAAAGGTCCTTCCTAATCCATTCCTTCACTCTTCTGCACGAGATTGCTTGGAAACAACTGAACCATTGCCTGACTTCTTGGTTTTCCCCTAAAACTTGTATTTCACGAGTTGAAAACAACTAAACTACTGCCAAAAGGAAGTGACTGACCTATTTCCTTAAGAAGTCATCACTAAAGAATTTCAGAAAGGGAAATGCACCAAGTTCCTCTTCCTGCACTCAACATTTTACAGGAAACACAACAAAGGTTTTTATATCACAGCTCCAACACCACCTTGACAACTCCAGCACCCAGCCTGGGGTATCCCTGCAACCCCAAGTGTCACTTTCCCCCTGATTTTGCAGAATTCAACACCCATCCACAAAATCAAAGCCTAGGAATGTTCCAGCCCTCTCTGGAGGTTTCAGTGCCCCTGAGGCTGCCCTTACCTTTCTGTTCTCTCGAGAGCTGTTCTGCTTGTTCCCAGATTTCAGTGGCATAGAGGAAGTTGGAGGTGACCTGGACGTAGCTGGCAGCCATCTGATGGATGCGCTGCGGGATCGTCACCGAGGACCCGCTCCCTGAAGGGTTGGCTGCCCCAGAAGAGTAATTTCCTGAATTCCCTGGAGACAGCTTTGGAGACACTGGAGATGGCATCCCAACAGGTTTGCTGCTCACACACAGGGGAAGATGGAATTGGAAAGGTAGAAATGAACCAGCTTTAGATACATCATGCTCTGAGATGTCCCCTAAGATCTGCTCATACTCAGGGTGTGGGATGGGAAAACACTCCCCCTATACACACCAAAAATCAGGGTTTGCCCAATAGAAAATGAAAATATCAAGCTGGGAAACTGCTGAGGATCCTCCAATAATGGCTTCTAGCCTACAAAACCTAATTACCAAACCTAAGCATTTCAGCATTAATAAAATCTTAAATTCATTGTTTAAATGAACTTTAAAGAGTAAGAATGAAAAAATTACAGCTACCTGGCCAGAACATTGCATTGTATAACATTACTGCAGATAATAAAATGGAAATCTGAAGTGCCCCCCTCCCTTTAATTCATTGAGTAATTATCAAAGCTCCATTATTGGCTTGAAAAGAGCAGGAGTGACTGCTAAACTATGGAACAGAGAATCTTGCAAGGGCTTGTGACCTCTGGCCTTGCAGCACTAATAAAGCTCTTATTTGGGGGGAAATGCATTAAATTAAACACCAAAACTCCCTGGGATAAATGACTTGTGGGTTAGTGGCACACTGCCCCTTTTTTAGCCTGACAAAAACCCTGCAGAGCTGCAGCACTTCCCTCCACCGTGATTACACAAAAAAATGGATCAAAGTCCACACTCTTCAAATAATCACCCCAAAAGCTGATCCCTGAGCTCCCCTGGCACAGAGGAAATGGAGAAAATGTCCCAGAAGTTGAGAAATAGAGATAACAGCTTTTACCACTCACCTTCCCATACCAGGTGACGGTGCTTGAGAATTATTGTAGCAGTTCTGTGTGGGGGAAAAAGACACATTTCACCTGATTTGTGTTTATACTTTCACTAGTTACATTTTATCTAGTTGTTTAATTGGCTCTTTTTAACCAAGTTTTTTTTTTTAGACTCGTACTTTCAAGTAATGTAATATCACAGTAAACTGAAATATCCTTTTTTACTGATGGCTAAGACACAAATTAAAGGCAAAAGAAACAATTATTAGAGTAGTCCACTGCCCCTTACAGGAAGATTTTAGTTTTTTCAGCTCTTTAATAGAAAGAATCTGTTATCATGACATTGAACAATTAAAGATATCCCAAATCTGAGAGATGGGGTTTGTGATGAACCTGTTTCCTCTCAGCACTCAGAGCTGGAAGCTTCAGAATCAGCTGCACAGAAATTTAGATAAATTCATGGGCAATTTACCTAAACCCAGCCAACATCCTACTGCAAACAACCTTCTCCTTGAAGCCTACATTCATTAAAGAAGATCAAATTAACAGAGTTGTCATGCCAGGACCAGCAGGGTTATGGTTATTAAAGCTCTGCCCAGCTTTAATGCACCTTCAAGTCCAGTTCTAAACAGGTGCTCACATGCAGCAGTCTGAAATTGGATTTGGGAACTTTAAGTGATGTAGAGCTTCCATACCATTAGGTTTTAATGTTCTAAAAAAATACAGATGCAATTACCTTCAGATGTTCAGTCAGAGTTTTTGAGTATTTCAATGCACTTTCCTTTTTCAGTTTGAAAAGCCTCAGGTAGAGCAGAGCTTGGCACCGAAGGCTGCCCAAAGACAGGACAATTAAATCAGTCACAATTAAAGTCAGGTTTATCTCAACTCAGTGAATTTCAAAAATCTAATAGCCATGGTCTTGATGTTCTCTCTGCCAACTCAGCTCTCAACCACCAGAAAATCCACAAGCACCTTGAAATTCTGCAGGGAACTGGAACAGCTCCGTGTGCCTCGAGCTGGAACTGAAACTCTCAGTGATGCTGCTGGGTTTGGGAGACACCTCCCAGGGACTTCCTAGACAAGGGATTTATTCATTGTTCACCTGTGCCAGGACACCCTGAGCCCCTGCCAGGGCAGAGCTTTCCCTCTGCTCTCCCCTGAACCAAAGGGTTCTGCTCCTCTCCACCTTCTGCAGCCACTCCCTCAGCCTCAGGGCTCCTGCCAGTCCCCAAGCCAGTCCCCAAGCCAGTCCAAGTGGGATTTATCCCTGTCTCAGTGCTCAGGGGGCACCTTCTGCTGTCACTCTTCAATGTTTCAAAGCCTTGGCCCTTGCTGGCAATATCTCCATTTACAGCAATCAGACACAGCTTAATTTTTGTGTACAGCCAAGTGGAAATCTCCTTGGTTTGGTTCAGGAACACCCAAGAGCTCAGTGTAAAAGAACATTTTGTGTAGATTACAGATGTGGAATGCACCAGGGCACTGTAGGAAGTCCCAAACTCACCAAAGCACTGCCAGCCTTTTGTCTGCAGCCGTGGCATCTGGGGCCAAGTAGTTCTTCAGTTTCATAGTGTATCTGCAGAGAGAGGCAGCAAATCAGCCCCAAAACAAAAACTACTTTCATTTATCATTCACATAACACTCATTTTCTCATGAATTCCCAGTTTCAGCTGGGTCCACTGTTCTAGGAACATCTTTCAGCCCCAAATAAAGCACTGACTCAGCACTAACCAGAATAATTCTGCTCCTCTTGGGTCACTCACTGGGGAGGGACTTGAAGCCTCAGCAGAAACCACCTCACCCTTCCTGGAAATGCTTTAAACCCCAGCAACTGGAATGAACTGGGCACTGCTCCAGTGTTACTGGGAACGATGACACATCTCAAAAACTGGGGGCAAAACTTCTGTACACCTCAAAGCTCTGAATCCCAGAGCTCCCCTCACCCACCAGCCCCTGCAGGAGCTCTGCAAAGCTTACTTGATTAATTCCACAGTTTCTGAATACATAGGGAACGGGGACTTGGATTCCTGAGCATTTTTCTCCAATGCATTCCCACACTCAATGAAGGACACGACAGCATCCAGGTAGTACACGGCCTTCTCGAACCTGTCCGACTGCAGAGGGAGGAACAGCTCAGAACAGGAAGCTCAGAAGTGCCAGGAAATCCCAGCACAGCAGGGCAGGGGAATGGCAAAGGCAGCAAAGCAGCCCCAGGATTAGGGGCACACACTGGGTGGTCACTGGAGATCCACTCACCAAAGCATCTGCATTATGTTTCAGCTTCTTTGCTTCCTGCAAATAATGATCAGCTGAGTAAGTCCTGCAAGAGAGGACATGGATTTAGGGACTGGAGCCACCCATTTACACAGCTTTTTGTAACTGGAGATTCTTAATATTGACACATTTCAGAGCTTTTTCTCTGCTAACTCGAGCTACACCATGCTACAACTGTTTAAAGGAATCTGTTAAATTAGTCAATTATATGATAAAATTATTAAAAGTAGTTTCAAGTTAATTCTCTATTTTCAGGTAATTCCAACAATATTTCAACCAAGTTCTTAAGCAGAAAGTTATTTTACATTTGGAAACATAATTTCATCTGTAAAGTGAATTTATAGAAGTGCTTTCAGAGCAAGCTGACATCTGAATTGGCCCAACTGAAATCTCAAGTCTGCACAAGATGGTGAAATATTTGTTTAATTTTCTTTTCAATGTACTTTCTGTGACAAAGCTTGTGTGTACCATCTTTTGTGGAGCAAAATTCCAACTCTCCTCTGTGAGGACTGCCTGTGCTCGAGATCCAGAGCCCCCAGAGGGAATTTCCTGTCCTTACCTATCATCAAAAACGAGCTTTGCTCTCCTCGACTTCACACTTTCCGTGGCCTGAGCAGAGGCAGGAGGGCAGCTGGAGGAATTGTTCAGGATCTTTTCCTGGAAGGGAAATCCATGTCATGATTACAAGAAGAGCATTTGTTGTACAAATTCCCCCATGGTTTCCTCCATTCCATCCAGGAAGGACTGCAGGAGCACTGGGAATAACTCAGCTCCCAGGATGCTCCCACAGGGCTGGGGCTCCTCACTGCAGAGGGAGCAGCCAAAACTTTTCCAGGGTCAGGAAATCCCTCCCTCCATCTCCCCTGTCACTGTTTCTAAATCTTGTTTTTCTGTTCTAACAGAGATGAGGAGGATTTTGAGGATTTCTATCAATAACACTCTCTCTGAATGCCTTTGCCTTGAAAAACCCATACAGGAGTAGTTACTCCTCTGAGAAAGGCATGAGTAAGCACACCTGAAGTACAAAACAACAAGCATATCACAAATGAACAGCTGGCTTGGGGACATTTGTATTTTTAAATTCCATCACATCCATCTTCCAAACCTAAATCTCTTACAAACCATTTTCTGCACCATCTCCATAACCATGCACGGAGAGCTCTGGAAATTGCTGAGCTGGAGTTGAAAAATAATCTTTCAACAGTGTCATAAACTGAGAGCCAAAGCTTCCCATCCCAGCACCTGCTGTCCTCTGAAACCAGGACAAGTGCTCTATGTGCTCTGGGGAGACAAGAGCAGCCTCCCAGTTCCATTTCCAGGGTGCACACAGCTTTCTAGGGATGTTCTCATTAACCACTTCAACAATGAGCAGGATGACTGAACCCACTCCTCTATTAACACAGCAGTTTGGCAGGGTAAGCATTTGTAGTCCATGATCTCTCCAAGTTCTCTTCTCATTTATGGCCTTCCAAGGCACTTGAGCTCTATGAGAATGCACATCTCAAACTCATGATGTTTAAAACTCAACTGGAAATGGGTGTTTACATCAAACTAAAAAAAAAATAAAAATCCAAGAGGCAGACACAGAACCAGCCCTTTACCTTGGCTTCCTTGGCACTGTTGGATCCTTTTCCCTCTGTCTTCTTTTGCTTGGAAGAGGAGCTGCTCTTGCTGCCACTGCTGCTCTCCTTGCCTGGGTTGCTGCTGGATTTTAGGGATGAGGATTGACTGACTGTTCTCTTCCTGGAGCCATGTTCCTGCTTGGAATCCTTCTGCAGGGCTGGGGCAGCAGGGGAGGGCAGCAAATCCTTCTCTTTAACAGCACTTGGCTTTGAAGACCTGGAAAAGAGGAACAAATTCAGGGTTTGGGTTTCTTGCCTTAACAAACAAAACCAAAACCAACAAAAACAATCCCAAGAACACAACACGCAAAAGTTCGATTTTTAAATCTTAAACTAAAAACCTTTTACCCACCCCAAAATTTTTACTGTCAGACCCAGCTTTGGAGAAAAGCAGAATAATCCTTTCAGTGAGTAGCTTTCTCCAAAGCCAGATTGAACTTGTTTTCACCATTTTATTTGTTCTGACCTGAAAACACAGGCAAAACCAGACAAGTTCTAACCATAAAACCACACCCCTGCACCAGCTCTGTACAAAAACCACCCCAAACCCTCCCAATTTCAGCAGTGGGAGCCAATGCCAGCGCCAGGCTGTCTGTGCACAGCAGCCAGCCAACAGCTCCAGGGAAAGATGCTCCAGATAAACCTTTGGAACCCAGGGAATGGCAAAACTTCCCCAGCACAGCCTTTCAGGACATTCTCACCTGGCTGCTGGGAGATGCTGTTGGTTATTCCTGCCTTCCTACCATTATTGTTTCTACAAAATCATAGTTCCAGTTAATTAAATGTCCTTCAGAGAATTGCAGTGGTAATCAAGCAAACCAGAAAAATCAAATCAGAAAAAAATCAAATATCAGGTAAAAAAATCAAGCTAGAAAAGTATCCAGCTGTTCCCTAACAAACAGTAAAGACACTGTTTGATTTAGAAGGGGCAAACAAAAGTTGTAGCATTCAAACTGCTGCAGCTTCTCACATCTTTGTAATTTGGCAATTACTCACTGGACAGGAATATTTTCCATGACACAATTATACCAGTTTTCAGTTGCTTGAACTGAAACAGAAGTTTCAAAATGCAGTGGAAAAAAAACTTCATCTCTCCTGTGGATTAACACTGACCAATAAATCAAATAAAGGCATAACAGGTGTTGCAAAAAGCATGTGGAAAATCCAGAAATAACATATTTAAACAATGGTGCTGGTCTGCTAATTCTGTATTACTTTGCTTTGGTATCACTCACACTTTTCTTGAACTAACAGATCAAGGAGATTGAAGGCTGAATCCATGGATCCAAAGCTCCATGTCATCAGCTTCCCAAAGAAAGCCAGCTCAGTTCAGTTTATTCCCAGTTTAAAACTTACTAAACAGAGAATTACCAGATGGGGTTAATTTAAAAGTACAGATTTTGATTTCTAGACCAAACCCAAGGCCCAGTGTGTATCAGAGAAAACCAGGAAGGAAATATTCCCTTCACAGGAGGGGTCAGCTCACTTTGTTAAGGAGCACAATTGTCCTTGGCCAGTGTTTTTGGGGATGGAAATTCATTTCCACCAATTGCTTGTAGAAGCTCTGAAGTAAATTTGTTTGAAGGGTAAGAAGAAATGAAATTTTTGCAATTATTTGAGGGAAAACTTGGGGATGGAAGAGGGAAGATGAGCACCATTCTCTCCATGGCCACCCTGACCTCAGTGCAGGGAAGAGCAGAGATACTCACTCCCTGCTGCTGGAATTCTTGTGTCCTGAGGGAGCTTTTTCTTCCAGTTTCGTTTTCTTGCTTTCACTGGCTCTGTTTTCATCCTCGTTCTGAGCAAAGCAAATGAGAAAAACATCCAGCAAAAATCCACATTTACACATCACTGAGAGTGGCAGCATTTCACCCTGAGCCATCATTCAGCAGCAGCTAAATACAGATCCCAAACCCATGGCCCACAGCAGCTCATCCTCAACAAATCCTTACCACACCCTGATATTGGGACAAAATGAAAATCCCAGTCTGGCTACTAAATTACAACCTGATAAAAGCAGCAACAGGCTAGTTGTTGATTTCAGCACACATAAATTATAACCATGAAATCTCAGGAAAATCTGCCAAAGGCTTTGGCAAGACCAGGAGACAGATTTGATGTTGTGGGGGTCTAAAGAGGTGTCTGATGAATGCCAGGAAAGGATAAAAAAATCCTATCAGTCTATTAAAGTCAGCTCAGAGATGTTGAAGACTAGGTATTTATATCAATTTAATCCTCAAGTCACAGGAGGGATCAATATAGTGAGGGAGAGGGAAAATGGGGCCTTACAGAATAAATCATCTGGTAAAAAACTCCAAAGGTTTTGGGTTTGTTACTCATGCTGCAACCTGAGAATTGTGATCAAGGAAACCCAGGAAATGTAGAAAATCATTGGGTTTGGAGCACAAACTTAAAAGTGCAGGGGAGGCAAAGGGGGCCCACACAGCTTTCCATCCTCCACAGTGATCTGAGGCTTCACAACATTTAACCACCACTGTTTCCTGGGATAAAACCTAAATTTAACTGGTCTCACCAAAGCTTTGTGCTTTGGATGTGAGAGCACTCGTTTTTAATACTGTAATTCCAAATGTGTGGTTAAAGGCAAAAGTGGCCAAAGAGAGAAGTCAGGGAATTCAGCCCCCCTGGAATAATGTGAGTGCATTCCCAGGAACACCAGAAGTTACACAGTAACACCTGCACAGAGTAATTGTTCACTGTACTGGTCAGTTATTCCCTTTTTACAAAAGCAGCTCATTTGTTCACTTCATTTCTTGAGCCAGAGAAAAGAGGAATCTTAGTTAGGAACATAAATAAATGGATAAATGTGTTTGCAGTTACATGTCAGGGCTGCTGCATGACACTGACTTCAGCAGGTGACCAAGTTTATTTGGTGTAACTGAAATGATTCATCTCCTCAAATGACTCTGGGAATGATGTCCCAGAATCCTGGGACTGCAGATGTCAAAGTCTCCAACCCCTGTCAGATCCCTTTGAGATGGTAAAATGAAATGTTCACAGTGACATCCAGAGCAGGAGAGGGATTTTTGAGTCCCTGCCCCAGGGCCTCATAGCCCTGCACTCCTGGAAACCAGACTCCCTGGATCCCTGAGCCCATCTGACAGCCCCAGGTTTGCCCTTTGTACAGAGTGTCCCTGTGCTGAGCTTCCAAAAAGCAGTTTAAAATTACACCAGCATTGACTTCTCACATTCCCCCCTCCAAGAGTATCCCTTCTGTTCATTCCCTCACTGACTCGTGCCCATTTTACTGCCCCAGCCATTCCTGCCTTTTACTCCTGGCTGGAAAGATGAAATGCTTTTGGAAAATATTCAGTATTATTGTGGAGAGATCCCCCTGCTCCCAATAAAACAGCACCTGAGATGTTTGCTGCTGCTGCTGCCATGCCCCAGGCCCAGTCCTGCCCCATTCCTTTATCCTGGCAATGGGCAATTAATTCCATGGCTCAGGGAGCTGATCCAGATGAAAACTGACTTTTGGGGTTTCTTCCCCAGGTGGATTTCCCATTAGATCAGCTGCCTGAGCTGGCCTGCAGCACCAGGGGCTGGTTCCAGGGAGGCAGGAGAGGATGCAGAGCTCAGAGTCCCAGGATCTGTGACCTCCCTGAGCTCTGGCTCCAGGGCTGACACTCCCACAACCCCAGCAGCCTCCTGCAACAGCACAGGGATGATCCAGGAGTTCTACACGAGGCAGCAAAGCCACTCCTGCACAGCTCAGTCCCTAGCCTGAGGTGTCACCTGGATTCTGGGGGCTGAGAGAACAGGGGAATCTGCCCTGAGTCCTCACCTGTTTGTGTTTCCTTTTGCCTTTGGTGGAGCTCTTGTCCGAGGGCTGTTTCTGGGATTCCCGGGTGTGTTTTTCTGGAGCACTCTTCTTCTCCACCTTGGCAGCATCAGCATCCTTGTAAGGCTTCCCTGGTATCCTGGATAAGAGGCTCAGGTCAATCTTCACAATGAGTGGGTACCTTTCATCAGGATCACTCAGTGGGGACAGAAGCTCTTTCTCTTCCATAGGAGAGAACATTCTTTGCCGAAAAAAGCTGTCATCCTCCTCCATGGAAGATTTAACAGGAGTCCTATTGCTCTCAGAGTATTTGGGTGTTTGTGAGGAAGGAGGCAGACTCTCATTTTCATCTGAATCAGAGGATGAGGTATCTGTTTCGATGAATTCCCTGGATTTCTGGGCAGATTTGCTTGAAGCCTTGTATTTCTTTTTCTCTGTTGTAGGTCGAGGGGAAGACTTGGGCTCCTTCTTTATATTGGGTTTCCTGGAGCCTTTGGTGGCTGCCTTGTGCCTGTTTGAAGGGATATTTGTTGCCATGTCTACTGGGGTTTCACTTTCTATTTTAAGACCTCCTCTGGGCTCTTCCACAGATGTCTTTTCTGCTTTCTTGGGCTGTTTTTTCCCTACAGTCCTCCTCTGAGTCGAGCTGTCGCTCTGGGCAGGTGATTTCTGCCTCCCACGACTGCTCTCTGAGCCCTTCTGGGTGGGTTTGGAATCTCTCCCTGGTGTAGAAGAAATGGAGTCCTTGGATCCACCTTGATCAGTGTACCCACTCCCTGTACCCTGATCCCGTCCCTCTTTCTTGTAGCCTTGGGAAGAAGGGATATTGCTGTCCACGGAAGAAGCTGGTGACACTTTATGGGAATTAACTTTGTTCAACCAGTTATCCAGCTGCCACTTGTTTGTGGGTGGTGGCTCTGGCTAAAAACAAAGTGAAAAACAGAGTCAGATAAAATATTTCTCATTTCTTCCATCTTTTCCATGTGGCAGCTGTATGATGCTGCACACCAAAGCACGAGGTACACCCAAAACCAATACGGCCCCAAACAATACAAATTCTCCCTTTGTCTGCTACCAACAGGCAATATTTGATGCCATGGCTTTTTAGGCTTCTGATACCATATCTAACTCTGCTCTCCAACAGACAATTGGTGGTAAAAACCATCTCAAATTAAACATTAAACGTGGGCTTCTCTAGAGAAGGAAACTCAGCCTGACAGCGAGCCCGTGCTGCTCAGTTTGTTTTTCCTTTAAAAACGTGCACATTTATGGAACTTTTGTGGTGTGAAAAGTGAGGATTTCGAGGCAAGCTGTTGAAGGCAGACCCCTGGCAGCCCTACCTCGGGGGATGCACTCTGGGATGGCTCGTTGGCCTCGCTGTCACTGGAGCTGCTCTCGCTCTCCGAGTCGGAGCCGGAGCTGCTCTCGGAGCCGCTGTGGCTGCTCGAGTCATCCCTGGAGTTGTCTGCTCCTTCACTGTTGTGCTGGGAAGGCTCAGAATTGCTGTAACAAAAAGAAGGGAAAACAAAACATTACCCCAGGCACAAGTACAGCCTTCCAAGCCTTTCATTAGAAGTAAGAGAATGTAATATTTTAAATCAACGTTCAGGAGAAAATTCAGTTTAAGTGAACATAGCTCAGCCTGGAAATAAACAGCTTTTGGGTGCTGCTCCTTCCCAAAGTGGTCAGTCTCATTTGCAGGAAATATTTAATATTATATTTATTACTATTTCATCACTGATTACATTCGAATCATCTCTTTTTATACAAGCCAAAGGACAAATATGAATTTTGGAAACCAGAGCAAGGCAGGAGTGCTGACTGGGCTGAACATCCCCATGTGCTGCCTATGCTGCAATCCCCCAGGAATTCTCACCTTCCAGGTGTGCTCCTTGGCACTGTCTTATCGCAGTCCTGCAATTAAAAAAAAAGCAGCATGAAGCTTCTAGAAGCTATTTTAGGCTTGTATATACAATTAAGTTGCAAAACATCAGTTTAGAGCCTTTAATTTTTAAAAAATTCATTATTTGCAGTAGTTTATCTGCATTTTCCTTACACAGAAAGAGAAGCAGAGTTATTTTCTCCAAGTTTTCAGCACAAATCTCTACGTTCTGACTCCAGTTGTGAGAGTTCCCATTTCTACCAATAATTAATATCCTGTTTCCACTTTTTGAATCAGATGATTCAGCATTTCACAATAATTTTCCCGAGATGCCCAGGGTAAAGAGAGTTCACCAGCTCCAAGTTTTCCACTTGAAAAAAATAAAGTACCAGAAGTGGGAACAGGAGTAAAAGAAACCCCAGAGTAGTGGGGGTTACTGGACAGAACAGACACACATTTTATTTTTATTTAGCATGTTAAGTGCAATCTGGCAGAAGCTGCACAAAGTTAATCCTGAAAAGAGTAAAAAAAATAGACTTTTGGATAAATATAAAGGTGCAGCTGTACCCCAGGGACAGACACAGCCTCGTGTCACCCCAAACACTCCAGGGGCACCAATGCACACAGATGTTCACACCATGAGCTCTGTAGCTGGGATGGTAGAACACAAAGGGGTTAATCTTTAATTCAGGGGCCATTACATAAGTTTTAAAGTGCACTATGGTCAGAGAAGGCCCACGTGAAATCAGTTAGCAAGAATTTCTGGATAAAAGCAAACTGGTTCCACAAAACACAACATTTCAATTTGTTTGCACAAAATTTTCCCCGAGATTACATTAAGGAATATCTGAGGTTTGTCTAAAAGCATCCCATGAGATTTTAAGTCTCACAGATGTGCTGCTGGGCCATTGATCCCTGCCCCATGCATGAGTGCAGTGGTTTTTTTTTTGTTTGTTTGTTTTTTTTTTTGGGAACTCATTTAATTTAAGGAACATACCTGCTCTCCATCGCTGTCTTCACTACTGCTAAGTTTTAAGTCATCTTTCAACATACTAAGGGAAAAGGGAGAAAGTGAGACAAGTTTTTCCAAGCACTTTAATTAGTGCCAAAGCATTCTGCTAGATTTCAACATGGCACTGTTTATCCTGCAGAGGCTGCGTGGGTGAGACACCAGACACCACTCACACATCTCATGGTTAAGAATGGGGAGTTGAGTCATTCTTCAGAGAAGAATGAGGATTCAGGTACTTTGGCTCCTGAGTCCATTCTGGTAAATTTAGAAAGGAAATCTGACACAATTTACTGGTGTGGAAGGAGGTAACTTGTGTATGTTCAAGTTCTTTACACACAATGGCCAAGAATTGTGTTTGAAATGGAGGAAAGTCAACCCCAGTGGCTGCTTCCTGTCTCGTGGCACAGTGCAACATTAATTACTATTATTCAAAGCCATAATTACTTCTGGTAGTCACACACACAGAGTTTTACACAGAGAATACATGAGCACAATGAAAACACACAGCAGGGCCTTTGTGATTATTGGAAACATTCGATTATAAAAATAAAACATCTTACTCTGTCTGATTCGATTCACATCTGTGGAGAGAAAATAAGAAAGAATTAAAAGTTTGACTCTCCTGAGTTTGACAGTGAGCTGCTCTACTGATGATCTGAACAGGAACATCAGCTCCTAGGAGCTCACACCTGTTCATTGCTATCATTTTACAAATGATGCATTTATCTCCTTTTTAAGGGTTTTCTTTACCAGATCATAATAATTTTAAAAAATTGAATATTTCAAGTTTTATTGTCACAGCAAACATCATTTAAACTTCCTTTCCCTGCATCCCAGCTCAGCAGGTGTCCAATGCTGCCTCTTGTTCTCAGTGTTCTCCCATCCCCAGCTTTGGCAATAGCACAGTTCCCTCTCAGCACCTTCCTGAACTGCCTGATTTGGGACATTGATTGTAGCTTTGTATCAATTGAAGAGGATTTTTAAATTTCTTTCCCATAGGTCAGGTTATAAATATTTATTTTTATGGGCATATTTATTTGGAAACCATCTTTTAACTGCTTGTCATTGATTTTTAAGTCTGAGGAAGTTGGACTCCAGCCATGCAGAACATTCCAGTTGTCTCTGAGTTTTCCTGTGTTGCTGGGTCTGTGTGCAAAATGTTTGTCAAGGACTGAGCAGAACAAACCTCACAAAATCCCAGACCCAGTTTTCTGGCTCCTCCAAACCAAAACCTTTCCTCATCCTGAATTTGTGCAACCTCCAGCTGCCAGCTCTGCAAGGTCCCATCCCACACTGATGCCCCTGGTGATTCCCAAGCCAATTCCAAGGTCCAAATTCCTGCTCCTCTCCTGGCAGTTACCAGGAGCACAAAGGCAGCTTGGAGTATTTTTTATTCACTCCAGTGAGCAATATTTGGTTTATTTGGGATATGATCCCCTTTTCCTGCCAGCTGAGGAGAAGGATGCTGGAGTGTCACTCACATTCTACTAAACACTGTTTTCTAAATCTCTTAAAATACAAATTATTGTTTGTGGAATGTTTTCTCAGCAGCCACTTACGATTTGGATTGATGACCATTGGATGTTTTGGATGAGGGATTGTATCGTTCTAGGAGAAGAAAAGAAGAAAAGCACAGCTGAAAACTCAGGCCCAGCAGAAGAATTCACCCCAAAGCTGCCACAGGGATGCAGGGATGGATAAAGCAGAGCCATGTGAGGGGACAGGAGGGAGCAGCACCCAGGTGACACCAGGTACAACCTCCCCCAGGGCTGAGGGAGGGAGGGAGGAATGCAGGGCAAAACACCAAACACAGCAAATAATTTAACCAAGAAAATAGAGAAAATCATTTAAATCATTGCTGTGTAAACCAATACACAATTTATTAATGGTGTGGCAAACTGTTCTGCTCCCAGCCAGATGAAAATCCTGCCTTTTACATGCAGGGTATGGGATACAGATCCACCTGATGGATGAGAACCTCAACATCCCAAAATCCAACTCACACACTAATTCTGACAGCAGGAACACACCCTGAGAAAATCTGCTTCTTAATTTGGGGTTCCTCCCTTTCCCTTTTCTTCAATTCTGCTAAATAACTGAGTGCAGCTCAACAAAAACAACAAGTGAGGCTGGTAAAAGCTCTCCACAAAATACAAGCAGGCCCAGGAAACTGGCTCTGTGTTTAATTAACCTTGGCTCTTCTTTTCCACACCTAAAGATCAGCTGCTCTATAACGTGAGCCTATGGTTTAGCATTATGGAATTAAGGTTGAATTTGTTTCCTTCATTCCACACTGTATCAGATATTCAGATTAAGCTGCTTGTGAATATCTAAGAATAAATTATTCTTCTTTTACTATTTAAGCTGTTTAATCACTTCAAGAGGGAGTGGAAGGACTTTTGGAAGGTAACAGCACAAATTTAATTCAATTTTACCTGGTATTTACTTGAGTTTTGTGTTCATTTCAAAATAATGGCAGTTAAAAGAAATAAAAGTTACTTTTTCCAAAAAAAGTGCAAGAAACTCGAGGATAATAGCATATGATATAAGTTCTTGACCAGTTCTTTCTCTTGACTTTAAAATGTCAAAGTAAAAATAAATGGTGAAACTGCCATGTGCTTTTTCTTCTGAAATAAAAACAAAAGCACTCTTTTGGTTTCTAACATGTCCCTAAGCAGGGAGTTGGGTTTTTTAATGTGTTTTGGTTTAATATTCAGTTATTTTCAAGTCAATCAATCACAGAGGCATTTTGTAAAGAATTGGATCAATTAAAAAATATCTTTTTTCCTCCAACACACCATCCTTCCACTCAGTGATAACTTTCAAGATCTGAACAAGAAATGCTAAAAGAAAATCAAGTAACTGTTTTAACAGTTTAAAACCTGAGAAAGCAGAGAAAATTTGAAGACAAGACTCCATCCTGTGCCCAGTCTGGAAAACCTCATTTCCTAAAAGCCCTGACATCTTAGGAGCTGCTGAGAACACTGAATGACAACAAAAACATTCACCACATTCCAGGAAGTTTCATGTACTCACTCTGTTCTCCAGTGCCAAAACTGGACTGCTGAGACTCCTGGGGGAATAAAAGATCACAAGTGGGTTTTTTTTTGGTTTTTTTTTTTTTCAGTGGGAGTTTTAAGGTACCAAAAACCAGGCTGTAAGGAAGATATTCTTTCTAGCCTAAGGGATGACACTTAATGTCTGGAAAAGGGGAAAAAATAACAAGAAGTAAAAAAAAAAATAAGGGATTCTTTCTGTGGGCCCTGGGGCAGCCCAGGTGAGACCTTCACACTCCTTTTCCTCCCCACTTCCTTCCCAAGGACACATCAAGGCTGAAGCTCCCAAATCCCTGTGTGACTTCCCTAAATCCCCTCCTCCTCTGTGTTTAGGATGGAGAGGAACTGTTCAGGATGTTTGTTTATGCTCTTTATACACACACAAACTTTGCTGCTGTTTGAAGTGTTTTCCTTCCAACTCTTTTTCTCCTCATTTTCCTTCTCCAGGCACCCACAGCAATGGGAACAGGGAAAATATCTCATGAAAAAAAGACATTCCTCAGTCACAAAGGAGCCTCAGGGACAAGGTGAGGTTTCATTTGTGATCAGCTCTGCACACTCTGCCCCAAAAGCTCCACGTGGGTCCCCTGGTAAACCCAGCCTGGGTGGGCAGCTCAGAATTCCAGCCTGCAACTGCCACATCTGGTAGAAAAGGCAATAAAATGGTATCAGAGATTCACAGGATGGCTGGGATGGAAGGGAGCTCAAAACCCATCCCCAGCCATGGCAGGGACACCTCCCACTGTCCCAGGGTGCCCCAAACCCCAATGTCCAACCTGGCCTTGGGCACTGCCAGGGATCCAGGGGCAGCCACAGCTGTGCCAGCCCTGCCCACCCTGCCAGGGAAGAATTCCTGCCCAATATCCTGTAAAACCAGCCAGGAAAGATGAAGCCTTGCACATTTTAGCACCTGTATCACCCTCAGTATTTCCAGTTCAGAAACTCCAGTTCTGACTCCCAAGACAAAGCAGATTATGAACGTTTTTGAAACCCTGAACCATTGTTTTAACAAATACACAGAAGCTACTGAGCCACTGAAACTCCCTTCCAGGCTCGAGTGCCTTTTTAAAATAGGACCTTCCTGACCTCATTTCAGAATGAGGACAACTGATGGCCCCAGAAAAATAAACCAAGTCAAATATTTTCAATTTCTCGTTCTATACACACATTTTACTTACATGCTCTGGCAATGGCAAAGCAGAACTACAATTCAACAATGAATTCCATTTTTCCTGGTACACCTGTGACCTGGTTTTCCCTCACAACAAGCCAGTGCCAGGCAGTGGTTACAGAGGCAATTCACAGAATGAGTTTTTAAAGACACAAAAGCTTTACACAGCAAAGCACCCTTGAGATGTTTTCAATTTCCCTCAGCTTCGTATTTCAAAAATGGAACAATGCATTGAACAAGAATTTTGTGGATGGAGAATTTCATAAGGAGCTTTCCTTTGAAGGTGTTTCAAATACCTCTGATCTTTACTGACTGAAAGGAAGAGACAATAAAAATAGTAATAAAAAAATAAAATCAGAATTCAAGAGCAAAGCAAAGATGGAGAGAAGTCTTGTAAACAGCCACACTTCCTTCAAAATAAATCCATTTCTTATCATTTGCACAGGTAGGAGGAGGCAGGTTGTGAATCCTTGGTTACCTTTTGCCACTAAAAACTAAAACTAAACCAACAAACTGAGTGAGAAAGGAAATAAAGACCAGAAACTCCACATTTCCAAAGCTACAGCACTGGGGGAGCAGAGGATGGGAACTGGCACCCCTTCCAGCAGAACATGGACTGGGAATTCTGCACAGCACAGGGACTGGGAATTCTGCACAGCACAGGGACTGGGAACCCTGCACAGCACAGGGACTGGGAACCCTGCACAGCACAGGGACTGGGAACCCTGCACAGCACACCTGCCTAATTCCTCACTTGAGTCAACTTCCTATTGCAGAGGCAAAGCACTGGCTCTCAGCTAAGTGCACTTTAATGAGGTGTTATGGTTCAATGTGCAACTTTTTCCAACTCCCTTGCCATCTACTGGATACATATTTCTTTAAGAAACTCAGACTTTAAAAAAAAAAAAAAAAGAAAGCTCTGCTTTCAACTCCCAGGTTATTTAGAGCAGCAGCTTCTAAAGGTCTGCTTCAGAATCAGAAAGAAATTGCAAACAACTGAAAGGAAGGAAACCCTTTAAAGCAAAATATAATGGACTGAGGTTACACAGGGAAGACACTGGAGCAGGAAACAAAAACTCTGACAAAAACAACCTGGAGAGAGGAATTGTCCAGCTGGGCTGGGTTCCCATCCCACAGCCCTGGCTGGGGGGGGACAGGGCCCATTCCCAGAGAATACCTGAAACCCCAGGTGAGATCTCATTTGTACTTCTCAGGAAGAAGTTCTGTGCATCCCAGCAGGGTAGGGATGGCTGGAGGGACCCTGCTGGCCCCAGCTGTGCAGCACAGAGCCACCTCTGCACAGGTCCAGCCTCCCCTGGAAGCCAACCCTGCCCTCCCAGCCAGCAGCTGGGCTGCTCAGTGCATTGCAGAAACATTTCTGGAGTGTCTGACTGTGAGCCCATGGATAAAATTATAGAGTGTTAAGTCACAGGATAACATTTTTTATCAAGACACAGGAATCTGCATTTTTCCATAGCATCCATAAAACTTTCCCTGACCTATTTTCATGGAGTTTTTTTCTGATCCAAAGATTTCCTGGGAACTATTAGATGTATTTATAGTAATCAGAGAGGCCCCAGTCAGGAGGTTGGGCTCCTTGGAGTTACTCACTCCCTACACACAGGGAAAGTGATCCCATCCCAAGAGTCTGACAATAAAAATCAAGTGATCCACCAAGGGCAGCTCCAATTTATGTGAGCAGGAAGAACACACCGAGCTCTGCCCACAAGGGCAATGCTGTGAAACACTTCAGCAGATGACTGGCAATAAATAATAATAAATAATAATAATAATAAATGGAGCACAGTATTAAGGAAAAGGTGCTTTCCTCCAACAGAACTGCTCGATTAAAATAAACCACTGTTGTGTTTTGTTTGCTGGATTCTGCTCTGGGCCCAGACTGCACAAGCCTATGGCTCACTAACTCCCTGGAATTCTGCAGAGCTGCTGCTGCCAAGAATGACAGAGGGGAGAAGGCAGAGGAAATTATAGGCTTTGGATGCAGAGAGAGAATTTGACAGAGCTCCGTGGCTAAGATGTGCAGCCACAAAATAAAAAAGTTGGCAAAAAGTCAAAAGACTCGGAGCAGCCATAAATGGAATTTTTTTGCAAACTGGGTGAAGAGACACAATCCAGGTTGAGAGGTTCAAAAAGCCCCACACAAGGCACTTTTTTTGTTCAAATATTACCAGAGTTGTGCAGTGTTACGTGGCCTCTGTGCCACATGGATTTCTGCACACCTTCCTCTTCCCAAACTCAGTCAAATGCCAGAGAAACTAAAACCAAGCAGCCCCACAGCCAAATGTGCTCAAAATGCAAAGGCAAAATATCTCCCTAAAGGTTCAGGAATGAGTACTCAAAATGGTGGAATAAGGACCTTTGTTGAAGAGGGAAGGTGTGGAATTTCTTTCCTTATAAGAACAGGTAAGAATTGTTTCCAGACTGTCAGTTTTATATAACACACAAATAAACCCTGACTAAAAGTAATATTTGCAAGATTAATATTGATCTAATGCTAGGAAAACAGCAAACAGGATTTATTTCTAGGCATGCCTTCCAAAGTAAAGCTGAGAACTGAATGGTAAATTCTGCATTTTTTGATACTGAACAGAAGTAAAATGCAGAGAGCCAGGGACAGGTCACACAGAGCAGGATTGCTCCTGGATGTGGGATTATCCAGCCAGGATGAGAACCTGAACTTGGACCAGCCTGGAGGTTTGTGGATGTGCCCTTCCACCAGGGACTGGAACCTTGGGCTGAAGGAAGGTCATGTCAAAGCATTCACATAAAAGGATGGGATTAGAGAGATGACAGCAGAAACCTCAGTGAGAAAATCTTCTTAAAATGATTCCCTCACATCTTCTGTTTTGGGGAGCAATTTGGATCAAACAGGAAATTAAGAGCAATTAAGTGGTGTCTAGCAGCTGGTCAGAGAGAGCATGATCTGAATTAGAACACAGGTAACTTTTAGAAGACAAACAGTGCAATTTCTTCACTCTGAAGCTCTGCCAAGTTCGGGGTGGAGCACCCCAATTCATCCCAGAGAGATGTTGAGTCTGGAGAAAAAAAATCACATTGTTGAGTTGAATCTTTTACTGGTAATCAGCAGATCCAGGAACCAGACCATGAATTCCTGGGTGAGTCAGCTCCCCAGGCTGGGTTTTACCCACAGCTGCCTCCCCTGAGCTTCCAGGAACCTGCAGAGCTGCTCTTCAAGGCAAATAATTCCCAGTGCCAGTGTGCCCTGGAACCCTGGAGCTGCCAGGCCCAGCCTCAGGGGAGGCAGCAGAAATTCCTCCTCAGAGGTGTCCCCTGGACACGTGCCCTGTGCTGCCAACAGCAGCAGGGGTGGGTTTCTCTCTGGAATTAATTGCTTAAAACCTTCAGCAGTACTTAAAAACACAGGAGGTTGGGAAGAGGATCTTTTGGAATGAGTGATTTCTTCAGCAAAATGTGATTCTTAAACTGTCTTAATTTTTTGCAATTGAAAATGCAAAAAAAAAAAAAATCTCATACGATTATTAATGGACTTCAAACTAAGAGGAAAATTCAGTTTATGCAGAAAAGTCCATTTAAATTTCTCAGCCACTGTTTTGCTACATGGAGGGAAACTCAACTTGATTCTACACAAAATGGTGCAAAGCATTTCCCTGTTAGGGAAAGGGCTCAAAGGCATTTTCAAACTTCAAAAGTTTGAAAGTTTGAATTCATCCAACAAAAAATTTAAAAGCTAAGTTGTATTACAGATAACTTTGCAGACTGTCTGTGCAAAGCAGAGGAAAACCAAGGGTATTTTTTATAAGGCCACTGCTGACAGATGGTGAGAAGAAAAATGAAGAGAGACAAAGCACTGCAACAAACCCAGATTATACAGAACTCAATGTGGGAGTCCAAAATCCTGATCTTTAACAGGAATTACTTTTTCAACAGCATCCACTGTTTCATCCAGCACTGACCTTTGTTGGAAAGGGGAATTTGGAGGGTTCAGTTTTGCAGGGGGTGTGGATGGCAGTCAGTGGAGGAGGCCAGGAGTGGGTCATCTCCTAAAACACAACAAAAAGGAAAGTTATGAACAAAATAAATCAGATTTCAACTTCCAATCTGGATTCTTGTTCACCCTTCACTAAGCTTTATATTCAAATCTTAATTTCCCAAATGTGCAACAAAGACTTTGCATGTAAACCTGAACGTTAAATTGCTACACCCAAGAGCAGAGAATTATGACACAATAACAAGCAGCAAGGCATAAATCAATGAACTTGGTTGGCCTGAAGATAAACTGCAGTGCAAGTCAGAGTCTGATCCTTGCAGGGTGTGTGGGAAGAAGAATCCCAGGAAAGGGAAGCCTGTAGAGTTTGAGGAAAAGGGGGAAATCAAATGTCTGCAGCTGGAAAGTGCCTCCTATTCTCCCAGAGCATCTCCAAGGCCCTGTGCAGTACTGGAGGTCACAGGAAATAATAAACCATGGAAATGCTCCAGAGGGACCTGATGATCCTTTTGTGAGAGCAGACATAGCACAGGGGATCACAGGAGGGGTAAAAGGACTTGGGAAAATAACTCAGGTAGGAGAGAGGGAAAGTGCTGCCATGGGGCAAGCAAAGCATTTCCCATAATCTAAAATATCAGGATTAAAAACTGCATTTTGGTGGAAGCAACGTAGTTCTGGTTATCAGGGAGGAGGAATGCAGTGAGGATCTCCAGGAGATGATGTGCACACCACAACACCCAGTGTCCAGCTCTGCTCCCAGTTTGGCCCAGTCTCCCAGTGCTGGAGGGAGCACTTGTGCTCCTTGGGAATGGTTGTATTTTCAAGAAAGTTGGGAATAAGAACAGTGAGAACTTACTTTGAGGATTTCATCCACGCAGCTCACCTCACCAGAGGCTGATGCCTACAAATCAAAACTCAAAATTAACATCTCCCAAATTTTCCAGGAGCTACAAACAGTTAAAAACAAACCTCAATCCTTACTGTGACTCATATGGACTCTACATAGACACAAACAGCCCTTGCTAAGTCTTTTCATCAATTTTAATATCAGATAGATCCATGTTTTTATGGCATGAGTCACCGTTACGAAAAGCAAATACATGACATCCATAAAACTGTGATAATAATCTCTCACTTTTCACTTGACAGTTCCAGTGATCACAGGCACTCAGTGATATTAAAAACTCGTAGAGAGGGGAAAGAGAATCACAGCTTTCAATCCTTTCCAGGAAGCAGCCCCAGGATTGCATCTGAATTCAAGTGCAGGACCACGAATGCACAGGAATGACAAACTGCATTCCCAAGTAAAACACTCAGCACAGAGGGATCCCAGAAACAGCAATAATTACCAAACTGTGAATCTTCTGCATCCCTGGCTGCCACAAGCAGAAAGAAGCAAAGCTACTAAAGGATTCACTGCATCAGCCACTGATGTGGCAAGTGTTCATAAATAAAACTATTCCTGATTTCCTTACCTGGGTGCTGGATCTTACTTTGCTATCTGCTGCAATTCCAGGAACAAGAGCTTTTCTCTGGCTACCATGATTCAAGCAGTTAGACAGGAGATGAAATGAGACTTTATTACTAGGAAAGGCACTCTCCTTGTAAGTGAGCTGGAGTCAGAGTCTGTGCCTTAATGATTCGGGAATTACCAAACTCCTCAAAGTTGTTAACCCAACAGTATTTTATATCCAGCACAACTGATAAAAGTTCTGCACCCTGTTCAATTTGGTGTGAAGGTATAATAATCACATCTAGTAATTGCTACTCACTTCAAAAGAAAATCTGATGCAGGGAGATTGTATCAACAACTCTAAGTCAATTGAGCTCCAAGAAACAACAATGTATTTACCCAGCTTGTCAAAATATTTGTGGATATCCTACAATTTCCCTAACTCCTGACTAGAGAAATACTCAGTGAAAATTGGCCTCTTGGGGTTAAGTAAACCTTTCTGAATGTCTCAGCCTTTCTTTAATAAAAATCCTAGTATTCACACTGAAGAAGCAGAAGACCAAAATAATTACTTCTGCATACTCCCCATTGAAAACAGTGTTTACTAAAAACTCCACTTGGGTTAGGCAAATTGGGATTTTGGAGACGCTGGAAAATCCCAACCCAAGTGGATTTATATCCACACAACCAGCAAACTTACATCCAGTGGCTGAGAAGGAATTTTCAGCTTGGTCAGGTGTGCTTTGCTGCTGGGTTTCAGCTCGTTGACGCCGCCGCTGTGGCTCTGGCTGCTGTAGTGTTCCGAGGATAGCTTTGGTTCCATGGATTCCTGCCCATCCATCGGCCTGACGTAGGCAGTGGGTTTCTGTAACATGGAGCTGGACTTGGACATGAGCGAGGGAGGGAAGGATTGGGTCGAGTGCTGCCCGCTGGCGAACGAGGGCACGCGGGAGGGAGAGTCCCAGCTGGGCTCGGGGTCCCGGGGCGACTTGGAGCGCTGGTGGTCCTTGCCGTGGTGGTCACTGCCGTGAGCTCTGGAGTGACCAGAGGCCAGCGAGGACACGGCTGGAGGTTTCCCAGGGCTGGCAGAGCGCCCCTTGGAGTGCTCGGAGCCGTGCTGGCCTTTTTTCCGTCCCCCAGCTCCGCCGTAGGAATCGCGTTCGTGCCGAGCTCCTCCGCCGGCGCTGCCGCCCCCGGAGCGCTGCCCGTGTCCCCCCAGCCCCGCCGAGCGTTTCTGGGACTGGGCTGAGGTGCTGGGGGCCGGCCCCACCGGGGTCCATTTGCTGCTCTGATGGGAACCCGAGCTGTGCCGCTGCTCCCCGAAAAAAACGGGAGCGGGTTTGTCATCGGGAGCGGCGGCAAGAGGGACCGAGGGCTTGGGAATGGCCACGATTTTCTGCAGCGGGCGCTCCCCGATCAGATCCGTCATCTCGTCATAGTTCCCCAGCATGCTCTGGATGCGGCTGGACAGCTTGTCCTCTTTGCTGGTCTGCCACGAGAAGCCACAAAAAATCAGGATTTTAGAACCGATCACGGCTCTGTGTGTGTGTGTGTGTGTGTGTGTGTGTCCAGTTAAATGATCTGGTAACTTCAGCGCTGCACCTGAATTTCAGTTAGAATGCACCTTTCTTTGCCAGCGCTCCCAATTCGGAATTTTAGTTCTTAAAACAGCAATATGACCCCCTAAAACATACTAAAAACGTGTCATAATGCATATTTAACCCCCTAAAACATCCTAAAAACATGCAATAATACATATAATATGTATTGTATATAATAATAATTACATATGTAAGCATATGTAATAATAATGTGTAATAATATTTAACTCCCTAAAACATATTAAAACGTGTCATAATACATATTTACCCCCTAAAACATACCAAAAATATATAATAATACATATATGTATTGTATGTAATAATATGTAATAAGATTTAACCCCCTAAAGCATACTAAAAATATGTAATAATACATACTTAACTCCCTAAAATCTCAGCAGAAAAGCTGAACCAGCAATAAATCAATAATGCACTGCTGAGCTGGATGCAAGTTCCAAAGTTGCAGATGCCTCCTGTCACCTTACAGATTGTAACTTCTCTAATGCAGAATGCATCAGTCCTAAAAGGTTTTAATTAGCAGTAAAATAAAATCAACCTCACCCCCATAAGTAATTTTTAATTGGTATTTATATTGGCACAATGTTCGTTGCACACAGTTAAAAGAGTTCTTTCTTCTATAACCGATTTTTTTTTCCAAATCTGGGATCCTGGATCATTCCCCCATGCATCCCAACCAGCTCCAGTTAACTTCATACATGTGGAATTTGGTTACCAAGCACAAGAAAGTGGTGGGAAGACAGGAATAAAAAAAAAAAAAAAAAAAAAAAAAAAAATCAACCAGGTATTTCTCAACCTTCCTCCTGCAGGAAGTCAGTTTGCAGTCATGTTTTATTTCTTGCAAACCAGCTGGAATTGCAACAAGGGAAGGGTTCACTTTCAAAGTGAGTTTTGAACTACGTAATTAACATATTAAATAATATTTTATTAGTTATTCCAGAATTAGGTTATTTTTTCCAGTTCTGTTCAGGAAAGTAACTTAGAAAGAAACCCAGCACAGGCTGAAAGCTGTGCAGGTCCACAAACAGAATGAACTCCTTCAAAACAAACTAAAATATCAGATCCAAACTACTGGAGCACTAATTAGAGCTGATAATTCTGTCATATCAAACATCTCAGCATTTAAAATTAACCTCCTGTTTAAATATTCTATTCCTGAATTTATCCAGGTCTGGAATTATGTTGATGAAAGGTTAGAAAGTTTAGCAACAGGTTAAATCACCCCAAAAATGGCAATTTGGCATCACACAATGGACACTTTCATTTTTTTTTTTTTGAGTCACTGTATAGAAGGCAAAGGAAGGAAAAAATGTTGATGGTTTTATTTTCCTTTTTCTCATTGCCTATAAAGGTTCCTCCCCCTCCCAAACATTATAAATCTGCCACTGCAGCTCTGACTGCCCAGCTTCATTTTCAAGCCCTGCTTAAACACTTGGTTGCCCTAAAAGCTTTCGATCTAACAAGAAAAGTATTAATTTGCACATGATTTCTGTTATAAAAACCTGCATTTTTCTGAAGAGCAGCAACTCACCACTTTGTAAGGTTCAGCAAAGAGAGGAGAGTTGGGTGGGAAGGCTTCGTCACCCTGCTGAATTTCTTGATTTCGCCTTTCCCTTTCTTTCATACGCAGCACATTCCGGTCTTCACGGTTCATGTTGCTACGAGCAAAAAAACATCAGTCCTGATCACACAGGGAAGCAGGAGGGATGTGAGGGCTCAGGGGAGGGATGAGAGTGCCCAAAAGAAGGATTTAAGTACCCCTCAAGAAGCTTCTGGCCCTTTTTGGCCATGAAATTGTTTCTGTTAAGAACCCTCTGAGCGTCACAATTCCTCAAAACTGTCCAATTTCAGCCCCCTCCAAAGGGCTGTAACCCCCAACCCACAGCTGCCTTCTCACAGGGAAACTTTATGCAGCAATAAAAAAAATTAAATTGGAAAAAAAAAATTAAAAAATCCACCAAGTCCTCAGGCAAGTAACTATTTCAAACCACTTCACCAGCTCGAATCATCTCGGTTCCAGCCCACGCCAAACATCTCCCATTCATTTCTAAAATACCTTTTCTCCCCCACATCCCCCAGATGTTCTGCCATCCCCCCACCCATTCAGTGCTCACTTCTCCTGTAGATTAGGGCTATTTTTGGTGCTGACATACCTTTTTTTGGCACCCATTCTCCAACATATTCTAACCTCAAGCTTTGATGTGGTTTCCAGGTCTCTCTCCCTCCCTGATTCCCAAAAGGCATTTCAACTCAAAGCAGTAATTTCAGGGAAGTTCTGGCAATAATGCACCTTTTGCCTTGGACCATATCCTCCTACTGCAAAAATGCAGATTAAAAACCTGCCAATCCCCCTTCTTAACAAACTTTCCTTTGCAGTTTGGTCTTGCTGTTTTGTGTTAACAGAAATACACCAAATTCTTGCAAAACACACACAAAAGTTGGAAAAGATTCCCTCTGAGCTTGACACAGCATTGGGACATAAAGAAGTAAAAAAAAAAAAAATGAGATGATAAATAAGGTAAAGGATGATAAAGGATGATAAAGGATGATGAAGGACTAACTCCTTTGACATCAAACCCCAGAATAGTTTGGGTTGGGAGGGGCCTCAAAGCTCATCCAGTGCCACCCCTGCCATGGCAGGGACACTTCCCAATGTCCCAGGCTGCTCCAAACCCATCCAGCCTGGCCTTGGACACTTCCAGGGATTCAGGGGTAGCCACAGTATGTGTTAAACTCTGCATCAAGAGATTTATTAATGTTCTTTACTATCTGCACAAAGTACAGTAGGTGCATCCAGGAAAGAAACTGATGTTCCACCACATCATTTGCAGTCTAAAATGAAAATGTTGGCTGCTTAGAAAATCATTATTTCATGTCTTTAGACAGCTGTCTGATTATTAAAAATAATAAATGACTTGCTAGAGCAAGCTGTGCAAACTCACCTATTGCATTCTCAACAAGAAAAGTTCACCCCACCACTCGGTTTTTAAAACATTTTCACCTCAGTAACGTTTTAGCCTCTTACATTTCTTCCCCGTTTGGCTCCACGTTGTCCATTGCTCTGAAAGCAGTGAAATCTCAGAGGCTGCAGACTAAACCCAGGGTGTAAGTTGAGATCTTTGATGCTTTCTAAGGCACCAGAGCTGTTGGATTTCCCTGCCTTGCAAACAAGATACAAGCACTGGCATAACCCAACTCTGTGCTGATACCAAACCCATGGATACAATTTACATTTTATGTGAAAAATCACTTTTTTCTCCAGTTCTCCTGTAACCACAGGTGGCCATCGAGGCTGAGAGAGGGACCTGTGCTCTGGAATGTGGCCAGCAGACTCCTGGCATCATTCTGGCATTGATGACAAATTTGTTTTAAAAGTCTGAGGCTTGAAAAGCTCATTCTTGAGTCTGCAGCCCAATTAGTTACATATGTAGGATTTCAACACAGATAAATATCAGATTTAATTATAGACACTGATCAGTGAAAGCCAAGTGGAACAGTCTGAGTCCATGGCATTGACTGTTAAAGGCAAATTTTGAGGCAGGGAATAGGAATGCTCTGGGTGGTTCATTCCCACCAATACATTAAGATCAGGAATTACATACAGCTATACATCCAGAATATTAGAAGTTTAACAAAGATTTTTACATCTCTGCTTTCCAAACAGAGGGTTAAATATTTACAGAGACTTTCACTATCTTTTACAGAGACAAGCATCACCTTTGAAAATTGCATCAATATTTCCTATAACTCTTAGAGCTGAAGAAAAACGATTATTTGTACCAACACTGTCACATAAAAGGAACATTACAGCAAAGATTCACTTGAGATCTGAGCTGGTGCAAACCCAGGCTGTGCCTGCCCAGGTCAGTGTAAAATTAGTCATCAGAAAGACATCAGTTAATGACACTTTTAACCACTCCTCTCCAGCCTTTTGTAATACAATAAATGATAAACAGCCTCATGGGAGTCACCTCGACTGTATGGGGATTTAGTTTAGGTTTTTTAAACTCTTTTACATTTTTTATTGGAGCAAATAGTTTGACTGTGATACAAGTTAGACCTGTGGGTATCTCATCATCCCATCTCCACTCAGAGCTATTCTAAGCGCCTGTAATGTGTACAAGGCCATTAAAATCACACCAACACTTAATGTGTAAATAGAGGAAATTTGTGGGGCTTCCTCAGCTCTGCACTTCAGACACCTCCTCACTCAAAGCCACATCTTCCACTGCCACGAGCCTACAGAAGGGAAATGTTCCCATGCTCAGGAAAAGCAGATGACCAAGGCTTGTCTGAGCAGCATTAACTGCAGCAGTTCAGTTTTCAGATCACTTCAAGTTGTAACAAACCCTTAATATCCACTAAAATGTGCTGCTCCCATCACTCCTACCCCCTCCTTTGGGAACAAGGACAGCACCTCTGCTCCCTCCCTGCACAGGCCTGGAGGTGGGAGATGAAGAAGCTGTTGCCTTGTACCTGATGCTACCTGGACGATCCTGCTAAAATTCCCCTTTTCCCAGGTGGCCTGAGCTAAAGTGTGAAGGAGGAGCAGAGCCAGGCTGAGAGAGCCACGGCAATGTCCCTGCAGCAAGGGGCAAAGTCAGCTTAGTTTCCACGTCTGGGAAAAGAGAAGTTCAAAAATTAAAAAAAAAATAAAAATCAAAAAACAGCCTAAAGCACAGAGTATTTCCATTTTTAGGAACTTGAACTCTCCATGGTTTGAGTCACTCCTGCAGTGTGCCCCACTGTACTTTGAACAGTCCCTGTGTTTGAGATCTCTGCACAACCAACCAACAAACAATATCTCACACCTCTGCTCCAGCTCGACAGGAAGAGCTGCAAGCAAGCAGGAAATGCAGCAGGGAATTCACAGAAACTCCTGACCCAGCCTCTCCCTGGGTGCATTCCTGAGCCACCATTCCCTGCTGCTCCAGGCACACTGAGCACATCAATGCCAGCATCACCCACACCAGACACAGCTTTCATTTCATTTCATCTCATTTCTCCTTCCAACCCCTTCCTAAACCCCATTTGGTATTTCTGTTCATCCCTACTCCACCAAGGGCATGGCTTTGGTTTGAGACATCATCCCCTTGGATGTGTAACCTGGTGTGAAATGGCAGTGTTGGTGCTGCCTTCTCCTCCTGCTTCCCACCTCCCACTCCCTCATCCCAGCTCTGGGACTTTTGGACCACAACTCCAGACTAAAGATAAACCCCAACCAGCACACCCACACTGCCTGAGTTTCCTGGCAAAGCTGTTAAAAGAAAAGAGGATCTTGGCCAAACCCTTCTCACCCCCCTGAACCACATCAGACACCCAAGTCCTCGCTCCAGCTCTGCACCAGCAGCATCTCTTCATCTTCCCAGACACTGGGAGGCAAAACCATCAAAGGCCAAGGCTGGCCCAAGGAACCCTCCACACACAGCCCATCCAAAGGGCTCCATCCAAAGGGATCCCACCCAGCAGAGCATCTTCAAAGCCTGCTCACAACACCTCCACTTCCTTCCAGACATCCTCACTTCACTCCAGGGCTCCTTCAGTCTCAATTGGTTTCATGAGCAAGAGGAATCAAACAGTTAATTGGTTAATTGGCTGCGATGAAACCCCAATTTTGTTTGACAACATTTGGCCACCAAGGATAAACAGGCAGAGAGGGAACGTGCAGGATCCCAGCTGGGTGCAGGGCACACCCAGCTCCCACCATTCCATCCTTTTTTTCTTAAAAGGAAGGGGCAAAAGAGCTGGAGAGCCTGCCTGTAACAAGGAATGATGTTTTCAGAAAGTATTTAAAGATACCTGAAGCTGCCTTAATGCTGCATCCAATGATGCCTGTTGATTATTTCAAATATTCTTTTTACCACGGGTAAGGGGCATCTCAGGATCTCAGTTCGTGCATCAAGTAGGGCATCACCACAAATCCTGCCCTGAATTCATGTGCATGAGCCTAAAATGCTACTCTGTCAGCTTTTAATACAGACACACTCCCAGAGGAGTTGATTAAAAAGAGAGACATTGGAAAAAAATTGCCCTGCAACAAGAAAATTAACACAAAAACACCGACACACAAAGAGAAACGTGCCCTGGTGTCACCAAGAGCTACTTATAGAAGGGTACATAAAATCTTAACTTCCATGCTCTATGTGATGGTGAAGAAGAAAAATAGAAAAAAAGATAACATTTCCTACTAAAACAATACAGCTTTGCCCAAAAAAAGCACAAACAGGATGATTCTACTGTGATGGTACAAATACAGAAGCAGCAGAGTCATCTTCAGAGTCTTACAACTGAAATAAGGAACACAACTGAAAACAAGAGTTTACACAGAATTCAGAATTTTTGTACATGTCCAGACAGAGAAAAAAAAGAACTTCTCAAAAGCATGAAACTTTCTGTTTCTGTCCCTCACCTTCTGACACAAAGGGGGATTTGGTTTGGGATGGCTCCTGGTGCACATGGCAAAGGTTGTGATAGCACCAGGATCCCAAAATTCTATCCCATAACTCGGTATCACAGGTGAGGCTGCACAGGTGAGCACAGGAAACCCTGAGCCATCATCTTGCTCAGCTATTTTTTGGATGAGAATGAATTTTTCCATAGTTCCATCTCCTTCTTTCCAAGGTTTCATTTGAGCTCTTGGGAATACAATTCAAATACAATTGTACTGGTAATATGATATAAATATAAATCAGATTCATCACTAACTGAATCATAAACGTTTCTCATTCCTACAATACAAACACAAACGCTTCTAATCCCATCCTTCACATCAGGAATTCCTCCAGCACATTCAACACGGAGAACAAAGTGCCCCAAAAGCTGCCTGGGAACACCTTTGTACATACTGAGGGTGGGAGAGCTTGAAATAAAAATAATAAAAAAAAGTGAGTTAACCTAGGTCTGGTTAATGTTTGACAAGAACTCCCAGGGAGGGCAGAGCCAGCAGTTTGCTGCAGGCACTTCTCCTTCCCACTCAGCTCTGGAGCACCCAGAAATCCCCAGCAGGCTGATGTGCCTGGACTTGTGCTGCTCCCCAGACAAAGCAGCACAAATCCTTCACCACCGTTAGCTGAGAGAAATTCCACAGCACTTTCTGTGGGAGCACAGCCTCAATTCCAGCGTCTCACTCAAGTGATGGTGCAAGTAATTACATCCTGCTTTTGAATTTTAGCTGCCAGAGTCCCCTTCAGCCCTCAAATATCAGGTTACCTGAGCATCAGTCAGCATCTTCCACCTGAGAAGCCGACACAGAGTGATGGTGGATAAAAGAATTACAGAGATAATTTGTAACTCAACACTAAGCTCTGGAAAAGGACTTGGGGATCCTTTAGAAAGAGGCTCTGTAAGTGTAACATTTCATTTAACAAGTCCAGATGAGAACTGGGTGCATCATTCATCATACATGAGATTCAGCACACAGATTAAGGGGAGAAATGGACTTTAAAAATCATCCAGTTCCACTCCTAGTGCCAAGGTAAGGTAAAAGAACTAAAGCAAAAGTGAACCCCAGCAACTGGATTTTAGAAGCCAAGTCAAGGAGGACATTTCTAAATAAAGCTCATTTAAAACCATTTTAAAGTCCATTTTAAAATCATACTACTAAAACAGCTTAGAATTGTTTATATCCAAGAATTTTCAAAACTAGCTTGATGTAATTCACTCAAGGGACCTTAAAAATGCATAACCACACTTCTTAAATGTCTCATTTCTGTGCAAAAGTACTACCCAGGAGGGAAAAAAGTCTGGCCCCCTCCCTGAAGAACACAGAAATTAATTCCCAACTCTTTTCCTTCACAGGGAGCAGAGCTGCTCAGAGGATTTCAGTGCCTCCTTTCAGTCCTGTCTCTTCAGAAATAGGAAAGCTCAGCAAGTGACAGCACAGCTGAGGGAGGGTCCCTCCTCCATCCACTGTCCCCAGGCTCCATCCTGGGAGACACCACAGATGCCACAGTGCCACCCCAAACTCAGAGAAGAACCTGTGGGACTGACACCACGAGGCCACAAAGCCACTAAAATTGTCATTTTCTGCACCTACCCTGCAGCCAGGCCAGGATTCCAGCTGAGTCTCAATGAACTCCTGCCACAAGAACCAGCCCGGACCAGGACAGGGAAGTGAAGCTGCTGCTGCTGCTCAGCAAAACTGAATTTCAACTGTGCCTTCCCAAGCCTTTGCATTTCTATTTGCTTCATCCTGCAATATCTCCTCTGAGGAACAAGGGATTTTCTTCCCCAGGCAGTGAAATTCCTTGCCCTGAGCCATCACAGCTGAGATCACCAAACCAGCAGTGCACTGACCTCGAGCTCAGCCATCCACCAGGAACGCTCTTTTCTTTCTCAGTTAAATCTCATCCCAGCCAACTTCAGCCTAATTCCATCTCCCACTCTCCATCTCTGGGAGAGCCTTTAATTCCCCCAGAGCAAAGATGGACCATCACAAAAATCCAGCATTTTTACATGCAATCCTTTCATGTCCACACAGGCCAGCCAAAGCATATTCCAACACAGTTTCCCAACAAATTTCTGCCCTTTAATTGGGCAGAAACTTAATAACCCAATTCCTGTGCCTACATGTTCATCTGCTTAAACTTTGAAGCCAAGACAATTGGCATTTAGATTTTATTAAGCAATAGTTATTCAGACATCTAACATTAATCTGGCTATTATCATTCTGACTTCCTCCCAATAATTTACTTTCATAAAAGACATCATTACATTTGAGTGCTATGAACTCTGTGGCATTAGGATTAAGAAAGGATTCACTTGACAGAAATTCTCTGATAAATCTGCTCTGTGTAAGATTTAAAACAGCAGACAAGGTTTTAATGAGGTGCCATCTAAACCAGCAGTGAAAAGGCAAAAAGGAGAAAATCACATTCGAGCTTCACATGCTTCTCCCATCTCAATAAGAGAAAAAGAAAGGAGAGAATAAGTTCATCAGACACTTTGCCCTGGTTTAACTGTCACTTCCTCAGTGTAAGATCATCTGTGTGCAATCTCATGAGACATTTATCTTGGACTTCCCATCATGACCAAGGTTCAGCCACTGCTCTGCATCCCTCACAGAATTCCCGGCAGGCTTTGAGATAATCACCCTGCAACGTGCTTGGAGGGATGGAGGATGGCGGGGAGCAGAGCAACCAGGATAAAAACTTCATTGTTCAACGATTTCACTCTACCCAAGAGCATGGGAAACCACTGGGGGTGAGCCACAGAACGACTGAGAGGCCTGAAGGGAAATCCAGAACTGCAGGGGAAGCACCACAACCACCAGGGTGGATCCATGGCACACCGATATATTTTCTAAATTATCATCAATGTATTTCTATTAATATCTGTTCAAAAGTGGGGGCTTGAACTCTCACAGGGCCAGTGCTCCCCCACTGTTCTAGGATTGCTTTACAGCTCCAAGACTTCACAAAATCCACAATTCTGAAGACCAGAAAAGTGAGGATGCAAGTTTTCCCTCCCAGTTTGCAGCCCTAACTTGTATGCAAAAGTTTTATCAAACTCAGCATCATTTCCTACTTGACAAAGATCTGCTGTCAGAACATGACAGCTTTGAGACCTGGATGCTTCCTGGTACCTTCAAACTTTCTTTTTAAATTTAAACACGCTGAAGATGAGAGCACAGAGCAGCTAAAACTCTGGAAAAACCGAGGGAAGAGGAACATGTAAGATTTGCAGGCAGAGCAAAAAAAATTTGGAAGTGAGAGGAAGGGCCCAGAACTATCTACAGAGGGAAAGTGAAATGCAGCAGGAAAGGCACAGCTTTGATGTGCTGTGCTTCCAAACAAACACTGCTTAAAAAGTTGGAAAGTTTTCATTTTTCAGCCTACCTACTAAATGCCACCTGTACTTTATAATCCCCCTGAGGAGACTGAGCAAAATATTCCAGTTTCTGCCCCCACTGAGTAACAGGGCATTTAGTGCAGTATCCTTTACCTCAGGAAAACAGTTAATTAATTTAGCTGTACAAACTCTTTTAATATAAATGACATCATATTTTCCCATAATAATGATGTTTGGGTTTTTTTTTTTCCCCCCCAAAGTTCTTACAACTTCTTGTACTTTTCTGGATGTGGCCTTAAACCAAAAGACATGAAACTACAAAACACAGAATTTTACCAGCACATTTCATTTCCAACCAGTGAGACTCGGTGAGTTTTGCCACCAGAAAGAGAAGTTCAGCTTTTTGTGACACCAAGTTAAAGACAAACACAAGAACCATTGCAAAAGCTGTGTCAAAATTCAGTTGGGTTTTAAAACACTTCATGCAAGAGGTCACTTCGCAGTGAGCTGGGTCAGAGCTGGAAATGTCTCTGGAAAAGCCAAAAGTGCTTCCAAGTGCCCCAGAAATTCCATGGTGAAAAATGCTGGGAAAAGCTGCAGCTTTGATGGACACCCCTAGTTCAGGCTCAATTAATGGAATTCTTCTAAGCACAAGTTCAAATTAATTTTTTTTAAAGGTATGATTCACTATTTATAGTGAGAGTCACATATAATAATTTTTTTTAGAATTGAATAATGCATCGAAATAAATTATATGGCATGGAATCAACCCATTAGAACAGCTAATGAGATCCAAATTTCATCCTCTAAAATAGCAATGAAGATTAAACCACACCCATTTCTGACCTGCTTGAGCTTCAAGTCTGTCAGCAAATCATGACTGGACAGATTTGAACACTCCTCTGAAAAAATAAGACAAAAAAAAAAAAAACAAAAACATTTTTGAATGCCAATTCAACATGGACCTTGCTTCACGTGGCCAGGAAATAATGCAACTTTTTCCACTAAAAAAAAAAAAAAAAAGAGAGAGAGAAAGCTGAAGAAAAAAAAAAACCTGCAGAAAGTAATTTTTTAGGAGGTTATTAGTGATTAACAAATTTAAGCTGAAGACTACTTGTTAAAACTCTCCTATTAAAACATATTTCTGGTAATTATTGGCTAAGAATGTGTCACAGTGCAAAGTCCTTACTTGTGTTTTTTTGCTCATTAAATATAATTAGTGCAGCTCTTTCAGCACTAGCAATGGCTCCAGGAAAAACCTTTTCAACCCTTTATCTTTTTTGGCTGGTTTACACCAAACACCAGTTTCCACCGTGGCAAATCAATGTCATAATATGATACTAATTTATCCTATCAGCATCAGAAAGCTAAATGAAATCTAAATTAATTAATTGAAAAATAAATTAATTAACTAGAAATCCCAAAGTTCACCAGGCAATTTAAAGCAATATTTCACAGTTCTTTTCAGCCACAGCCAGGGGGGATTCCAGGAGCTCCACAGCACCAAGAGTCAGAGGTGAACTGGAAGGTTTAATGGGAAATGCCAAACAAACACAGCACCTCACTCCAAAATAGAAAAAAAAACTCCTCAAAACACACAAACAAACTCTCAGGAAGTTCTGTTCCATAGAGGACAACTCAGAACATTAAAAAAACCCCCAGGAGATAGGGAAAATATCAGTACATCAATGGATTTAACCTCCTCTTGGCCAATCTTTGTGCTTCTAGGCCTCCTGAAGTTACAAAAATACAAAAAATATGAGGAGATTTTTGTAAAATCAAGCATTTTTCACTCAGCAATTTCCAAGCAAGTTCATTTTACTTATGCCAAAGCACAGGACAACTTGCTGAAGTCACAACATGTTCCTTTAAGTCCTTCAACCTGTTTCCCATATTCAATTTTCTGAAATTTCCATCTTCAATGTTTTCAAATCTGGATTTTGACCAAACAATTTACAAACTATCTTTAAATAAGGAAATGTTTATGTTAATTGTAATGCAACACCAGAAAATAACGTTGGCAGATCTCTCAAATTATTTTTTTTTCCACATAAACTCTGGCTATTCCTCTGCCTACAAAACACACGACATCACACAAATGAAATTCCTATTTTGATGCAGCTTTTTTTTTTTTTTGGTTTGCTGTGGGAAAAAACAGAATTCTAGAATTATTTAGGCTGGAAAAGCCCTCCAAGTCCAACCCAGGCAGGGATGGGGACTCCAGCAGTGCCCTGGGCAGGCTGGACAATCCTTTCCATGAAGGAATTTTCCCAAAAATCCAGCCTGCACCTCCCCTGGCACAGATTGAGGTTGTTTTTCCCTTGTCCTGTTGCTGTTGCTGTGCCTTTGGGATTTCCTGAACACTCCTCTCCTGAGTTCCTCTGCAGCCAAACCATACAAAGGGAATTGTGGACTCTGATCTCTTCATCCTCCTCGTTTTAATGATTTGTGCACATCAAAGCCTGATTAAAACCATTTAAGCACTTCCATCACTGAAATCTCTTTAACGTCCTTTGGAAATTAAATTAAATCAGAAACAAACAACAACAACAAAAAAAATCTCCATGTGAATGCACAAAGCTGGACAATTATGGTCAAGTTTGAGCTTTTAGAGTCATGTTCAGCAGGAATGGGGAAATAGGTGGGAGTACACAGTTCTTGAAGCCTAATTTATATAAAAATATAATAGACAACCAATATAAATGTCCAATACTCAATTAAAATCAGACACCTTCAACAGAGTCACATCAAGGAAAGTGAACACTAGGAATTTCAAAGGAAAATTAAGTGAAAAACTGAATGATTGTTCAATGGCATGAAATTTCCACAGGAACCAACTGCTGAGGGAAATATCTGCTCTGGAACAATTGACATCGGTGAAATTTTAGAATCCCAGCTAAGGACAAGTGGAAACAGTTTCCTCTGTCTGAGGAGTTTAACTTGTCACTGATCACAAACACTGTTTTCCCAGTGTCTGGTTCTGCAAATGAAACATTTCTTTTTTTTTTATTTCTTAAACTGGAAAAAGTGTGTCAATAAAGTGATGTATCACCCAGCTCCAGTGAGACACCAGCTTCCAGGAGATGACAAAGTGACACCAAAACCTGGCTGCCTTCTCATTTTAACACCACACACAGCAAAGGTTACAGACTTGGAAAAGCTGGAAATTTTGGGACTCAAGCTTTGGTTTGAGACTTTTTGTGACACTTCCCAACCCTCAGCCACACCCAGGAGCTGCAGGAGGAACAGAACCATTGCAGGGCTCATTCCTGTCCCAGGAACCCAGTGAGCTGAAAAACCGAGGGAAGTTTCCAGCTTAAAGCTCCTCTTGGAAACTGCAAATAATGTGGGAACATCAATCCTTCAGAAACAAACACACTGAAAAGAACCACACCATTATCCTGCCTCTGCTCTCCTACCTCTTTATGTTCCCAGTGTAGTACTGGGAATAAAGAGAAACTGCTGTGGGGCTGCAGAGGAGCACACCTCTCCATAGGGAGAGATATGGAATGATAGAACAGCTCTCCTGGAAAACATGAGCACTACAGGATTGCACATTAGTAAAAGTACACTTGATTTGTTTAATTATGAAACATGAAAGCAGCACGTTCAAGTAATTTATCAATAAATGTTGTGATGTGAATAAAAACTAAGATGAACTGTAAAAAAAAAAAAAAAAAAGTCAGTACAAGGGGCTCTGAGCTGCCTCATGAGGTGTTGTTTTCCATAAAAAGATGAGCAGGAAGATTTCTCTTAATGAGCTGTTAACAGGAGAAAATTAGTTCAAGACTTCAGGGCAAGAACTTCCCTTATTCCAAGTTTGTACAGTATGGAGTATAAGGAGATTTGTTTCCTGTGCTACTGGCAGTTAATAACCCAGGTTTTACAATCATCACCAAGAATTAATGAACCAAGTAAGAACAAGAGACAAGACAACCCAAGGAACTCCAAGCACTGGGGAGAAAAGACAGAGTTAGGGAAAAGAGGGGTTTGAAACACAGAGCTGAAGAAAGAAACTTGGAAAGGAGCAAAAATCTGAGAGCCTGGGGAGATGGCAGACACCAAATGAGACACGAGTGCATGAGGCAAACATTGCCCAGCTCCAGGGAATTTTGGCCAGCACATCCAAGGCTGGCCCAGCCCCAAGGAGCTGTGCCACAGCACAGGGTCACCCCAGAGAGCACCAGCACTGCTCCAAACTGGGAAGTGTTAATTCAGCTGGAGCACAGGCATCCAGTGCAAGCAGCTGGAAAGAGAATAAACCTGGATTCCTGCAAGGGAGAGCCACAGGCAGAGAAGAGCAGAGCCTCAGCACCTGGGGCTGACTGTGCTCAGAGAGGCTCAGTGACAGGAAGGAGCAGGGGCTGTGCTTGGATTTCCTAAGCACTGACAGCAGCCCTGTCATTTCACAAGCTGCAGAGCATCTCCTTAGTCATTAGTGACTGCAGAGAAGGAACCATCCTGTAAGAGAAGAATAACTGCCACACAAGTTCTTTCATCTTGACTTTTGCAATTCTATGAACTTGATTGCTTATTTTCTTAGTTTAACACAGTTAGCAAGATATTTTACATACATCTAACCCTGCTCTAGCTAAATGTAATCTGTTAAAGTTTCTTGACTCGTTTCCAGACACTTCCTCTTCATCCTGCAGCCTCTCCATCTCCCCACAGCTCAGGGTGTTCTGTTTTCCCAGTTCAGAGAAAGTGACACCAATCTCATCTTGGTTTTGTGCACACTCTGAGGGAGACACTGAAGGTGAAGGAGGACAAGAGGTCTCGGTGGGAAGGGACCTCAAAGCTCACCCAGTGCCACCCCTGCCATGGCAGGGACACCTCCCACTGTCCCAGGCTGCTCCAAGCCCCAATGTCTAACCTGGCTTTGGACATTTCCAGCGATCCAGGGGCAGCCACAGCTGCTCTGGGCACCCTGTGCCAGCCCTGCCCACCCTCACAGGGAAGGATTCCTTTTGTGGATGTCATCTAAACCGAAGTTTAGGTATCTAATTTCAAATTTAGTTATTTCTGAGCTTCTGCTGAAGATAACTGTGACACCATAGTAACGAGAGAAAGGAAACAGGCCTGCAGAACAAACCACAGGTGAGTAACAAACTGAAATTAAGAACAATTATTGCCACAGAAAAGAAACCTCAGTCACCAAAACTCCAGACTAGTCCTACATCCTAGCACAGGGGGATTCCAAAGATGGCACTGCAACTCACATTCCTCCCAGCTCAGCACACACATTGCTGTGGCCTCTTGGAAGCTGCTCAAGCTCTCTCCACGTGCCCAAATCTGCCCATGGCAGAGGTGCTGCCTTCCTGGCTCAGCTCTCAAGACTCGACTCTCAGTATTTCTACCCTCAACACTGCAAATTTCTGATGATCTGGAGCAAAGAGTAAGAGCAGTGATGAGTACAAAACTCCCGAACCAAGAGGATGAGCAGGAAGGGAAGGGAGGGAGGCATCAGCAACAGCCACCAGCAGCTCTGGCACCTGTGCTAAGCACTGGAAAAGCACTGAGGGACACAATGCCAGCAGTTCCACCAGCACCTGGTCACAGAGTCCCTGGTGCCAGGCACCAGGAGATGCCAAGAGCTGCTGTCTCAGTCAGCAGGGCACAGTCACACAGCTCCTTAGTCACATCCGACATGGAGCACCCACACTGGAAAACACCGGGGCACAGCACATCTTCCAGCAGCCACAGAAACAACTGGGGTGCAAATGCCACCCTGTCCTGGGCCAGCTGCCACCTCAGGACACATTGCTGCTGCTGCTGCTCTTTATCTACAAAGCCTCCAAGAAGCGAACTCTGTGGTTTGTGCAGACAGAAATGTGGAATCTTCTCATTAAAGAATTGGGTCGTAACCATGCAAAAGCATCTGCACATTCCAGCTCCCTAAAAAAAACACCCTAGAAATCCCAAGCCATATTTCACTGGGGTTTTATAGTGTTTTATCGAGTTCAGGTCACTAGAACTGGCAAGAACGCTAAACACATAAACATGAATTATTTTTCTGGGTTGCTGTGTGGCTTCTCACACAAAAACTGCCCCCAGGGGCTCAGTCTCGTTCAATGTTTGAGACAAGGAGAAAAGACATAAAATAAGAACTGCAAAGATGTTTAGAGGAAATATCAGGGACCTGAGACAGCTTTTGAGATCAGAGCTCAAATTCAGTTTTCATTCACTGCTGTTAAAACTGTACTGGAGTCCTGGGGACACTTTTGGGCCACGACATAAAAAAAGATTAAAAACTGATAGCATCCAAAGAAGGGACATGGGGACGGAGAAGGGTGTGGCAGGACCATGAAGGAGCTGCTGAGGGCACTGGGATTGTTCTGCTGGGGAAGGGGAGCCTGAGGTCAGAGCTCATCGGGGGCTACAGCTCCAATCTCTGTGACAGTGACAGGAACAGCACCCAGGGAAGGGCTGGAGGGTTAGGATGGATTTTGGGAAGGGTGCTGGGCACTGCCCAGGCTCCCCAGGGAATGCCAGAGCTCCAGGAGTGTTTGGACATCACTCCAGGGATGCCCAGGGTGGGATTTTGGGGCTGTGTAGGGCCAGGAGCTGCACTGGATGCTCCTGTGGGGCCCTCCCAGCTCAGGATATGCCAGGATTGTCTCAATCCTGAACACAGGAGAGTCTGCTCTCACACAGAGCTGCAAACACACTGTACAGGAGGCAGCAAATGACAAAAACTGACATTGATACATTATTAAAGCCAAGATATTCACAGTGCCAAAAGAGAAATTTTCTCTTTTGTTCCTGACCAACAAGACCTGCCCCAGTCCCAGTACAACCACTGAGTAACTCCAGGGTGACACTGGGACTGTCTCACACCTCCAGGCCAACACACAACAGCAGCTTGGGGAGTTTAATCACGTTTCCCTCATTAGAGGAGACCATGAAATGACCAATCAGGTGCACAACCACTCCTGCAAAGCACTTCACTAAACCCTGTTTTGCAATAACCCCCCCAGGCTGCAAATCCCCATTCGCCAGGGATCCGAGAGAAGAATTCAGTCGTTTCAAAGGAACGTCAGGAACTAAAAATCCACCTGAGAGATCAGCAGCTGGAAGGGAGCCCAGGTGACAAATAAACACACAGACCTGAGCAAAACCAGCTCATTCCCAAGTGGGACACTGAGAAAGAACACTCAGGGCCTGGCTGCCATCACTGGAAACTTGGGAATGTTTAAAACCACCAGAATTCCTGAGAAAATGATCAAACAAGGCCAGAGAGGCGCTGGGGGGACAGCAGGTCTCACATCTGCCCCTTTTCAGGCTCCTTGCCCATTGTACAGCATCTGCCCACAGTTTTGGGCATAAGCACTCGGTTCTCCCCCAAAATTCAGTTAACAACTTGTTCATTTCCAGAAAAGAACCACAGACACAGCACTGAATGCACCAACACCTGGGTTACACATCTCAACACTTTCGTGCTTTGTTTTGTTCATTGGAAAAGGGGAAAAAAAAAGGAAAAGTCAGCCCAGAGTCCAGGAATGTTAAGCGGCTGCTCTTTCACAAAGTCCAATAGAACCCCCCAACCAGGGATGGGGCTTTACATAACAGCCACCCACTCACTCGGGGCCGGGATTGTGTCCGGAACTCAGACTCTTCCTTCCCTGACCTGCGGCAGCACCTGCCCGAAGCCAATTCCGTGAGCGCGGCAGCCCCGGGACCCCGCCCGGCCCCCGGAGCCCCCGAGCCCCGCAGCCCGTGCCGGTCCTGCCCGCTCCATCCCGGAGCGGCTCCGGCCCCGAACCGCGGAGAGCAAAGGGGAAGGAACAAAGCCCTGACGTCAATTACCGGAACAGGATTAAATCCATCACCGGAGAGGGCAGCGCAGCGGCCCCGCCAGCACCGAGCCGCCCCCCCCCCACCCAAATTCCCGTTCCAGGGAATGCCCCGGGTCCTGCTTCCCGGGGAGGGACCCCCGCCCTCCGCAGGGTGTCACGGCGGGGAAAGCGCGGGGAAATCCGCGGCTCCCGGCGGGAGATGCGCCTGGAGCGGCCGATCCCGCCCTCGGGCCCGCCGGTTCCGCCGCGGGGAAGCGGCCGGGATGTCCCGGGAGCGGCCGGGGCGGGGGCGGTTCGGCCCCGGCGCTGTCCCGGTGCCGGCGGGAGGCCCGGCGGGGCCGCGCTCACCTGCGCTGGCCGCTCCGCTAGGCCCGGACCATCTCCTGGCTGCCGCCACCGGCGAACGATGAGGCCCGAGGAGCCGCCGGCGAGTCACGGAGCGCCGGGGGGCGCGGGGCGGGCCCGGCCCGGGAGAGGGGGGGGCGGCTCACAAGCGGGCGGCCGCTCCGTAGGGGTCCCGGCGGTCCATGGCGGGCCGGCGCCGGGCTGGCGGCTCGCAGGGCTCGGGCAGGACCGCGGCTCGGCCGGGGCTACGCTGGGCCCGGTCCCGGTCCCGATCCCGATCCCGGCCCGGTCCCGCCTGGCGCTTTCCCGGCGGCCCCCGCGCGCCGCCGCCGCCCCGATCACGTGACGCGCGGGGAGCCCACGTGACCCCGGCGGAGCGCTCGCGCGCGCGTGCGTGGGGGCGTGGCCTGAGCTCGGCCCCGCCTCCCTCACGGGGCGGTGGGAGAGTCACGTGAGCAGCGCGCGGGGAGCGCGCCCGCCGCGCGGCGCCCCCTGGCGGTGCGGAACCGCCAGGGCCATCCCGGGCCCCATCCCCGACCCGATCCCGATCCCGATCCCGGCCCAATCCCAGCCCCATCCCCATCCTGATCCCGGCCCTTTCCATCTCCCAGCAAAGGCGGGCAGAGCTGGGAATGTTCGGCCCGGAGAGGAGAAGCTTCAGGGTCACCCAATTGTGGCCTCCCAGTGTTTGAGGGGCTGCGAGAGAAGATGGAGAGAGAGGATTTCCAAGGGATGGAGGTTTAGGAGACAGGGAATGGTTTCCCACTGCTGGAAGGCAGGGATAGGTGAGATATTGGGAAGGAATTCCTGGCTGGGAGGATTGTGAGGCCCTGGCACAGGGTGCCCAGAGCAGCTGTGGCTGCCCCTGGATCCCTGGCAGTGTCCCAGGCCAGGCTGGACATTGGGGCTGGGACAGTGGGAGGTGTCCCTGCCCATGGATCTGGATGGATTCAGGTCCTTCTGGGATTCTCTGCTGTTCTGGTGTCAAGGTTTGCAGCCCACATGCTGGGGGAACAAAGCAGGCTGGGAAGATGCACCTCAGCCAGGATCCATTGTGCCAGGAGGTGTTCGAGGCACAGCTGGGACAGACAGAATTTCACAAAGCAAATCCATTCCCTGGAGAACCTCCTGTTTATCAAGGACTCCTCCCTAAGAAAATGAAGCAATGCACTAATCCACAGAGACTGTACAATACACTTGCAGCCAGGGCGCCCAAAACCCGTTTCTGAGTGGCAGCTGGTTGTGTTAATAAAGCCCTGCACTCAGAATTGGGCTTGTCTCTCCCTTTTCCTGCTCTCCCCTCTGTTCCCAGCGTTTCTCCTTGAAAGGTGACAGCTTTTCCTGAGGCTGTTTTCCTGCCAGGCTGCATCAATTGCTCCCCCACAATGAGCAGTGGCAGCTTTGCCTGGAGTGGGAGGGATTAAACGAGGCAGCCCCTGGAAGAATTCCTGGTTAACAGGGTTTTTATAAAACTCCTAATCCAGCAGGAGAGCAGGATTTGAGGCAGCGGCAGATCAAGGAGGGGGGTGTTAGTCTGTAAAATAAGAACATGCAGAGACAAAGTAACCAGAAAAGGCAAGAAAAAAAAAAAGCCAATATAAACATTGTATTTGAAACTAAACTTTTTTTTTTTTTTTTTATCTGGATACAGAGTGACTTCTTGCTGGAGAACCTCCTTGGGAGCAATCCTGTCCCTCTGTGAGGGAATGCCAGGGTAACTCCAGCTGAAACCTGCACACAAACACCACAAATATTTTAGATATTTGCAGTAAGCATCAAGTTAGCAATTACTGTTTAATAATTTATTCACTTTCCCATCAAATGGTACATTCACTCCACAAGACTTCAACACCTTTGTGGTAGTTTTATTTACAGTCTGCAGCGTGTTCTGTAAAACACAGGAGTGGTCACACACAGACACACAACATAGGTATTTTCAAACATTTAAATAAGTACAGTTTATTCCAAAGTAAGTCTACACACTACTTTTTCCATAAAAATATAAAAAATAGTTTAGTTACTGTATTTATCCTAATGCCCCCTCCCCAAAAAGGGCACTCCAACAATAAGAAATTCAGGAGACTGCATCACCAAACAAAATACTAATGGCAACTTAGCTTTGATCCACCAGAACAACAAATAATTGCCACTCTGCACCCAGCAATCCCTGCTCTGCAGCGTGTTTGGATCTGCTCTTGTTGGGTTTGTGGGGGTTTTGCACTCCCTTGCTTCTCCAGGGCCATTCCCACGAGCAAAGAATGAATTCCTGCAGTGTCACTCAGCAGGTGCCCAACACAATCCTGCATTTCACACATTCCTTGGGAAACACATCCAGAGGGGAACACTTTCCTCTGAGACCTTTACTTCGAGGAGTCTCTTTTACTGAGCATCCAGTGAAATATGCCCAGTTCTGTTTGTTAAGATTTCTCTGGTTTTCTGACCATATTACAGATTGTTATTGGTGGAGTTCTGCAGAACACCCACTCCAGCCCTTATCTCACTGGGATAACACTGAATTTACAAAAAAAAAAAAAAAAAAAAAAAGGCACCAAGATGAAACTCCTAAAGCAGCAGCAGCCCCAATTCACCGAGCTGCTGCTTTCCAACACCAACACCTCCAACACAGAGCAAGGACACAGGGGAGTGAAAAGCCCCGGGGCTGTGGGCAGGACAAGCACTACATTGATCAGTAACAAATCAACACAGCTCAGCTGGATGGTGCAATTAAGACTCGACCTGGAAGCATCAGGAAAAGCCATTGGAACACAAACTCAGCAGCACAGAATCCATTTGTCACCGGGCAGGTGGGAGACTCTGTGTGGGACACGTTGTGCATTCAGGTTCAACAATGCCAGAGCTCCACAGCAGCACTGAAAAACTTCTGCTTTGAGCAGTTTAGAGGATTTTTCTCAATGGAAGTGAAGCTGTCATTAACAGAGGAACAGCACATGATGCACAGCATAATCTGCAACAAAAAGCTTCTGCTTTCCAGCATGTAAACATCCAGGTTACTGGACTTTAGCTCATATAAACAAATCTGATGATAGAATTCTTTTTTTTTGGAACTAAAAAAGTAAAATCTTCCATAAAAGGATAAACCACAAAAATACTCTCTCAGTTAGTCTCACGTGCCATTTAATACCTTCCATGTCCTATGAACATCTATACAAAACACTTAGAAATCTGAGCAGTAGAAATGTTTGACCATTGAATGTTTGGCAGCCGTGTGCTCCAGCCCCTGGCAGGGCAGTGTCACTCACTCCACAGCAGTCCTTCACCTCCCCAGCTATTTCTTCTTCTTCTTCTTTGGGGGCTCATCCTCAGAGCTGCTGTCTGTGCTGCTGCTGCTGCTGCTGCTGGAGGAGCTGGAATCCGACTCGAAGTCGGAGGAGGAGGAAGAAGAGCTGCTGGAGGAGGGGGAGGAGGAGGAGGAGGAGTTGCTGTCCTCACTGTCACTGTCCGAGGAGGAGGAGGAGGAGGCAGAGGAGTCCTCGCTGTCGGAGGAGGAGTCACTGGCTGAGCTGTCACTGCTGCTGCTGCTGGAACTGGTCACACTCTTGGACCTGAGAGAGAACAAAGAGCTGAGCACAGCTGTGCCAGAGCCCATCACACACACACAGTGTTCCCTCTGCTCTGTCGCAATCATCCACAGCAATTATTTGCCTTGAAAATTTCCACGGCTCACCAGCGAAATTTCCAGGCCTCACCACCTAAGATGAATTCCTGTGCCCTCCCCTCCCTTCTCCACTCCTGGATGAGTGGATTTTGGCCATGTGAGCAGTGGCAGAGTGGCCCCAGGGCATGACATAACCCAGCAGCACTGCAGAGAGGGGCAGGCAGGAAAAGCTGGCCAGGATCTCCTTCCCAGCCCTGAGCAGGAGCTTTGCTGGCCTGGGGAAAATGACCCAGGCTCAGTCCCTGCCTCAACACTGCAAAACAGAAATTCTGCCACTGCAAGAGTCAGGGGAGGTTCCAGCAGTGATTTCACCCAGGTCAGAGCTGTTCCCAGCAAAAACTGTTCTTAGATTACTGCTGGCAAAAGAACCCAAAGCACCTGCCACTACAGCATGCTTGTGATTTCCAGGTGGAGGAGAAGGGTGGAAACAATCCAAGATTAAGACAGAATGATGAACACAGCAAAGAGGATTTCTGTATGCTCTGCACTTTTTTTTTCATGTTCAGCCCTTCCTGCAGCCATTGTTCTCAAGATCAACATCTCTGATTAAGGGGGGGTGATATGAATTCCAAGAAAATACAATTTAATTCTCCCAGGGATCTTTCCCCGAAGTACAAAATACTGATTCACCTCCCTTCCCACTCAAAGTCAATCAAAGAGCATCCAAAAATGTAAATTATGATACTGCAGAATCTTGTTACCATTAGAAAATTAATGCAGCATTTTTTTATCAGAGGGTTTGGTTAAATGTAACAAGTCAGGAAGTGCCTGTGTTAAGGTTATGAAGAGTGTGAGGTTTTTTCATCATATCAGCCCTGTCAGCTGACAAATGTGGGTGTGGATTAAGCCATAAAGCACTGAAGTTTTCATAATATATCTGTAATCTGCCATCTCTGTGTGCAGACACAAGGACTGTTCATTACAGATAAATCCATAAGGGCTGCTTAAACACTGACTTTTCTGGGGAAAAAAAAATCAGCATTAAGATAGGGAAAATAAAAAATATGGGAGTAGTAGTTTCAATCTGAGCAGTCCCATGAGATGGGCAGGAATCAGAGGATCCCCTGAGTAACTCTCAACTTGCTTTTCCTGATCACCTTTCACAGAATCCATGGACATCCAGTGTTCAGGTTTATTCCAAAACCCACTCCCAGAAACATCAGGATACTGCACTAAGAGCTGCCTCTAGCAGAGGGAATCAAGAGCTGGGGCAGGGAGAGGAAACAGGCAGGAACTTGTTCTCAGGAGAGGCAACACGTGGGCTGCTGGCACTGCCAGCAGGAGGATGGAGATGGGGACAGCTAAAACTGCAGCACAAAACACAATCTGGCAACGTGACTGCAGAGGCTGTAAGGGTTTAACACACTTCTGGGAAAGCACAGAATTTTCAAAGTAGTAAATTTTTAAATTAATCTTCATTAGGACAAGTTTCTAAGAGTTCATGTCTGATTCTGTGCCCAGTTCTGTTAGAACCCAGGCTGGTACCCTGCTCTGCTCCAACACCCCCAGGGCTTTCCAAAATACCCCTGAACCCAACCCACAACTGTGGGGCCTGAGGAGAGGAGGGAGCCAGGAGGGAAGCAGGAGGTTGCTGTTGTTGATCCAGGCAGGTTTCCCCGTGCTCCAATACCCGGGGGGCTCTCAGGGGTAACTCAGACATTGCAGGGGGACACTGAGGCCAAGCACAGCTGGAAGGTGGCTCTGTCACCTGAGGTCACAGGGCTCTGCAGCAGCTGCTCTGCCTCAGCCTGTTTTTCTGGTTAGGCCTGAGCTCCCTTATTAGTGTTTATATCAAAACAAACACACTCTGTGGAAAAGGTTCCTCCTGCCAGAACCCAAACTTTTAGTTTTAATCTAAATCTGGAACTTTGCTGGATTCTCCACATTTAATTTTTCCCATATTATAATAAAAATCTAAAGAGCAAACTGACTGGAAATAAATTTATAATGAAAGATTCTGTGATTGCACAGAAGCAGAATAATTCAGATTAACAAGAGTTTTAAAATTTTAAGGAGAAAGTGCCCAAACTTCCCTTCCCCATGAGCCCTTTTACTCAAATACTCTGTAAATAATTATGCCAGCAAAGGCTGCAGTGTCTGAGGCAGGAAGAGGCCTGAGCTGCCCAGCTCAAAACCAGTTAATTCATGATCTCACCAGTCCTGAATAACCCCAGCAATAAATTGGCACTTCTGGGAAAGCAGCCTGTGCTAAAACCCACTGAGACAGCCCAGCATTGCAGTCAACCACATTCCACAGGACAGCCTGGAATAAAGGAACACTGCAAAGATCTGCTCTGCCTTCTTTACTGCCTGCCACACACAGCAAAGGCCTGGCCTTTAAAAACCTCCTGAAAAGTGGCTTAGATCAGACTGAGACACACAAGTGACAACGAAGGGCAAGAGATGCTGGGGCTGTGACTGCACAGACATTCCCTGGTGTAAAACTCCCTACAGGATTCCAGGAGTGTTCCAGCCACAGTTCTGGCTGTTCCTCCTTTCCATTTGCTAAGAAAGCAAATTCCCAAGTAAACATTAATGCAAAGTAAAGTACAAACAATGTCAAAAGAGTTCTTGGCTCTAACCAGGACTTGGAGAGGGGCAGGGTCATTTCCTGGATTTTGGTTTAGTTTGGGATCAATGAGGGGGGTTTTGTTTGGTTTTGGGGTTGGGTTTTTTAGGATGTTTTATTTCATCCTCTAGACAAAGCTTGAGAGAGAGAGAACTGGCAGGAGAAGGGAATGGAAACAGCAGAATCAGAGCAGGATGGGCAGGTGGAGCAATGAGAGACCAGAAACCCCCAATCCAGCCTTGTTTCAGAATCCTGATGGACTCTGGGGCAGAAATAAGAAAACTTTTATTACTACAGCATGATCGTGCAAGGGGAGGAAAATCAGCAGGGAGAAAAACAGAGAATAGAATTTTGAGAGTTTTTGAACAGGGAGGAGTAGAAATTCTCCAGATGTCTGTCAGACAAAAGCTGGTAACAGCCTCAAAGCAGCAAAACCAAAACTTATTTGCAAAGCTGACATTTGCCACCCCCTTCCCAGAGTTCTGCTGGCACAGCCAGTGCAGGAGCAGTCCCCACCAATCCCCACATACCTTTTTTTCTTGGTCTTCTTTTCTGCAGCACTTTCTCCAGTGCTAATTAAGGGGGGGAAAAAGAATGGCTTTGATTAATGCAACAGGAAAATTAAATAAATAGCAGCACACTGAGGCTGAGTTTAATATTCACTGGGCAAAGCAGAGCAAAACCCACCTGTGAGGCAGAGGAGGAAAACCCAGCAATTCACCTCTAATTAGAAATTTTCTGTGCTATTTATGCTCTGCTCTCCCCTTTGCCTCATTTTGTATGGACAGCAGCAGCTGGGATGTGAAAGGCACAGGAGGGAAGGATACAAAGAAGTTGTGTGTAACTATAATTAGCAATAAGTGAATTGATTGAAATCAAGGGTAAAAGCTTGACTTAGCCTGTAGCTTTTACATTTCTTCCAAGTGCAAAGAGAAACAGCAAAATCCATTTATATTGATGCTTTCCAGCTATGTGTGTCTCAGATTCCCAAGTGTTCATCCCCTCACACAGTTTTAGTGGTGCCACAGAAGAAAGATCCTTGTGTGCCACCAGAAAAATGAGGTTTCTGTGATTTTTTATTTTCACACATAAGGCATGAAAACATTATCATCACACAATTTTCCACACTCCCCACGCCCTGCTGTGGGCAAGGGGAGGATTCACTGATATTCAGATTCCAATCCCTCCTGTCCATATTTACATTCCTAAGGTCTCAGACCCTCTGCAGGCACCCAGGGCATTCCCAGGGCACAGGAGTGACTGTGAGAACAGAATTAAACCCCAAAGCAGCTTTGAGGAGACAGGACCTAACTCAGGGAGTGTGTAAGGTGTGGGTTACTCAGGAGTTACTCCAGGGCTTCCTGCTCTCACCCTCAGAGCCATAAACCCAGCTCAGGGCTGGGCTCAGAGCTCCAGCACCCCCAGGAAGGAGCATTCCCTCAGCTCCCAGCCCTGCTGGCACCCAGGGGCTCAGTGACACCTCCAGAGTGGCCACCAGAACTGGGAGCCAACACCAGGCAAAGCACTGAACAACTGGGCCAGGAGTTCATGCTGAAAACGCCTGGCTGAGGTTGTCACAGGTAAATATTGACCTGTTCAGGCTGGGTTTGCCCTCTGGTTAATGATTCCTGTGCTCTTTCAAGGTGGTGACACAGCAGACCTGGGGGAGACCCAACTCTCCCAAAGCAAGAGACACAAAAAATGTCACACAAATGTGACACAGGAAATCGTTTCTCCATGAAGAAAAAGCTTCATCCTTGGAAGTGCAGCACTGGCAGCAAAGGAACAGGATCCCTCCTGGCACAGCTAAGGAACATAAACCCAGGGAATGCAGCCCCATTGAGCAGGATTAAACACTGCTCCCACCTGGGAATTACTCAGCTTTCCTTCCACAAGGTGATTTTTTTCCCCAGCACATGCCCCTCCTCACTGTAAAAGCTTCCAAATCTTTTGTGCCAGACTGGCCAATCCTGAAACTCCCACATAAAATGATCCCAAACTCAGATTCAAGCCCAAGGACAGGACAAGGAATTTCACCTTCATTTCACCATCCTCCAGTGGTAACCTGCAGAATCCACCAGAGAAGGGGCAGAAAAGCAACAAGGAAATAATCTGAGCCTTAAACTCAAATTTAGCCTAAAATTCTTGAGTCTCTGAAGATATTTTGCCTCTAAATGGAGCCAAGTGTCAGAGTCCAAGCACTCCTATCTGCAACACCGGATGACTCCTAATTGCTTCCCAATTACTCACTGGATCAAAATTAATTTCAAAATCAATCCCTTTACATCACTCTCCTCACAAGCTCGTGAGTCTCCACTCAAGGCAGGATTTCAGGCCTGTGACTCAGAGTTGCTGCTGAGCTGGAGCAGCTGAGGAGGCCAAAGAGCCCTGGCTGAGCTCCCACCCTCCTGTCCCTGTCCCATCAGGAGCAGCAAAAGCTGGGAATGCTCTCCCTGCCTGCAGGGGGATGAGCTGCAAGTGGCACTGACTGAGCACACGTGGCCAAACCCTCAGGAATTCCAGGTGCAAGGAGTGGCACTGGGAGTGACCCTGTGCCTCTCCAGCTCCTGAAACCAAACTGGAGTGACAAAACCAACCCTGACACATAAAAATTCCATGCAAAAGTGAGGTGCTGCATTACTGCTGCCTCTGGGTCTGCTTGGGGGGAAACATTAAAATGTGCTCCCAGGGCAAAGTGGAAAGGAAATCAGGTGCCACATGCAGAGCTCTGCTGAGGTTTCTCTGTCCTTTCCACTTCCTGGGCTGTCACAAGAGGAAATAATTGTGCAATTCAGTGAGATGTTTTTACTTCATGCTTGAGTTAAAGCTGATATCTCAAGTCTCCTTCACCTGCCTGACCCCTGCAGCTCCCAGGGAGCAGCAGGAGCAGGGCTGGGCCAGCTTTAACTGCAGCTCTGAACAGCAAATCTGACATGGGGCAAGAATTTGCTATAAATGCATTTACAGCTTTCACACCCATCTGCTTGGACAGCACAGAAACATGAAATCAAACAACCAGGGAATTCAGGAAGATACTCCACTACCAAAAAGGCTCCAACTGATTTAACTTTGGCTCAGTGCCTGGTTTTTGTTTCAGACAGGCCAAAACAGTTTTAAATGTATTTCAGATGAGCAGGTGTTAATGAAATTAAAATGTTGATTTTAATTCTCTAGGACCTGAGTGTACATATTTCACCCAGAGCACAGATCAGCTTTACATTAAGCACACATCCCACAGTTTGGAGGAAAAGATGACAGAAAATGGTCTGGGATAACATCTTTTATTTCAATAAAGCCAACATTTCACTCTGCCACTCTTACCTCTGCTGCAGCAGGAGTTGCTTTTCCTTCTCCTTAAGGATCTTGGCCAGCTGAGCTGTCCTTGAAGGCCTGTGCAGATATTTCCTCTTCCCTTTACATTCATATGTCCAGTGGCCAAACTCTAAACACTTCTGACACCTCACATGCTGCTTGTTTGCCTCCCTAGAAAAATGCAGAATTGCTTAAGTAACTCATTCCAGGTTTGTTCTATCCACTGAAAAAAGATTTAGTTTTTTTTATCATGCAGCTTTAATCAAGCTATTATTAAATCAGATGTTCCCAGGTGCTTCAGATTTTCTTTTGAATGAGCAGTAACACCGAGCAGACACAGAATTCAGGCAAACAGATCTTCATTTATTAAAACACTTTCACATGGGAACAATCACACTGCTCAATTGGCTGCTACCCAACAGCTGCAGGGGGTTCTGGCTTCAGAAAAATCACTGAAATTCTGTTTTAGCACAAAGAGCAGCAGCTTCATTTCTAATTCCTGAAATTAAACACCCAAATCCCAAACTGCCCAATTCCCACCCATAGCCCAGGACTCTCTGAGAAGCTCTCAGTAAATCCAAATAAACTACAGTCAGGAGCTGGTAAAGCCTGGCCTAAGGTTAATCTTTGGGACAATCAGATTCCCAAATTCTGTGCAGATGAATGGAGCCAGACCTCCCCAAACACCTGCAGCAGGGAGAGCTCACACTCAATTTCAGATCTCACTCTGGTAAAATCCTCTGGGCGTTTTTAGCAATCAGGGAAGGGAAAACACTCCTATTTTCATGCTGGAGCTCTTAAGGTGCTCTTCTGAAGCTCTGCAAAGTTGTTTTGCCTCCTCTCCCAGCTGCTCTCCTCCTTTACAAAGCAGGGAACTCGCCCAGCCCGGGACTGCTCAAGGTCACAGCCAAAATTAGTCCTGAGCTCAGGGCTGTGCCCCTTCAGTTCCCTGCCACTGCTGTCTCTTCCTGCCACCTCCAGTTTTTGTTCCAAGCACCAAAATCTGAATTTTTCAAGGCCACCCCATCTAAGCTGTCTGAAATTGCAGCCTGGCTGATGTAGGAAGCTCCCAGATCCATGGATGAGGATGAAGTGACAGAGCAGCACTGAGCATTTTTCCCTTTTCCAGCCCAGCTCTGAATTGCTTCTCCCTCAGCTTCAGCCACCACTTTTTGTGGCAGTTCCTGAATGGAATCTTGTGCTGAACATTCATCACTTTTTCAATGCAGAGCATTTGGCTTCATCCTCAAGCCTTAGAAATATTCAGCACGAAAAAATTGATGAAACTCCCAGCGTGGAGAGCACAATGAACTTGGGCAGGAATCAGAATATGTGGGAATAAACAGAACCCAACAGCTCAGAGGGGTTTGCTGTGCCTTTGTCTCCTTGCCAGAGCAGTTGCAATCCCCAAAATCAGAGTTTGTCTCCCTCAGACCTACCCCAAACCCACAATTTGGATAAAACTCAGTGTTGGCAGGGCTGCAGAACTGCTCTCCCCAGCAGACAATCCCATGGAAGCTCAAAGGGTGAAGGATTAAACCCTAAAGCCAAGATAATTAACAGAACATGAGCCCTGCTCAGCAGCTGCAGATCTACAACCAGTACATCAGCACTAACGAGTCTGGCACTAATGAAAAGCACAGAACTGAAGGGAAATTTGAGCAAGGATCAGCGACCCCAAGCCTGGAGCAAAGGCTGACAGATCTCACAGCAAGCACAAAGACAGCAAATCTAAAAACTGAGTCCTTGACTCAAACAAAATACCAACTCGAAAGAACAAGCATTCCAGGAATACTTTGAAATACCAAGTTATTTTCCACTGGAAAATAAAAAAATCATTACTAAATCCTGAAAAAATTCGTGACCACATCCTGCACATTGTGATTAGGCAAAAACCTGCTGTCCAAAAATTGAAACAAGAGAAATAAATTCAATAAATTCAATAAATTCATTCACCCAAACCAAGAAAGAGCTGAAAAACCAAAGCCAACATTCCACGGGAGTGGGACACACATTCGCTGCACTTCATAAACAAGCAAAAATGTGTTTTCTTCGTCTCAGGATTCTGCAATCAGATCCCTTCGGTGCTGAGGGAATTACTCGATTGCAACATCCCCGGCTGAGCAAGAGCCGCTCGCTCGGTTTTTCTTTGCCTTCTCTACAGCTCCGCAAACTTCTCACGGTCCACATGAAGCCACGTGTGAGCTGTTGTGTGTGCGGTGAGGAGCGGGGAAGCGACCCCGAGAGCTCCTCCCCGCTCCCCGAGCCCCCGGGCCCGCTCCCACCGGCAGCTCCCGGAGCCTCCGCACAACCGAACCGCTGCCCTGAGCGGGAGAGGCCGCGCCGCCACCCTCGGGTCCAAGCCCCGGCCGCGCACGGGACACCCGAGGCCGCCATCGCTTGGCCCCAGCCGTGTTCTGGGGCGGTTTCCCCTCGGGACAGAGCGCAGCGGCGTGGAGGCCTCAGAGCACCGGGAAAACGCCGAGCGCCCCGAGGCCACCAGCGCCCCCCGCTCCTCAGCCCGTGCCCGCCCAGCGCGGCCCCCCCAGGCCCACTCACGCTTGTCTGCGAGCAATCAACCGGTGCATGGGCGTCGCCATCTTAACGCCTGGGCCGGAAGTGAGGCTGCTGCGGGGAACGGCGGGACTAGTGACAGCTGCGGGGCATGCCGGGACGTGCGGCCCGTGGGGAGGCTGAGGCCGCCATAGCGAGCGAGTCCTCCAGGACGGGGGGAGAGTCCTCCAGGCTCATAGAGACGAAGTCCTCCAGGGTCATAGAGACAGAGTCCTCCAGGGTCATAGAGACAGAGTCCTCCAGGGTCATAGAGATGAGTCCTCCAGGGTCATAGAGATGAAGTCCTCCAGGGTCATAGAGACTGAGTCCTCCAGGGTCATAGAGATGAGTCCTCCAGGGTCATAGAGACGAACACCTCCAGGATCATAGAGAGCGAGTCCTCCTGGACCATAAAGAACGAGTCCTCCGGCGGCCAGAGCGGCAGCGCCCGTGGGCCTGCACTCTCTCGCCCCTGCCACTCCCGTCACGTCATTGCCGCGCCCAGTCCCGGTCCTGGTCCTGTCCCTGTTCCTTGGGTACTTTGCGGTTTGTTTGTGGGCAGTCACCCAGCTCTGATGGTTTAATTTGTAAGCCCATGTTATCTAATTATCTTTCAGGTTTGATGGAGAACTATGAAACCAGAAGAAAAGGGAATTTGTCATTTTAATATTTATTTCCCTGCAAATTCTTGAGCTGACGCAACTAATGGAAACGGCTCCTGGGTGACTTTGGTAGCACAGGCGGGTGGGATTTCGCAGAGCTGTGGTGTGGTTTATGTCAGAGCCGGGGGCAGCGTGTCTGCCAGATCCCTCAGCGGAGGGGATCACAAAGCCCTTTCCTATCGGAATATCCCAGAATAACCCGGCGAACCTTACGTCAGGTGACGTGTGAGGGCTATTTCCAGCAGCCCAAGGAAGAGACTGCCACAGATTGCAGCCAGGGATTATTTTAAGTCCACATTCGTGGTTGTGTTTGGCTGGTGTTAATGAATTCCGAGACTGAGCTGAAATTTCAATGAGCTATAAACTGAGGCTGGAGCTTCTGGGAGGACACTGGGACAGACAGTGCTGGTGGATTTCCAGTGAAATCACAGATCTGTTTCTTATGCAGATCACAGGAAAAGGAGGGTGCTGGGTGTGCCAGGCAAGGATTTCTATGTGAGTCAGGTTTTGGGAATGTCTGGGGGCTGGGATCAGGAGTGCCCATGGCCCAGAGTGAGTCAAGCACTGAATGAAGCACAGGGCTGATACCTGGAGAGGCTGCCCTGGAACAGAGGCTGGACAGAGTTAAAGGAATAAAACAGGGATTTATTAAAAGGCTTTCAAAGGATTCACCTTGGGCAGTGCAAGAGCCTGGCCATGGCTACACCCAAGCTGGACTCTTGGTCATGATTTTTCACACTTTTATCAGTTTGGGTCCATTTCCATTTTGGGGTTCATTGTCCAATCCCAGCTCCAGGTTCTGCAGTCCCATCCTCCCAGATTCTCTCCTCCAGTCGCTGCTGTTTGCACTTTTTGGGGCTGGAGCTGCAGCGTGTCCTTGGTTGTGGGGCTGGAAAAGGATTGTTCTGTGTGCCTGAGCTGGGAGGAGAACTTGGAACACTTGATATGGAGTTCACAGTTCTATCCTAATGCACTGCAGAGCCTGGGAAATATAAAAGTTAAAACTTCAGGCATCAGGGTGGGTAGTCTGAGGAACACAGAGTGTGACCAGAACTGGGGCTGGGGCTGGCAGGGCCCTTCTCCCCCACCTCCCTCCCTCCCTCCCATGCCCAGGCAAAGCCCCAGGATTGTTTGCCAGCCCAGGGTCACTCTGGTCACTCCCATCCCCTCTGACACCAGGCTTGGAAAAGCCAAGTGACAAACCTAAAAGGCAGCTGGGTTCCCAGGCCTGTGAGCTGTACAATATTCCCCATCTGGAGCAGCAACCCTGGCTGTTCCTCAAGGACAGCCGAGGTCAAAAACTTCATTAATATTCTGTCATTACTGATGCAATTCCCGAGGGAATTCCCAGCCCTGAGGAGCCAGGCAGTGGCTCTGGGGCAGGAGTCCTTGCTGCCTGCACTGTGCAGTTTCTCTGGGTGTGTTTCTGTGTCACTCAAACAAGGAATAGGCAGAACGCACAGTTTGTGACACACTGCGCTGCCACACGTGTTTCATCGTGGGATTAAAAGTATTCCTAAACGTTCAGTTTCACAAAACTCATAGATGTAAGTATCAGGATTAGGTTTGTGTTAGGATGAATCCAGTCCCAAAATGCTTCCCTTGGCAGAACTTTTCATGCTGCTGAGAGGAGCAGCTCCAGTGTCCCCTCCACTGCTGCGACCATGGAACGTCCCAGGAACTTCTAGAGATTTAAATTTTTAATTTTTTTTTTTTTTTAGCTCTTTAGGGATTCCTGATCGTTAAAAAAGGATTTTTCTCTCACACGCCCACAAAGCTCTTGGTGGCCAAACACTGCCATGGAAAGCGCAAAGTGTCTGCACTCATCCAAACTGCAGCAAGAGGGCCCCAGTGAGATGTAATAATATTAAAATATTCTGTGGTGATTATAGACCAAGCGTTCTATAAATCCTACTGGACGTAAAGCAATCATATGCTGAATTTTATTGAAAGCACAGTGGGTATCAAATTATCCTTTAACACAATCTCAAATTATGACACCTTGGACTTCCAACCTGAGATCAACAAAACCAGCCCTGGATTTTCTGCTGTAAATCAGAATATCGAATTCCGGACTGGTATGGGTTGAAAGGACCTTAAAGCTCATCCATCCCACCCGTGCCATGGCAGGGACCCCTTCCATGTCCCAGGCTGCTCCAAGCCCCACCAAACCTGGCCTTGGGCACTGCCACGGATGTCTGAATCGCCAAAGAAAAATCCTGAAGAGGCTTTTAAGTCCTTTTCTGCAAAAAAAATGTGTTTACAGAAACTGTACTTTTATTATCTTTATGTGTGCACTTTAATGGTAATTATTTATTATTAAGTCTCACGGTGCGTGTGCTGTTTCCATCCACCACACCTGTCACCTTCAGATCGGTACATCACGGGCAAGCAAAAAAAGTTAATTCCTTTTCTGTGGCATCAACCGCTTCAGAGTGAGAGCAATAACTCAGCGACCTTTGCAGCGCTGCCAAGCTGTGACTTTATCGCCTTTTTCTGCCATTCCGCGAACCCTTACGAAGGAAATAAATCACTTTGGGGAAGGGAAAAAGCGCGGAGCGAGGAACGCCCTCAGAGCGCCCGCCCTCAGCGCGCCCCGCAACTCTCGCGAGATCTCGGCCGCCCTCGGCGCCGGCGCGGCCGCGGCCCGACGGGATCTTTCGAGAATTGCCGGTGCCGCGCTCCCCCTCAGCGCCGCCGCCATGTCCGTGGTGGGCATCGACCTGGGCTTCCAGAGCTGCTACGTGGCCGTGGCTCGCGCCGGCGGCATCGAGACTATCGCCAACGAGTACAGCGATCGCAGCACGCCGTGAGTGAGCCCGGGAACCGCGCTGAGGCGGCGGCAAAGCGCCCGCGGGGCCCGGCGTGGCGCGGCCGGGGAGGGAGGGAAGCGGCGGGACCGGGAGGAGCGGAGGTTTAAAGTGCTTAAAGAGAAGCGCTAAAGCGCGGCACACACGGAGGGGGCTTTGGGAGACCTGCTCAGCTGCCTTTCGTAGAATTACAGAATTATAGGATGTTAAGGGGTTGGAAGGGACTTTAAAGCTCATCCAGTTCTACCTCTGCCGTGGGCAGGGATACCTGCCGCTATCCTAGCTTGCTCCAAACCCCGTCTAGCCTGGCCTCGAGCACTTTCAGGGATGGAGCAGCCACAGTTTCTGTCGGCAATCTGTGCCGGTGCTTCCTCACTCTCACAGGGAAGAATTTCTACCCTATATCTAACTTAAATTTCCCTTCTTTCAGTCCGAAGCCCTTCCCCCTTGTGCTGTCAGTCCAGTTCCTGATGCAGAGTCCCTCCGGCTTTCTTGTAGCCCCTCCAGACGCTGGAAGACGCTCGGAGGAGTCCGCACACCCTTCTCATTTCCAGGCTGAGCAGCCCCAGCTCCCTCCGCCTTTCGGTGCAGTACGGCCGGTTTGTCCCCCCCGAGGCGGGGCTGCGCTCTTGGGATTAGAAGGATGGGGGCTGTGAGTGTAGAGAAAAGCATCCCCGGCTGCTGAAAGTGCCAGACCTTAATTCCCTGTGTGTTCTGGTAGCACGGCTGTCATTGCCCTGCGGTCCCGGGGAGGGGAGAGCTGAGCTGGGGCCAGGCTCTGTGTGAGCCCCACGGCTTGTTCTGGGCTCAGAGTCTGGAAAGCTGCTCAGCAACCTGCAGTGCCAGGACAAGGGGAATGGCTTCAAAACTGACAGAGAGGAGGTTTGGATTGGATTTTGGGAAGAAATCCTTCCCTGTGAGGGTGGGCAGGGCTGGCACAGGGTGCCCAGAGCAGCTGTGGCTGCCCCTGGATCCCTGGCAGTGCCCAAGCCAGGCTGGATATTGGGCTTGGAGCAGCCTGGGACAGTGGAAGGTGTCCCTGCCCATGGCAGAGGTGGGACTAGATGAGCTTTAAGGTCTTTCCAAGCCCAAATAATTCCATGATGCCATGATACAATGTGATGAGTATATTTTAGCCCTGCTCATGTAATGATCCCTCCTACCACGTTCTTAATAGAAGTGTGCCTCCACTTATTAAGGAGCTTATTGCCTCCATTTATTAAGGAGCTTCCTGAGAAGGGGAGAGAGAACTGAGATAAAAGTCTATGAATGAGTTGCAAAATGAAAGTGGAAAAAGAATTTGCATCAAGAATTGGGCATCAGACCTGGAGAGGAACTGTGGGGAAAGCTGTTCTAGAAGTGTTTGTGGAGCTTCCCCTCTGCTGCAGTATGGCTTTATTTGAGCAGATCCTGATGTAGCTGTCTCGGTGAGACAATTGTATAATCTTCAATGTTTGGGGTTTTTTAGATCCCTCTCATCACTTCAGAAAGCCCAGAGTGACCTTGGTTCTCTCATTAGACAGTACATCACTGTTTGCTTGCTCCTGTCTCTAAGCAATGAATAAATGGAGAAAGAAATTCTGAATTCAGGTTGTGTGCTCGAGTATCTGGAGATCTGTTAAGTGTTCTCAATAACGTGGAAGTTTAAAGTTTAGATGTACTGGGAAAATATTGAATGTAGAGAATATCAGAGCTGTGCTCTAATAGATGTAGGTATTTGGCCCTCAGGGAGTTAAAGTTCTACTGATAAATATATCTATATATTTGAGATGTGGGCACAAATCTCCCTTGTTGAAGGAGATGAGCTAAATAAAATATCTGACACAGTGTATCTCTTGGGAAATAATTCAGTTATGGGAGCCTGAAGTGAAATTGGAAGAAATGAGCATAATGAAAATGAGAGGTTTTAACAGGGCTTAATCTCCAGGTACTGTTCTGAGGGAATGCAGAAAACCATTCTGCAAGCAGACCCTTCTATTAAAAGAACTTCTGCGTGGTTTCTAAGTGACTTGGGCTCAGAAGCTTGGTCCAAAAAGTCAGTGCTGAGCAGTTGTTACAGGGGGGAAGTCATGCAAGGTGTTGTGACAGGTTTCCTCAGGCACTGGCTCCTGGTCAGGGTTAAACACTGGGTTTTGTATGTGTTATTGTAATAATTTCTATTATTAAAATAAACCCCACCGAGTGCGTTGGACTGAGTTCAGTGGCACAGATGACACTCCCACAGAATCTGCTTTCAGCTCTGGAATTTGGATTCTTCTGGAATGCTGTAAAATTTGAACTTTTACATCCCAGAGCTGTGCAAACTGTGTTTGTCTTTGGACATGGTGAAATGGTGGAGAGAAAGGTAGTGGAAGCTGAGAGGAAAAAGTAGGATAGTTTAATTATTTCTGTGAGATGATTGTGATGGAGCTGGTGCTGATGATCAGTGCACAGGACATGAACTGTCAGGGGACAGGGGATCTTCCCAGGCAGTGGCAGCTGGGTGGGAGGGTGAGGAGATGCCTCCAGGTATGTGAAACAGAGATTTTAATTTTCTAAAGTTGTTTCGTTAGTCCTCTGATGACCTTCACTGAATGTTTCTACTTAAAATGCATTGGTTAGTTATTCAGCCTCCAGAAGTTGTGTAATGGTGTAATTTGTATTTCATGCGTTTACTGGTTCTTGTGAACAGATTTGGGGAATGAGACTGGTTGAAAATTCTTCCTTCTCTCCCTCCTTCCTGGTTTCACTCACCTCTGTGCTGGGTCCCTGCCAAGGCTCTCATCTCAATTAGTGCATTTGTGTTGGTGAGGGGATCTCGGTTTATGAATTCAGCAGTGCAAGTAGCTGGATTTTTTTTCTTGTCCAAGAAGGGGCAACAATTCATGTCTTAACTCCTTTTAGGATACCAGAGTAAATTAATAACAAGCTCCCTGCTCTGGGCTGTTTAGATTTTTACCTCCTGTTCCTGTTGAGGGTCTGCAGAGCACAAACTTATCTTTTTTTTTAACTTTTTAACTTATCTCATGAATAGTTGTTTCAAACAACTGCAGATTTATTCAGGAATGTTAATTCTGTTGCAGCACATGCTTTAGACCTTGTTGCATTTGTGAAGTTGTTAATAATTGGAAGAAGATACAAACCCAATGCAATTCTATCACCCCATCCTTCAGGTCTGGTTTTGACAGTTTCTGCTTGGAACACCCAGTTCCAAACCTCAGGCTGAGCTGGAATGTTTCCTGTGGCAGCCCTATGGCATCACCCTGTTCTAAAGCAGATTCTTAATCTGCTGCATGGAGAGCAGCTTAATTAGACTTTTGGTATGTTGTGTGAGCAGTAAAGATCTGCTTGCCTAATGGCAGGGTTCCCCCCACCAAGTTTACCTCCGTGGTATGAACAACTTGGATTAGAGGGCTGGATTTTGTTTTGTTAGGGCTTCTACAGTTTGTTAAATATGTAAATTAAGAGGCTTAATCAGCCGAGGAATTTCTCCAAAAAAAGAGGAATTCTCTGTTCAGAGCTGCAGGCTTTCACAGAGCAGGGGGGAGTGAAACATAATTTCTCTTTTTGTGCTCCACGTTGTTTCAGTGGGTACAGGTGAAACTCTGAAACACCAGTTTTTCTCTGCAGGTGGTTTCTTCCTGCCCTTGGAGGGTTTGCCTTAAAACTGGAAAGCTTAGTTAGCATCTGCTGCAGACGTGCAGGGACGATTTCCTTGACTGACCTCGTGTTTGTCTGCTGAACAGTCTAACATTTCTGTGTCATTAGCAAGCAGCTTTTCTCTGAGTGCATCACATACAGGGGCAGTCACTGAGGTAAGGCTGCCCAGGCAGTGCTTGGATGGGGAGCTTGGAGGAGCATGGATGAGTTTGGGCTTAGTGCTGTTCTGCAGGGAGGACTTTTTTACCTAAAAGTGCAGCTGTAGAGTCACTGACTGAACTCCCTCTTTTCCTTGCAGAGCCTGTATATCCTTTGGGCCCAAGAACCGTTCCATTGGTGCTGCAGCTAAAAGCCAGGTGAGCCTGGGGTTTGGGTAGAGCAGCTCCAGAGCAGCAGAGAGTGGCACTGCACTGAACAGATGTCCCTGAGCTGCTGAACAGCTGAGCTGCCCTCAGCTGTTCACCACGAGCTGCTGCTTTGTCATCTGGCAGAGAAATCTCCTTGCACATAATGAATTGGACAAAGTAAAGCTGTGCCTCTTAAGGAATTCTCATAACTGCTATTTTTTTCCCCCCCGAGTTGTGGATGTAAATTCTAAAGCTAAGCAGTGGTGCTTCACCCTGCCTTAGCTTGTTCCAGTTCCTGTGCTTTATGATGGCTTTTAATTACATGACTCTGTTCTATAGAATTCCTTTAAGTGCATGTTTTTGACAGAAAGGGGGCATATTTGAATATAAATAGATAGATCTTTCTTGACCCTTTATGGCTGAATTACAACCTGAATATCTCTCTTGAGTATTCTTGCCCATAGTCTGTTGCTGTAGGCAGGTAAATATGATTTAAGGACTGAGAAGAAGTTAAGCTGATTTGTCCTACTCGTGGTATTTGGGTCCTGCTGTATCAGATTTTATGTTGCTGAGTAAGTAACCCCTATAAAAGATGATCTATTTTTTTCAAGTCTTCTACAGGAAGTGACTAGTCAAACAGTTGGTTTTTCTTAGCCTAAAAAGCCTAGAGATGCGTGAAGATTCTTTATTTAAAATACAGAAATGCCTGGACTCAGCCATGTTATTCAAGAACAGCACAACTAGAACCAAACACAACTGTTTTTTCTGGAATTGAGTGTCTGCTTAGCTTAACGAAATCCATTGGTGCAGAGCCCTGTAGAGATGAGTGTGTCGTGCACAGACTAAACTTAGAGAACATCCAGCCCAAGTAAATAGGAATAGACACCTGCCTGAGCCCAGCTCCCAGGTAATGCTCTGTGGAACAGTGCCTGTCTGCTCTCTCAGTGCCTGTGGTTTCAGTGCGTGCCTCGCTCTGGTGTCAGTGACACAGTTCCCTTCACTTGTGCTACGTGAAGCCAGCTGGGATGGGCTTTCACTTCTCTGTGCTGATCTCTGCTGGTAATGAGTCAGTCTCCATTTTGTCACTTAAATCAAGGTGACAGTATCATCTTAGGGGACCTCCTGACCTTCTAAAGCTTTGTGAGCAGGTCTTTGAGCTGTTTCGTGAGAATATCTGTGTGTTGAGTGTCATGTGCATGTGATGAACCTGAGCTGGAGTTTACATCCATGTGCTTGTTATGTTTGGGCAATCACTGATTGTAGAAAGATAGGGGGTGGAGGACAGGTAAGTGGGAAAGAGGTTTTGCTAACAGTTCTGAAGAGTTTCCTACACGTACTCTATGAAATTTGAGTGCTGTTGTAATTAATATTTTATAGACTTGGCTCAGTTTTTAGTGTACATTTTACTTTCCATCTCAAATTCCTGTAGGTTCCCCGAGCAACCAGAGGAAAGTTGCCTCCCAGCACCTGCCCAGATACTGTTAAGATACAAATGACAAAAATACTCTGGCTGGAGAAGCATGAGAACAAAACTCTGTCTTCTGTTTGAAATTCAGATGTTCCCCTGCCACGTTGTATTAAAGATTTCTTTTCCTCTAGGTTATTTCAAATGCAAAGAATACAGTACAAAGTTTTAAAAGATTTCATGGTCGTGCATTCTCAGATCCCTTTGTTCAAGCTGAAAAAGCAAGCCTTGCCTATGAACTTGTCCAGCTGCCAACAGGCTCAACTGGCATCAAGGTAAGTCTGGCGTGTTTGAGAAAGAGCCAGAGGAGGAAACTGATAAAGTTTCCTTTTATTTCCCTGTTTTGAATCTTCTCACTGTAGTTTGTGTTCTCTTTTGAATGGAAAGCCTTAATAGGGAAGGGAATAAAAGGCTGATAATGGGGATGGTGAGTGGGTTCCACTGCAGTGTAATGAGTGTGCACAATTTTTATTTGAAGGCCATGTATATGGAAGAAGAAAGAAACTTTACAATTGAACAGGTGACAGGAATGCTTCTGACCAAATTAAAGGAGACTGCTGAGAATGCTCTTAAGAAGCCTGTGGTTGATTGTGTTGTTTCTGTAAGTATGGAATCCACCAAAACTCACAGGACTTAGTTACTGTCTGAGCTGAAATGGCAGCAGCATTACATTAAATCTGATTCAATTGGCCACTAAACTTGAATAGCCAGGTTTCTTCCTTTTCTGTTTAAACTGAATCTTATAACTCTTGGAAACTAGACTTATACCATTAATGGTCTTAAATTGCTGCTAATTAGCAGCATAAATAATATTTGATACCTGTTTCTGATTATGTGCTCCAAAAATGAGTGGCTTGTGATATGGAATAGAAAAAAGAACTTCGTCTTTATGTAATTTTTTCTTTTTTGCTTTTTCTCTCTTGCAACTGAAATGAACCTTGCATTTGAAGGAGGCCTCAGCTCCTCCATGAGCTCACTGTCTACCCTTGTAACTGTTTCCTGAAGGTGGCTCCTGGAAATGTTAATATTGGCTCTCTGACCTCCTTGCAGGTTCCTTGTTTCTACACAGATGCAGAAAGGAGGTCTGTGATGGATGCTACCCAGATTGCTGGTCTCAACTGTCTGAGACTAATCAATGAAACAACTGCAGGTAATTCCTTCCTCTCCCTCACTCGGTGTTGCAGTTTTGCTACATAAAGGGCTTCTATTCTGCCAGTGAGCCTTGCTTTCTGGAATTAACATTATTTTCTGGTTTTATACACTTGAAATAGATGAGTTAGTCAGAAAGTTGCTTAAATTCTGTTTTTTCATTGCTTTACAAAGGTATAAAGATATCTGTGAATATGTTTTAATGCAGCTGAGGGAGGGGCTGGTGCTGTTTAATGTTCTTCCATGTTTCTTTAGCATTGGGAATTCTGTTTATTCAGTGTATGCAGCTTGAGAAGCACAATGAAATGCTAATGCTGATTCCTGATAACCACTTATTTCTTGATAATTGCAAACCTCTATGTCCTAACTATGCTTTTATTTCTGTAGTTGCCCTTGCATATGGGATCTATAAGCAAGACCTGCCTGCCCTCGAAGAAAAGCCACGGAACGTTGTTTTTGTGGACATGGGGCATTCTGCATATCAAGTTTCTGTTTGTGCATTCAACAAAGGCAAATTGAAAGTAAACAAGCTGTTACACATCCATTTTAATTATGTGTAGAACATTCATCAGCACGTCCATGGACTGTGGCAGGCAAGCCTGCCTGGCTTCACAGAGGGGCATCCACAAGGCTCAGCTCATGTTCTTAAACTTGCACTTTGTCTGGAGCAAAAAGTAGGGCAGGGAACTCCTGAGCTTTTTAGCACTGTGTGGAGGGAACATGTCTTAATCAGATTCTGGCAAAGAATAAAAAACCTGGATTAAATGGTTTATTCAGAAATTATCATATCCGACTGTGCTGCTTTCAAAAAAATACTCCAGTTCAGTCATGAGGTCTGGTGTTAAAGCAGGAATTCCTGCAGTGGTGTTAGTGACAGGCATTGTTTCTGAACCCTCACTGTGGTGCTCATGTAAAGACAAGAAACATTCCTGATTTCTTCAAACTGCCAGTGGAAGCTCAGCAGATGACAGTGCACTCCTGAGTGTACGCTGCCAAAGCATTGCTGTTTTCCAGCAATACTAACATTTCTTACTGGATGATTATTGTTATTATTATTATTATTACAATCTGGACTTGGCAGTTACAATACCCTTCTCATGATTGGCTGGATAAACAGATGCAATACTTAAAGCATGAGGTAGTGAAATGCAGAGAAATGTTCTGACAACATTCATTTTCTCATAGTTTTATTTAGTGAGGAGATGTAAACTTTGTGTTTCCCTCGGATTTATTATTTAAACAAAGCCATGGCAGTGTGCAAGGGATGCTTTGGGGTCCAGAGTGCAGGGCTCTTAGCCAGTGTAGAGCCAAAGCCATCTGAAGGGCTATTGAGGGTAATGATCTCTGCTCCTGAAAAACATAAACTCCTGGCGTGTTTACAGAGCAGAATGAGCTGAGGTGGGTAGGCTGCAGGTGTTCTTTGCAGATAATTCCTTCATCAAAAAGGAGCACCTGTTTTAAGAGTTAATATCATTTATTTTCTTCCTGTTTTATTTTTAGCTTGGTGTAAGCATGTTCCGCCCTTAGGAGGCATCAAATATTAAACTGGGATATGACTCAAACTGGCAGTGGCTAAGCAGAATTTGGAAACAGAGATCTGCTCCCAGCACAAGCTATGGAACAGATTGTGTTGCTAAGTCCTGCCCTATCTCCCTACATTCCTTTTAAAGCAGTTGTCACCTCATTCCAGGAGGGCCGGGTTTCTTTGACTTGGAGTTGAACTGTATTTGAAACAAAGCACTGCTTTGATGTTAACTGCTAATTGCTTTCATTGGGTAATGGCACATTGAACTGTTACTGAAGGGTTCCCTTCCTTTAAGGTTCTTGCTACAGCCTTCGATACAACCCTCGGAGGCAGGAAGTTTGATGAGGTGTTGGTGGAATACTTTTGTGAGGAGTTTGGCAAGAAATACAAACTTGACATCAAGTCCAAGATACGAGCGCTGCTGAGGCTGTACCAGGAGTGTGAGAGGCTGAAGAAGCTGATGAGTGCCAATGCCTCTGACCTGCCCATGAACATAGAGTGCTTCATGAATGATATAGATGTGTCTGGAACCATGAACAGGTAACCTTGGCTCCTCTGCAAGGACAAACTTAGAGTGCCTTCAGGCCATTAAAAACTCGGTCTGAAGTGTCAACTCTTAGGACTGCAGGGATGTGAGAAATCAGAGAACAACGTGTGCAGGAATGCTGCTGGAAATGAAAATGTTTAGAGCCTGATCAGTGGCCTTGAGTTAGGAGGGAGGGCTGGGAATGTTGCAAGGATGCCAGGGTTAGTGGAACAAGGTTTGTCTGGGAGAATGTAGTAAAGTATAAAGCTAGGACTGGGGGAGAGAAAACCCTGCAGTACACAGTGAAAGTGGCATTCCTTCAGTTTGGGCATCCTGTTGTTTGCAATGTTGCTTATGGTGTGCTGAAGCTTTGTTTATGGCTTCTTCCAACAGAAGCAAATTTTTAGAGATGTGTGAAGGACTCCTGGCCAGAGTGGAGCCGCCCCTTCGCAGCGTGCTGGACCAAGCCAGTAAGTGAGGGGGTGTGAGGAGGGCTCTGCATGCACACAGGAGCCAGCCAGAGTGCAGGCTTCCTGTGCATGTTGGGCACAAGGGTTTACCACAAACAACGATTTCTTGCTTAGGAGTTACAAGATTAAAAAGCTTTCTCTCTTAAGCTAAGAGCTGAAAATTTTACTGCTTAGAAACTTATCCTAAAGTTGGTCTATTAAAACGTCTGGTTTATGATGTCAGTGTATTCATGTGAAAGAGAAACATTTCATCTATTGTCTGACTCCTTTCTAGAGTTGAAGAAGGAGGATATTTATGCAGTAGAGATAGTTGGTGGTACCACAAGAATCCCTGCTGTAAAAGAGAAGATCAGTAAATTTTTTGGCAAAGAAGTCAGTACGACCCTGAATGCAGATGAGGCTGTGGCACGAGGTTGTGCACTGCAGGTAAAAACTGCTGTTTGTTTTAGTTCTGAGAATATTAAGCAGCATCAATAACTATTTGCTGAATGAAATGCTTGTTCACCTAAAGTCTGAATGTGTAATGTGGCTTTTGTGCTCTTGCAGTGTGCAATTTTGTCCCCGGCTTTCAAAGTGAGAGAGTTTTCTATCACAGATTTGATACCATATCCCATCTCCTTGCGATGGAATTCGCCAGCAGAGGAAGGCGTAAGGTAAAACCTGCACCATCTTCTTGCATGTTACAGCTTAAAATTACTGGTGGTGATTAGAATAAATAACAAACATCAGTAAATACCCTCAGAACAGGGTATTTCCAGAGTTAAATGCCCAGTTAACACTGCCAGGTCTGATCTGATGTTAATCATGGTAGAAAACAAAACCGAGGTTGAGCAGCAGTTTGGCACTTCCTGCATGGCTGTTGGTGTTACAGTTTTGTCACTTCTTAAGGAAGCTTTTCTCCTGAGAGTATCTAGAAATGCTTTGTTACCTTACCAGCTGTGTTGTCATACTGAACACAGGCTGTGTTTTCTCTTGCAGTGACTGTGAGGTGTTCCCCAAGAATCACTCTGCTCCCTTTTCCAAGGTCCTCACTTTCTACAGGAAGGAGCCCTTCACTCTGGAGGCCTACTACAGTTGTCCCAAGGAGCTGCCCTACCCAGACCCTGCTATAGGTTAGCATCATTCTGTGCCTTTAACTAAGAGTTTTTTCTGTCTAATTACATAGCCTGGACATGCAGCCTACTGCAAATGCTCTCAGGACAACATTTCAAATGGATTTTCAGTAAAATAGGTGGAGTAACATGAAGTTTATGGGCAAAAAGAGCATCCTCATACTGGAAGGGGCACGCTGATAGTTGTGCAGTGTTTTGCTCTGATAAAAGTAACACCAGGTTTTACATAAAGAATTCCCAATAGTTGTGCCCCAGCATTGCTGAGTGAAAAACCTGCATTGTCCAACTTGAGTAGGTTTTAATATTCCCTGAGCACATTGCAGTGAGCTAGGTCAGCAGCAGTTGTGTTTGCTTTGCATTCAGCACTCAGGTTAATCAAAAGTGTTTGGTTTCTTTCTCTTGTTTAGCTCACTTCTTGGTTCAGAAGGTCACTCCTCAAACAGATGGATCCAGTTCCAAAGTGAAAGTCAAAGTCAGAGTAAATATCCATGGCATCTTCAGTGTTTCAAGTGCATCTCTGGTGGAGGTTCATAAATCTGATGAGAACGAAGAGCCAATGGAGACGGATCAGCACGCGAAGGAGGAAGAGGTACCAGAGTCACTGCCCCCAGCTGCTCAGAATCCCCTGAAGCACAGCTGGCCAGGGTCTCAGGCTTGTGTAAGGATTTACTGGACAAGCCCACAACTGAAATAGAAGATGGAGTACTCATTGTAGTGATAGATCTCTTGAGACCAGGATTTGATGTATAGATCAGATTCTTAATGATGGAGCTGTGGGTTGCTGGAGCAAAGACTGAGAGCTCATCATTTATTCCTTCAGTTTTCATTCTGTTTCTTTTGTCTGAAGAGCTTTAGATGTGTTAAGGGATCAGCCTAGGAACTGAAGCAGTGATCTGCATTTGTTTAATTTGTGAATTTCTCTGATTTTCAGAAGATGCAAGTAGACGAAGAGCAACAAAAGGCTGAAGAGCAACAGCAAACCCAGCCTGAAAATAAGGCAGAGTCTGAAGAAATGGAGGTAACAGGAGCATTTGAGATTCTATTTTCATGAGATTCCTGAAAATATGAGGAGTGTGAGCATATTTGCTGCCTTTGTCATAGTTCTGGAAGCTGAACTTTTATTTCAGTGCACTGGTGGTCTATTGTGATTAGAGCTTTAGAAAGGACACAAATGGCACTGATAACTGCAGACGTGTCAGGTGACCTGGTACTGATAAAATGGGGGAACTCTCCTGTTCAGGGAAGAAATAATCATCTGGTTTTCAATAACTTGAATACTAGAACAGTGTTCTGCCATGAGCACCCTCCCCCACGAATGCAGACAGTGCCCAGAAAAGGTCAGTGGCTGCATTAATTATCTCAGGCTTCAGTAGGTGAGGTGTCAGAATGGCAGGGAGTGCTTGCTTCTCTTGTTGAGGTGCTAACTCTGTTTTTCTGCTGTAAACCTTGACTGCTCCCCTTGAACTGAACGGTGATGCTGTTTTTACTCTTAATGTATTTATATCTTTTTAATGCAGACTTGCCAGGCTGACTCAAAGGACAAGAAAGTGGATCAGCCACCTCAGGCCAAGAAGGCCAAAGTGAAGACGACCACAGTGGATCTTCCCATTGAGAACCAGCTGGTGTGGCAGATAGGGAAGGACATGCTCAACTTGTTCATTGAGAACGAGGTAAACTCTTCCTGCCCAAGCTAAAAATGTCATTTGCTGGTCTCCAGAAATGGTGTTGTTCAATTAAGCATGGTTTAGGATGGTCAAGGAAAAGATTAAAAGGAATAAAAGCAGTTGGAAGTCTGAGGTTGAACAACAGTGCCCCGTGGAGGCAGAATTAATTCACTGCTGACAGAATACATTTAGGGGAGCTGTCACTCTCCAGGGGCTGTTCTGCAGGACACCTCCAGAATCACCTGCAGGTACAAGGTGCAGGTGACCCTCAGGATGCAGGTTCCTCAGCTGGACGAGGATTCTCCTGTGCTGTATTGGACATCACACCAAAACTGAAATGAGTCATGTGCTGTGTTAGAACAGTTCTGTAAATCACAGTTTTGCAAAACCTTGATCTGGATTCAGCCTTTACTAACAAGGTGTCCTGCAAAGAAATGTTAAACGATGAGCTTTTTAGCCAATTAATTTTGACTTCTTGTTCACAGGGTAAGATGATAATGCAGGATAAGCTGGAGAAGGAGAGGAATGATGCCAAGAATGCAGTGGAGGAGTACGTGTATGAAATGAGAGACAAACTCTGCGGTGTTTACGAGAAATTCGTCAGTGAGGATGTGAGTATTGCTGCTTGATCGTCCTGATACATTGTGGTACAATCAGCAGCTGGATTTAGTAACTTTTGACCTGTATCACATACTGTATTTATGTAAATTACATATTCAGACTTGAAATTTGGAGAAATAATTGTAACCTTCCTGGCTCTGATCATAATCTACTAAGTGTGGGCTCCTGTATCTGAACTGGTTGCCTAAAAATTTCTTGGCATTATTAATCAGATTTCCCTGTTGTACTGAAGGAGCTTGGTGTGTAATGAATTTAACTCTGCTTTTAGAGATGAATCTCTGAAAACCTGACTGCACCTCCATTAACTGCAATGGAGCTTTGCCAGCCAGGTGTCTGCAGAGCCCAAACTGGGACATGGCAGGGGACATTTATGGCACCTTTGCTAAAGAAAAGTGTCCCTCTGTTCTCATGCTTGCTCATGTAGTGACAATGAAAACATGCAGGGGACAAAAAAAGCCTTTGATGTGACAGTATTTGATCTAAACTGTGGCTGTCACGCGTGGTTCTTCCTTGGGCCTGGAATCCACCACAAAGCTGTACAGAAGAGTATTTTATTTCTTACTTTTCACTGAAATAGGATAAAGAGTTCCAAACAGAGTTCTTTATACTCTAAAAATACAACCCTTCCAGAAAGGTTCCAGCTACCATTTAATGTCATTTGTCACCTAATAAATGATGTCACCTGTCTGTTTTGTGCATTTTGTGCATTTTGTGCATTGCTGCAGGATCGCAATAGCTTCACCCTGAAGCTGGAAGATACAGAAATTTGGCTTTATGAAGATGGTGAAGACCAGCCCAAACAAATATACATTGATAAATTGGCAGAACTGAAAGTAAGTGGTTCTTACATTCCTGTGGGAATTTACTGAAGCTGGACAATTTTGTTCCAGTGAGGAGCTGTCTGGGGTCTGAGGTAACAAACAGCTTGTTTTGGATTTGTAAGTGTGTGAGGAGTAGATACCCAACAGACCTGTACCAACAGGGCTGAGGGAGGCTCAGTCTTTGCTGAAAGTTGAGGGGAGAGTCAGAGTTGTGAGGAGTTTGGTAAAGTTGATGTATCCTGTCAAACCTTGAGGATCCCTCAGTGATGCTCCATGAGTTTTGATATCTGCTGTGCTTTGTTTCAGACTCTGGGTCAGCCTATTCAGGCAAGATTCCAGGAATCAGAGGAAAGACCAAAAGCATTTGAGGACTTGGGGAAGCAAATCCAGCAGTACATGAAAGCTGTTCATGCATTCAAAGCAAAGGTATTTCCATACTTAATTTCTGGAAAATGATACAAATATTTTCTGAATTTTAGGTAGCCTGCTTCATACAAAAATCTGGTGCAACCTCCCAGTGAGCTTATGAGTTCTTGATGTTTAATAGATTTTCAGAAGTGGATTTTGGGCCTTGCAGCATCTCAGTCTCTTTTCAATCAGGTGTTGATTTCCTCATGGAGCAGCAGGAGAACTTTAGTCTCTGGTTACCGAGCTGTGTGTGATCAGTTTGGTTGATTTGTTGACCACAACAGCTCTTGGCAAAATGGTCTTCAGTATTTTGAAGCTAAGCTTTGAGGAAATCAGGATGCAGTTTGTGCTGAAACACTGACACAGGTGCTGCTGTTTGGGTGTTGCAGGATGAACTGTATGACCATCTTGATGAAGCAGACGTGGCAAAGGTGGAGAAAAGCACCAATGAAGCCATGGAGTGGATGAACAACAACCTCAACCTGCAGAACAAGAGGAGTCTTACTTTGGACCCAGTTATAAAAGCAAAAGACATACAGGCTAAAGCAAAAGTAAGTTTTTGTACATAACTCGCTGTATTTTGGTGTTTATTGCTCTATCAGAAGTCTCAAAAGTACCAGGGAACATCAACCCTCACCTGGAGTATTCCCAGCAGTGGTTTCAAAAGCTCAGCTGTGGGAGATAGAACCATTTCTAAGGATATGTTTTTTCTGTGTTTCCTAGGAATTGGCAGGTATTTGTAACCCCATAGTGAACAAACCCAAACCCAAGGTGGAGCTGCCCAAGGAGGAGCAGAAGCCGACGGAACCCAACGGACCATTGGATGGGCAGGGAGACGGGAGCGGGACCCAGCCCCCCGAGCAGGGCTCTGCCCCCACAGCCACCGACAAGAAACTTCCAGAAATGGACATTGACTGAATTTCAGCACTTGTTTATATTATTGCAAATTACAATAAAGCTTTAAGTTGTCAACTTTGTACGTTCTGAATACAAACTGAAGCAAGTGAATCCCACAGCACTCTTGGTTAACTCTTGGAGAGGTTTGGGCAGGGCAGCAGGTGAGAACACGGAGGTGGCGAAGGACTCGCTCAGCTCAGCAGTGTTTGCCTTTATTGATTGTATTTAGAAGTTTTGGTAGTCTAACTAGACCTCTAGGAACAGCCATAAGCTACTTCTCCATTTGTAATGTCCAGGCTGAGTCAATTCTCCCTTGAAGGAGGGAGACAGCAACATCTGGAGTCTGATGTGCACCCTGCTCTTCCCTTTCCCTGTGGATTGCAGCGCTGGCACTCCAGGGAGGGCAGGGGAGAGCCAAGGCAGAGTCTTCCATTGCTCTTGGTTGGTGTTAATGCCTGCTCTGGACTCACTCCGATTTGCACTGGAACAGTTGATGGTTACAGGGGGGTGCAGAGCAGGGGGTGGCTCATCAGCACCTTGATTCCTTAGCCCAGACTGCAGATCAGACTCAGAATGTGCTCCTGGACAGGGGAGTGGGTTTCTCACAAACTCCCCAGCTAATTAGGCCCTGTAAACTCTTTGTCTCTAGTTAAATTAGCTGCTTGTAGAAAGAGTGAATACTTGTATTTCAGCTGCCTATGCTGATAGTTGATTCTGACTTGTTCCTAACTTTTTCTGGCAGGGGTATGCTTGCTTCCACGAGGCCTTCATTTGGAATGCTTGGTTTTTTGTTTTGGTTTCTTTTTTTCCCAGGAAAACCAAGAACTGACAGATTATGTTGGTTTGTTTTGTTAGTTTTTTTTTTTTTTCTATGAGCTTTATACAATGATTTGCTTCCTAGTACTGATTGTCATTAAACTTGCAAAAATAATTTGTATGTGTTAAAATCCAAAGCTGAATAACACTCATTCAGTTATTGCAAGAAATAAATGCACTGGATTCTACTGGACCACCTGCTGCAGCTGTTGATTCCGCGGCAGAGAGAGCGGTGTCGGGGTGGAGGGAAGGGCTGTGTCCCTGCTTTTGGGGTGTGCAAGGAGCTCTGCCGAGCCGCTCTGGGGCTTTGCGGCTTCCCAGGGGCTGCGGGTGGGTGTGAGCTCAAAGTCTCTGCAATGAATCACACCCATAGTTAGAAGGGACCCCCAGGGATCAGCGCACTCCCGGCCCTGCACAGCAACCGTGCCCGTTCCCCGGGGAGCCCGTTCAGTGCCCGAGCGCCGCTGCTGGAGCCGACCGCTCGGTCCCTGCCGGGGGCGGCAGGCGGGGCCCGCAGCGGCCTCTGAGCACCCCGGCCTGGGCCGCCCGGGCCCTCCCGGCCGCCGGGGGAGCTGCGGGGCCGCGCGGTGCCTCCTCCTCCTCCTCCTCCCGGGCCTTCCCGTCCTTCCCCGCCGCCGCTCCGTGAGGGGCAGGGCCGGGCCTCCCTCGCTGTTCCCGGCCCGTTCGGCGCGGCCGCGGCTGCCCCGGTGAGGAGCGGGTGAGGCGGGGCCGGGCCGGGCCGGGTTCTGTGCCGGGGGTTGTGCCGGGCCGGGCTCTGTGCCGGGGGCTGCGGGACCGGGCCGGGTTCTGTGCAGGGAGCTGTGCCGGGCCGGGCCGGGCTCTGTGCCGGGGGTTGTGCCGGGCCGGGCTCTGTGCCGGGGGTTGTGCCGGGCCGGGCCGTGCTCTGTGCCGGGAGCTGGGCCGGGCCGGGTTCTGTGCCGGGGGCTGTGCCGGGCCGGGCCGGGCTCTGTGCCGGGGGCTGTGCCGGGCCGGGCCGTGCTCTGTGCCGGGGGCTGTGCCGGGCCGGGCCGGGCTCTGTGCCGGGGGCTGCGGGACCGGAGCCCAGCCGTGGCAGCGGCCGGAGCCGCTATCGCCACAGCGGAGCTGGGCCTGGAACCCGGCGGTCGTTCCGGACCCATCGATCCGCGGTGCCCCGGCCCCGCAGTTCCTGCGGCTGGAAATGAGCCCCAAGCCCTGAGCGAGCTGTCGGGCACTTTAACCCCGAGGGGACTTTAACCCCTTGTGGTGTTGGCGTTGCTGTTTTTCCGCAGCAGCCCCAGGCCGGGGCCAGCGCCGCGGGACGTTCCCCTGAGCAGCGCCGTGTCCGTGGCCGGAGGGACGGGAAGAGCCGGGCCCGGAGGGATGGTCCGGGAGCGGCTCCTCGGCTCGGCCTCTGCGCTGCTCTGACCCCAAAGGTAACTCACGGAACTGCCTTCATCTCCCCAAATGCGGAGCTGAGATGCTCCGCGAGTGCATCTACAAGATGCCCGTGCGGGATTGGAACCTTTTTCTGATATTTTCAATCACAAATGAGACTGTTTCCCTGTTTGAGTTAGAGCACCAGGCAAGAGCTACTGTTACTAATTCATTTCTCATGTGGTTTTGAGGGGTCTGTTTTCTTCCAAACATCAGCGAAATGTCCCTGTGTCACCTTTGCCATCTCCATAATTTCATTATTTTCCCCACTTACAGCTGTCTTTACCTACTAACAAACAGCTTACTTTCTGACTTTTCAATATTCTGTTGGTTTTGTGGTTTGGGTTTTTTTTTTATTTTTTAAAGATACCAATATTTTCTTCAACCTGTAAAATTAATTGTATTTCACATTATTGTAGCTTGGTTACCTGGGTTTTTCTAAAGCTTACTATGCTATAAAATAGATGCCTCAAATTGATGACTGGAATGTGATGCATTCACTTGGTTGATATTGCAGAGTGGTGGTAACTCTAGAGAAAATTAAATGTCTTCAGAGGACAAGGAGGCTCAGGAGGACGAGCTGCTGGCTCTGGCCAGCATCTACGATGAGGATGAGTTCAAGAGAGCAGAGTCTGTTCAAGGAGGAGAAACAAGAATTTGTCTGGAGTTGCCTCAAGACTTCAAAATTTTTGTGAGGGGTGAGTTGAGATGTTTTGTTTTATCCCAAAAGACGCTTTACCAAGCTCAGGTGGTTGTTGGGGAGTGACCTGAGGGAACAGTGACTGGACAAAGCTGTGGCTCACCCTGTGCTGTGCTTTTTGGGGATTGTGATCAGTTCAATCCTCATACACAGAACATCTTCAGTAAACTTTAAAATCACAGAAGAGTAATAGCATTTCTTCAGAATAATTATGTTCATTTCTTGGGTTTTTATTCCCCTGATTATATGTGTTTCCAGGCTCCTGTTTTGTGCAGGATCTGTCATTTCATAGTGCTGCTTTTTAACTGCTTTAATCACACACCTCCAACCCTGTGACATTTTACTGCACCGAGAGTTTTGTTATTTAGGGTGGAACAGATAGTTTTAACCCCAGAAATATATCCAATTAACAGACATTGGGTGCTGCCAGAAACAGCAACAGTTGCTTAGTTTTCATTTTCCTGTTATTTCTCCCTGTGCCTCGGTGGGCCCTGGCTCAGGCAGTTCCACAGAGAGTCTCCAGAGCAGTGGGTTCGAGTATTCCGTGTGCTTCCTGCCTCCCCTCGTGCTGAATTTCGAGCTCCCACCTGACTACCCATCGACCTCCCCACCCGTGTTCACCCTCAGTGGGAAATGGCTCTCCCAGGCTCAGGTTTGCAGAGGATTTTTTTTACATTTTGGCTGCTGAGTAAGTTAATGATTCACAGTTAAGCAAAGTAAAAAAACGACGGCGTTGCTCTTCTTTTGTCTCTTGTTGGTTTTCGTTTGATTACTGTTCTGAGGAAGGAAAACTTGGATGTGTGAGAACTATTTAATGTGTATTTTATGGATAAAAACTGCTGAATTTGAAATCAAAGTATGCAGTAAGGACTGTGTGAGGGGAGGAGCCCGGTAAGGAGTTACTCAAACTTACTGAAATCAGGAATTCTTTGTTCTTTCCCAGCTCAGTGCTCTTTGCAAACACTTGGACAATGTGTGGGAAGAGAACCGAGGCTGTGTGGTCCTGTTTGCCTGGATGCAGTTCCTGAAGGAGGAAACATTGAATTACCTGAATATTTCATCACCATATGAGCTGAGGATGTGCCCTCAGGGGAAGGGGCAGAGCTGGACACCTGGGGGGCCCCTGGAGGCTGGGAAGGACTGTGGGGGTGCCACAGGCTCTGCCACAGCTGAGGAGGAAATCACAGATGCCAGGGCTGTGCAGGATGTGGAGTCCTTGTCCAGTCTGATCAGGGAGATCTTGGACTTTGACCAGGCCCAGAGGAGGAGGTGCTTTAACAGTAAGATGTACTCCTGCAGTATCTGCTTCTGTGAGAAGCTGGGCAGTGAGTGCATGCACTTCACCGAGTGCAGCCACGTGTACTGCAAAGCCTGCCTGAAGGACTACTTTGAAATCCAGATCAGGGATGGACAGGTGCACTGCCTCAACTGCCCCGAGCCCAAGTGTTCTTCTGTCGCCACTCCAGGCCAGGTAATTCCCCTGCACAGGGGCTGGGGAGCTCTGGAACCCGAGTTCAGGGCCAGGCTGTGGCTCTGCATGGTGGACATTGGCACTCACAGAGTCATTTAGGTGGGAAAAGACCTCCAAGATCAGCAAGTTTAGCCTTTGACCCAATCCCACCATGTCATGAAGTGCCACATCCTTGGGCACCTCCAGGGATGGACACTCCAAACCTCCCTGGGCAGCCCCTGCCAAGACCTGACCACCCTTTCCATGAGGAAATTCCTCCTGATACTCAACCTGACCCTCCCCTTGCACAGCCTGAGGCTGTTTGTCCTGTTTTTTGTTTCCTGGGAGCAGATCCTTGGCCCCCTGTGACCTGTTGGAGAATCTAAACTGGATTCATCCCAGCTCTTGGTGCCTTTTCACTGACTTGCTGTTTGTTGCTGGAGCAGGCTCAGAATTACAGATGCAAGGAGTCAGAGAATCCCAGGCTGGTTTAGGTTGGAAGGGACCTTAAATCCCATCCAGTGCCACCCCTGCCATGGCAGGGACACCTCCCACTGTCCCAGGCTGCTCCAAACCCCAATGTCCAGCCTGGCCTTGGGCACTGCCAGGGATCCAGGGGCATCCCCAGCTGCTCTGGGCACCCTGTGCCAGGCCCCCAGTGGGTGTGGGTGAAGGATTTTCCTGAGCTGGCTGTTTGCAGGTGAAGGAGCTGGTTGGGGAGGAGCTGTTTGCCCGCTATGACCGCCTGCTGCTGCAGTCCAGCCTGGACCTCATGGCTGATGTGGTTTATTGTCCCCGGCCTGGCTGCCAGACCCCTGTGATGCAGGAGCCAGGCTGCACCATGGGCATCTGCTCCTGCTGCAACTACGCCTTCTGCACCCTGTGCAGGATGACTTACCACGGGGTGTCCCCCTGCAAGGTCACTGCAGGTGAGTCCCCTCCCCCTGGGCTCCACAGTCACACCCACGCTCAAAATCTTGGCTGGAAAAGGCAGGAGTTGAGCAGGGGAGCTCCTCGCCCTGAGCTTTTGAAAGGTGCATTCCTTTGGAGGAGGGCTGTTGCTGGTAATTAAATATTCCTCTGGTGAGACTCCTCAGCTCAGGAGCTCCCTAAACTGCTGATTGTCAACTGCTGAGAGGCTGTAGCAGGGAAAGAATTACTTTATATTTTCACTGCTTTGTATTGTCAGAGTTAATGCTGGAATTAGGTGGAGGTTTCTCTCTCTGTCTGGCCTCAAAATCCTGTGACAGAATTTCATTAAATACACAGTCAGGAAAAAAAATTCCATTTTTACTTGACATTCTAATTTCATCAACAGATCTCTTTTATAATAAAAGAGTGTAAAACTACTGAATTTTGGGGCAGAGTTGTTTTAATATTATCATCTTATGTATTTTAATAGTTTTCTTGCTTTTTAATTCATGACATTATTTTCTTTGAGCATCTTTATGCTACAATTAGCTGGACTTCTATGTCTAATATCTTACAAAAGCTGTCTGGTCTGGTTTGATTTTGCCCCTTAGAGAAATTAATGGATTTGAGGAATGAATATTTAGAAGCAGATGAGACAAGTAAAAGATTTTTGGAACAACGCTATGGCAAGAGAGTGATTCAGAAAGCCCTGGAGGAGATGGAGAGTAAGGAATGGCTGGAAAAGAACTCCAAGTCTTGTCCTTGCTGTGGGACCCACATCGAGGTGAGTGAGGAGGGAAAGGATCCATGGAATAGAAAATAACCTACAAGGAGGCAGTTCTGGGTGTGCTGGAGCCTCTAGGGAGAGGAGATCTCTAGGAAATTCTGCAAGGACTTTGCAGTTCTGTGTGACATGGAAAAGGAGGCGAGGTGATATTTGTGGATCCCAAGGACTGGAGTACAAACAGTGACTGCTGGTCAGGCCCCCACACTGAACAGGTCCAGGCTGACTCTGGGTCTCTATGAATCCTTTTGTTTTCCAGTTCTCTGGTTCACACTAGAGCCAGGAAATCAATTCAGCTTCAGAAAAATACTAATTCCCAGTGTTTTTAGTATTATAACCAATTTCCAGTGCTGGGATTCCAGCTCCCAGTGAAAATGTCAGCACCAGGAGCCAGGGGGGATGTGTTCACTGACTGCTGTGGTTCTGAGGGCAGAGAGGGACTGAAGCCTGCCACAGTGGAGTTCTGTTCTCACCATTTCTTGGGTTTTTTTTCCCCCAGAAACTGGATGGCTGTAACAAGATGACCTGCACAGGGTGCATGCAGTATTTCTGCTGGCTCTGCATGGGCTCCCTGTCCCGGGCCAACCCCTACCGGCACTTCAGTGACCCCTCCTCCCCCTGCTTCAACAGGTCGGTGCTTCAGGGACCTCCTCCACTGCTGCAACACCTCTTCTCTACTTTTCCTTACAGCCTCTCCCACATTCTGACTGAAATTTTTAGCTACAGTTTAAGACCTAGTTACTCCTCTCCGATATTTGCACTAACAGTAAAAATCAGGAGTGATTCAGGATGCGGTTTTGCTTTATAAAAACTTTGGGTTTAAAATTCTGGAGGAGTCTTCTGAGCCTATTCTTGATTTTTTTAGTCAGGTCATGACCTCACCCTTTGCTGGCCACAGCCTGCAAGGGCTTCCCTGCCACTGCTCAGGAGCAGCTCGAGGATTTGGGGAAGAGCTGCTTTGAGGAGCTGCAGATTTGCCTCACATTCCCTTGGAGGAGAGCCAAGGGACAGGTGACAGGCAGGTCACAGGAGGGTGACAATGGCAGCCTCTCTTGGCCCTTCCAAAGGGCACAGAGGGTGGTTTGTTATACTGAAAAAACCAGGGGAACTTGCTGTAGTGTTGTTACATTTAGGGTGATACTTTTTTCAACACATTTGACTTTTTTTACACCCTGATAACACTGATTTTCTATCTTGCAGATTGTTTCAAGCCATGCACATCGAAGATGGAGAGTTCTGGGAAGTGGAAGATGATGATCAGTAGCTTCCTCCAGCACCAAAAGGTGAACAAACCACAGACAGATGCTTTTTGTGTGTCTTTTGTTTGCTTTTCCATTGTGTGACAGAAGAGTGGTAACTGCCCTGCAGTGCAGGACACTCACACCTCAGAGCCTGTTGCCAAAACCAAAGGAGACTTTTCCCCATCCTGGGATCAGGATCATCATGGAATGCCCAAACAAACATGTCTATTATTAAACAAGTCAGAAATTGGAAAGCTGTTGGAAAAATATATACCAAGAGGTGCCCCTTTTTTAAAAGCCAGCAGACAAAGCTGAAGCCTCAAATCCTGGAAGTATTTTGGGGGTTTCCTTTAGGGAGACTGACCCTTGGAGACTCTTGGATGGTGAATATTGTGGGGTTTGGGGTGGTTTGGTGGAGCTGTAGTGCTCTCTCTGGAGCTGCTTGGACTGGGGGAGTTTTCTGATACAATACAGGAAATTTCTGTATTCAGCAACAAAGTTTGTTGCTGTTATTAATTTCTTGATGTGCTTCTCTGAAAAGCAGCTCCTGGCTCTGTCACTGGTACTAATGACATTAAAGCTGATTATCCCCAACCTTTCTCTCTTGCTGCTGTGCCTGGGCCTTTGCATTCCTGAGAGCTTGGGCAGAAAATGACCAACAGCCACTTCCAGGGATTTCTGTGAGGTTGGTGACTCCCAGTGTGCTGTTGGATTCCCTCACGTTGCCTGTCCTTGTTTTGGCAGGGATGAGTGCCAAAGCAGTGAGCTGAGGATGTGACCAGTGAAAGGGTGAAAAGTATCAGGAAGAGATGAACTTGAATTCTTCAAGATACTGACTATTAACTTGTGTTATGAAGTAATTTATTTTTTATTAACTCTTCATATAAGAAATTAGATTGTTGATACTTTTGCTTCTGGACTAGATACTTTATTTCCATTCAAATTATTTCTGAAACAAAATTGTTTCTCCTAAAATCTCAGCAAGTGGTTTTGAGAGTATGAAGGTTATTACTGGAGGTGAACACTGATTTTTAACAACCTTTTCCACTTGCAGAACAGTCTAAAAGCTTATTTGGAAACTAAAGCTGCATGTGCTGTGTTCAAGAGCAACGGGGCCTGGATGGAAAGCTCTGGAGCTGAGACTCCTCAGGAACTCAGGGTGGTCACAGCTCACTCAGTTCTGTCTGAGAGTTAATAAATTTATCCTGGGATGTGTGGCCAAAATGAACAGTGCTTCAGTTCCCTCTGCAGAGGAAGAGTCTGCACTGCTGGAACTGGCACAGAGATTAAAAAGATGAAAGGAGGAGCAAATCTCACCTCAGCTGAAGCTCTAGGTCAGTGTGTAGGAAAAGTGTATGTTGTGTATGGTTTGAGTTGTATTTCCTGCACCTTTCACATGCACTAAATTCACTTTAAGATGGTAAACACAGTGTCCCTGTTTGTCTTCCTTCTGGCATGGATTTGGCAGCACAGGTGTGCCCAGGTGCTGCTGCTGGGGACAGCCCAGAGCTCCCACCTGCAGCTGCTCATGGGATTTCCATGCATGCAAAGGACCCTGCTTTTCCCTCAGGGAAAAACCTGCCAGAGAAAACACTGGGCAAGCAAAGGGGGGAGCAGCAGGAGCTTTTTCCACCAAATTGCCTCCAGGACAGCTTTGGTACCATGAGCCCACTGAGACCGAGCACCAGATACAGTCAAATGTCACCATTTAAAAAAAATTAAAGACATTTAGTGAAGAAAGTTACATTACAGATGAACAATTTACAAAATTTGTGTATAAAGAAAATAAATGTTGCCCAGTTTTCTTGCCCCTCGTGTGAGAGCACTGGATAGGAATCCCAGGAATCACATTTCAGAATTGGTGAGGTTTTAGCTGTTGTCCATGGGTGTGGGGTGTCTGTAATTGGACAGAGGCTGAAGCCAGTGTTTCCTTTGGGGCTGGTTTGGCATTTCCTCAGAGAAATGGAAAATTCTGGAGAAGAGAGAGCACCAGGCATAGCAAATCACACCTGGGCCTGAACATGAACAAGGGCTCTGTGTGTGACAACAGTGACATCCTCAGGTGCCTGAGCTGCGCCTGAACCCCCCTGTGTGGGGGATGCTGCTGGAGCCCCTTCTGCTGAGGGGTCTCAAGTCCAACATGTGGCTTCAAGCAGGGCTCAGTCAGGTCTGGGCAACCTCCTAAGGAGAGAGCCTGCCCAGCCCTGGGGATCCTGTCCCACTGCTTGGCTGTTCCCACAGTGGGGTTTCATCCTCTCCAGCGTGAGCATCGTGTCTCCACTCAGGCCCCACTGTCCTTTCTCATCTTCCCCCTGGCCCCATCTTCTTGCAGCTCTCTCATGGTTCTCTGAGCTTCCCCTTCTCCAGCTGGACAATCCTTTTCTCCAGGATTCTAATGGAAGAGTGTTTCTTGGAGGAGGAAGGAATAACATGAGGTACTTGTCCTAATTGCAAGGAATACACCCCAAAGTGATCACCCACTTGTTTCTGCAACGTTGGACTTTCATTTATCCTCACATTTCAGTTCTGCAGCCTTCAGTCTGTGATTACAGTCAGTTCACAGATCAAACAACTCGTTCTTCATTTCCTTCAGAGAATGAGTTGGTGGCAGAAGTTTGTGGGGCACAGAACACTGGATCCCATCCTCCTTTGGTTTATTAAGGCAGGTGTTTGGCATCTGTCTCTTTAATGGAGAGAAGGAACCATACAATCATTCTGCTAATTTAAAAACAAATATGAGATCAGTTTCTGCAGCAATTCCCTTTTCTCCCAGCTGTTTTCAGCAGCTGGTTCAGCACTGCCCCAGCACATTAATCACTGTATGGCTTCTTGGACTGGCTCCTCTCTGTTTCCATCTCCTTCATGCTGTACAAGGGCTCCACGAGCTTGTTGTGAACCAGCATTAAACCTGATGGAGAGTCAAAAGACAATTTAAGTAGACATAATAAAGTTTTTCTTCATTGGATGCTAATTGAATTAGACATTACTGTTGTCCTTGTGCCTTTACTCCCACCCAAGCATTAAGCATCACACTTGTACTACTGTGGTATATGTAAGGAATATACTCCTTTGTTAGTTAATTATACAGCAACACCTTTGCAAAGCATGGCTCATGGCTCCTAAAAATGTAACAAAACAGTTTTCTGGCCTGCTCAAACTTCACCTTTGAAGTATTTCACTGTTTTGACTTTGAGCTCCAGCGTGGCATCCTCGTCACACACGAACACGGTGTTGGGGTGCTGCTGGAAGGCTGACACTGTCCACATGTGGTTCACACCATCCTCGATGGCTTTGTACAGAGCAAAGGCTTTGTGGGCTCCTGTGATCAGGATCATCACCTGCACCGCCAGGCACAGAGAGAGGGGCAGTCAGGGCCTGGAACAGGGGGTCAGGGAGAGCCCAACCACACCCTGCCAATGGGGACATCCCTGTCACCCTCCCCACAGCCACTTCTCTGTGCTGCTCCTGCTCTCAATGGAATCACAGTCTGGTGGGTCACTGGAACGATCCTTTGGGCACCTGTACACTGAGATTAAACAAGTGGAAATCAAGGAATAGACTCCAGTAAAAGTGGTCCCACACAGTTTTCATGACCAGCTGATGTGACAGCAACTCAACCTGATTTCTGCAGTTCCTGTCCAGGTGAGAATCCTAACCAAAGACACCCTCCCAAACTTTCCTGACTCCTGGGGGGAACAGCTGCTGCAGGGTTACACAAACACAAGTGCCAGCAGAGATAGAGCAAGAGCTCCATGGTGTTGCAGGATGCCAGAGGACAAGAGGATCAGGCATTCTGTGGCAGGAATTCCCTACACCAGAGGACACGTGGCTGCTCCACAACAGGATAACCTTTGGCTGCTCCAGAGGGACTGCAGGAAGCCACTTCTTCTTTCCTCACCTCTCTGGCATCCATGACAGTGCCTACTCCAACTGTCAAAGCCATGGTGGGCACTTTGGAGAGGTCACCATCAAAGAACCTGGCATTGGCCAGTATGGTGTCCATGGCCAAGGTCTTCACTCGTGTCCTGGACACCAAACTGGATCCTGGCTCGTTGAAGGCGATGTGGCCATCGGGGCCAATACCTGGGACAGGGACAGCAGAGCAGAGTCAGCTGGGGGAGCAGGGCCAGGAGAAGGACAGGCAGTGCTCCCAGGAACACAGAGCCCTGCAATTCCTCTGCTCCAGCTCAGATTGGTGTCTGGTAGAGCAAAAGCCCCCTCAGAAGTCACCAGGTACCTCCCTGATTGTGCTGGGACAACAACAAAGCAAAGTAGGTGGCAGAACCTTATGGCAAACTGATGGGAAGAGCTTGTGTGGGAAAAGCTACTCCCAGCAGTTTCCTGTTGCTACTGACAATTGAGAAACACTTCATATTTGTACAGTTCTAGTCCTTCCCATTCCTCCTGCTAACATTTCCTGAACAATTCACTGACTGCACAAGGCTGCCAGGACATAGCAGTGCCCAGGGCCATGGACTGTGGGGTGGATTTCACTGCAAATGCACTGCAAATGAACAATCCTGACTGTAAATGAGAACTGGGGGGGACAGGCACAGCTTTGGGACAGGGTTTAGAAGCTGCTGCTCTCGGGTTCTCACCTCCAACAAAGAGCTCGATGCCTCCAGCTGCTTTGATTTTCTCCTCAAATGCATCACACTCTGCCTGGAGATCAGGGGCATTTCCATTCAAGATGTGGACGTTTTCTGGTGAGATGTCAATGTGCTTGAAGAAGTTATTCCACATGAAGGAATGGTAACTCTCTGGGTGATCCCTCGGGAGACCTGGTGACAGAACACACAGGACTGAGGCCAACTGGACCAGAATCACCCATAACAAAGCACTCCCATACCCCTGCAGGGGCTTTGGTGATGTCATGCCCTCAGCTTTCAGAGTTGTTTTTATTTCCCTAAATACCAGAATTAAAATCAGCTCCTGTAAGACATGTGCCCATATTAACATACAACAGCTACTCAAAAAGTAGGGGTGTGCTGTGCCTCATCTGTCAGTACCTTTTCAGCCTGCTCCCCATTTCATATTAATAAGAATTATTAAAAAAATGCAGAAGCCTGGGAAATAATAATTATGCTGTAATTATTGCATATTTACCCTCCTTGACTGCTGTAAACCCACACTGGACTGCTTATTCCCTAATGCTGCTTGATTGGGATTATTCACAGAAAAAAAAACAACCTCTTGACCAGGATAAAATTAGCATTAGCAAATATTTAGCCTGTGTGTTTTCACCTTTGGATCTGTTTCTTCTGAGAAGACTGTTTCACCATGACTTCAGAAATGACAGTCTCAGCAGGAGATACCAGAGGGCACTGAGGGAACACACTGGTCCTTGCAGGGGACCTTTATAATCCCAGAGCAAAGGGTGAAGTTGATGCTGCACACTGAGCCTGCAGTGATAAGCTGTTCCTTACCTGGTCAATACCTGAGTGCAGCTCAGTATCTGTAACAGTGTGTGAAATAATGGGCAACACCCACTATCCACTTTTGTCCATACGTTTTCAAACCTATGGAAAAATTTCTAATTTTTTCCATAGGTTTTCAAATTGTCCCCCTTTGTTAATTCCCTGGAGGTGTTTAAGGAAAGACTGGACAGTGCCGTGGTGTGGGATCATAGGTTGGACTCGATGATCTCAGAGGTGTTTTCCATCCCAGCTGATGCTGTAGCTCTGTGAAATGTTATCCCCCTTACCTGGACAGGTGTTTTTCGGGCACCGCCAGGCCCTGCCGGGGTAAGGACCCAGCAGCTCCGGGACAGGGACAAAAGCGACAGCACAGCACTCACCCACGTACTCGTCCATGTTGAAAGTCTTCACGTACTTGAAGGAGAGGTCTCCATTGCGGTAATACTCCACCAGTTTGCTGTAGCAGCCCAGCGGGGTGCTGCCTGCGGGGAGCGGCCGCCTCAGGCGGGGCAAGGCCCGAGCTCGGCCCCGGCCCCGCTCCCCGGCACCCGGCACCCACCTGTGGGCAGCCCCAGCGTGAAGAACCGCCCGGGGCCCGGCCCGAACTGCACGATGCGGTTACGGATGTACTTGGCCGCCCATTCGCTGGCCTGAGAGTAATTGTCCAGGATGATCAACTTCATGGTGGGGCCGCCCTGCACCGCCGCTGCCTTCCCGGGATCGCCTTCGTCGGGGATCGCCGCCTCCGGAAATCTCCGCTTCCTCTGGGATCACCTCTGCTGGAAATCTCCGCTTCCTCCCGGCTCGCCCCTGTCCGGGATCACTTCCGTGGGCCGGGAGGAGCCGCCCGGGCCCGGCCCCGTGGGCGGGCGGAGAGCGCCGGGCCCGGCCCCGCGGGAGGGGACCCGGCAAGGCCGGAGCGGGCGGCTGGGATTGAGAGGGACGGGCGGATCCACCGGGAACGATCCGGTGTGGGAGGAATTGGGAACAATGGATGGATCCACCGGGAATGATCCGGTGTGGGTGGAATTGGGAACAATGGATGGATCCAGCGGGAATGATCCGGTGTGGGTGGAATTGAACACAATGGATGGATCCAGCGGGAATGATCCGGTGCTGCTGGAATTCAGCTGGATCCACCCGGGAATGATAAGCTGCGGCTTCTCGGGTGAATCAGTCACCGCACTCCAAGTGCTCCTGTTGTCCAGGCAAAGCTGTGGGAAGCAGTGTTTCCTTCAAATGCGTTAAAAAGGCCATAAATATCTCGATGTGGTTCTGCTGGGGTGTCACCATCACAGCAGGGATCCACTCGAATCTGTCCTTCAGCTTTCCAGCCCTAAAGTGAAGCTCCCAGCCTTCTCCCACCAAAACGAGCTGCTCTCACGCTTGAACTGCTCTGTAGGGACTCAATTCGGGGCATGTTGGGGTCGTTCTGGGGGATGGAGAGACCACGATCTCTGTCCTTGCTGCTCCTGGCACAGTGGTATCCCCAAAACACCTTCCTGTTGTTGCTCCAGCTGCCTTCAAGCTCTCATAAAAATGTGCCCGACCTCTCCTTGCACAGGTTTAGTTCATTGTTGGGATACAAAGCTCTTACTTCAAAGTTAGTCCGATTTTCAATTTCATCAGAAGGAAGAATGAGCTACAAATTGCTTTGCTGGGATCCAGCCCACGCAGTTTCTTCTCATTTTAATAATTTAAATGACCTGGCGAGAAGCAGTGCTCCCGGTATTGTCTCACGCTGGAGAGCCTTGGTTAGAGCTGGGACGGGCAGTGATGGGTGTGCCGGCTGTGGGCAGACACGAGTTTTAGGCCACAGAGACTAAACAAATTCCATGGCCGTGTGTTTCCATGAGCGGTGTCAGCCCACGGGCAGCTCTCTCGGTGCCTGGTGTCGGGTGAGGAGCTGACAGCAGCGGCATTCCCCCGCAGGGCAGGGCAGGGCAGCCCGGGCTCTGGCTCTGTGGGACACAAATCTTCACTTGTGCCATCGGGGCCATCTCGGTGCCACAGTCCCATGGCTTCCACTGGCAGGAATCACAGCACAGGAGGGTTCAGAGGCACAGGACCGAGGTGCTGGGCTCACTGGGGGCTGTCACCGCTGGGATGGAGAGATGGCGACCAGGCTGAGGTCTGCACCCTTCCCGTCCTGGAGATGCTTCAGTCCTTTCTCCAGGATGCTGCGGGCACGAAGGACACCTGGTGAGCGCACACCTGGCCTGCACACACACCTGGCCTGCACACACACCTGCGAGTTCCCACATCACCCCAATTGTGGCACAACTGCAGCTCCCGGTGTGCAAAGCCAAAACTCTGCAGGGCTCGGCAGGGAGAGAGCACCGGCACTGTGCAAAGAGCTCTCACGGGATCGCTCGGCGTTACCCTGGAAACGCGGCCAGTGCTCGGAAATTTGGGAAAAGCAAATACTGGAGGCACTGCCCGCGTAGGAATTGATGGCAGGAGACAGCACGGACCTCCCTCGGCGGTGAGATTTAGGGCAACACCCGGGGTGACTTGCGGGTTGTGGACAGTGTCACCTCATCCCCTGCCTGCCACCTCACCTGCCCTGGCTCACCTGGGGCTGTGGAGAGCTGCTGCCTTTGCCGGCGGCTTTGCAGCCCCCCAGCTGCTCACACAGATTTTGTGGGGACGGGTTCGGTGAAATCAAAGTGTTGGAAGGCTCTGACTGCACAGGGTCTTGGCTTTCATCTCCCCGGTGAGTGGCAACCGCAGTGCACAGAGATGCAGGAGGAGCCGACAGCTCCCTGTAAAAGCAAAACATGTTTTGGTGGAAGCAAAACCTGCAGCAGAGGCAGGCAGGTGCCCCCGCGCTGCTCACACCCAGCACATCCCCCGGATCCACACGCTCCAAGCACCCCGCGCTCTTCGAGCTGCTCCGGGGCCGGCTCAGGCGTGTGACTCGCATGCAGGGTATTTTTAGGTATGATAATTTCTACCCGTTATTGTTCCTGCGTTTACAGCGAGCTGTTCCCATGCTGAAGAACTTCCTGGTGTCTGAACAGGCTGATTTTCCTTCCTTGCAAAAGCAGCAGATGGAAGGAAACAAACACTTCTCTTCAGGAGAAGTTGAAGTTTAATGGGGGAGCTCTAACCAACACAGCATTTCCTTTTGCCCCATCTTGAAGGGATCAGAGTCAGCAGTGCTCACAGACCAGGGCTTTTGCTATTGGGAACTGCTTGGGAGCACTGGGATTCTTTCCTGAAACAGCAACAATTAAAAAATTATCTCCATGAAGAATCCTCTCTCCAAATCCTGTAATTAAAGAGGCTTTTTAATATACACCGTCAGTCACCTCTTCCTGCTCCAGCATGTTCCATTTACCTTCTGACCCCAATTTATAAGAAAAGGAGAAATAATAGATCTGGAGGGGAGCTGTTCTTTCCTGCAAGCCCCACTCACATCTTAGCTGTCCCAGCAGCACCCAAATCCTATTTAGGATATTTTTGGGGTCACAACAAGCAGATGTGTAGGGCAATGCATGAAAGCACCCATGCCAGACCCTTTCTCAGGTGAGGTTCCCATGACAAAGCTGTCAGGACTTCATTCCTCACCATGTTCAAAACTGCCAGTCTAAGCAGTAAGGGATTTAATCTGGATAGCAAGGTTAAATTAACCACTGGTTAATTGTGATTTCTGCAATAGGCTGAAGAAATAACAGAGCAAGAAAGGACATTGGTGAAAGCAGTGAGTTGGGGCCCCTAAAGTCAGGCTGGACTGAGGTAATTTGGAGCTCAGCTCTGCCTTGCCCCGTGCATCATCCAGCACAATTCACTGCAGCACTCCAGATCCACCCCTCCTTCTGCTGCTGGGTTTCAGAGGAAGAGAACTCCCATTGGGAAAATCTCCCAACTCAATGCTGCTGTTGTTTTCATCCCTCCTCCTCACAGTACTCGTGGTTTATTGGGCCATAATTTTCCACCCCAGTGACCAAGGCAGTGCTTCCACCCTGCTCTGCACGGGCTGTGGGATGTGTGGCTGTGCTCGCTGGGGCTCTGCTCGTTCCAGCAGACCTGATGTGACCCAGTGCCTTTTGTTTTTGCAACAAACACCAAAATTGCAGCTGCCTGAGTGTCCAAAACCCCGTACAGAGCCCACACCTGCAGAACCTGCTGCTTCCAAGGCAGTGGGGCAGCTTCCTTGGGCAGGGTCACAGAATGGTTTGGGTGGGAAGGGACCTTAAGATCATCCAGTTTCACCCCCTGCCATGAGCATTCCACCATCCCAGGTGGCTCCAAGCCCGATCCAACCTGGCTTTAGACACTTCCAGGGATGGGCCAGCCACAGCTTGGCTTTTTTGGGCAAAAAGATAAAAAATGATTCAAATACAAGATGGTCCCAAGCACAAAAAGTCTTTGTGGCCAAATGATGTTTTGGGGGAGGAGCATCTGTTAGACAGCATTTATTAATCCTTAACAAATCTCGCCAGCTTAATTATACAACTCTAATTCAGGATGTTATTGCACAGTGGGAAATGACACCGATGTATATTCAAACCAAGAATCCAATTCTTGCACATGGAGTGTCTCTGCCTCCAGGGACACAGGGGTACTTTCGAATTGATGATGAAAAGGTTTTGTCACGTGAACATTTTGATTTTTTTTTAATTGGGAAATTTAGCACTAAAAAGTTAGAAGAAAGATCTAGTTTTTATGTCCCGCTCAGTTCTTACTAATTTAGCTTACACGCCCTGCTTTTGAGGTTTATTATTTAGCTTTTAGTGTTCAATATTTATTACAAAGTGCAGATTAAAAGTGTTCCTTTTATTGCTCAGTTGTACACAATAATTAAAGGAACACATGTGCAGCTCCAAGATTTCAGAGAATTCACTCAATTTCACTTCTGTCATACTTTCAATTGCTTTCAAATACTTTCCCAGCACATCCCGTACGGAAGTCACTAAAATCAATGACTTCAAGCTTCAAGTGTCTCTTGGGAGAAAAGACATTTTGTACTGGAGAAAAAGACGAAAAAAACACAGGAGAGGCATGAAGTGATTTGCCTCAAACCATTTGGGAAATGAAAGCAGAACCAGTCATGTGCTGTAACCACAGCATCATCTTTCTACTGAGCTACCCCACCTAAGAAAATAAAAATAAATACAGGGAGAGCAGCTGGAAGAAACTGCCCTTGCCCCTCTGGAATCAGTCATGCTCAGACTAGATGGAATAATTAGGCTGTGATTTGCCTCCACTGGCCCCAAAATGGCTTTGACACAAATGGTTTCACCATTTCTCCAGGATACGTTCCAGCATCTTCTCTGAGGACATGCACAGTTTGCATCTTATTTTAGTCTCTGTGTTGTCCAAGCCAATCACTGTGCAGCTAATTACCACTGCTGCTACAGCCTTACTTAGGGATGTAATCCCACCTGAGCAGTGAGTAAATCCATGCATGTCATCAGGACAGCTCCTCACTGCAGGGAAATTCTCAGTGCAAATCGTGAATCTTGTGGAAAGGTGAAACCAGAGTCTGTCAGTGCCTGCAGCTCTTGTTCCAGCTCCTTCAAAGGCACCTGTGTTGCAAGAACCCTGCCTTGTGTCTCCAGCGTTTCTCAGGAGTCACTCTTTGAGGTTATTCATGGCTAAAATCCTTCACGGTTCCTGCCTCTCCTTCAGCATGGGATGTTCATTCATCTCACTAAGACATCGATGAACTCCCTACCCCTCAAAGGCAAAATGCAGGCAGGAAAGGATCCAGGCTGATTATGGTACGGAATAATGAGCATTGAGGCCTGTATTTATGACTGAGTGTGCAGTTCAAAACCATGTCCTCGGGCTTCAGTGCTTGCAACTCTCTGAATCTGCAGTTTGGAATCCCAGCGGGGCTGATTCAGCCTTCCTCATCCTAAAGCTGATATATTTAAATCTCATCCACCTTAGGGATTGATGTGGGTAATTTTGTGCAAGCCTAACTAGAGCTGAACTGCGCATATAGAAAACAAACGTTGCACAAGCTGAGAAGTCTTTTGGCCCATATAACACTGGAGAACTGAGAACAAACCAACTTCTCTCGCTGCGTGGCTTCCTACACGTGCTCCTTTGGGAAGGAAGGAGCTCAACACCATCTGCTCCGTGTGGATGTGGAAGAGCTGAAGCCAACACCTCGTGTTTGGTGCAGCAATCTGTGGGCCAGGGATGGGTGGGGTTATGTGTGACCCAGGCTTGGTCAGAGTGGCTCAGACAGGGCTGGGCTCTCAGTGCTGGCTCTGGTGTGTCCTTGCTGAGACAGCATTGTTTGTCAGCGTGGCTTTCTATCAATTTCCTGATTCCCTAGGTTTCACTAACACATCCTACGGCAGCTTCCACTCTGAAAATGATACTTGAGTTTCACAATGTGCATTATATGTAGTGCACGGAGCTTGTGGGGTCACTCCTGCAGCTCTGGTGGTGCCAGGACATGCTGCTGGCTCTCAGCATTCCTGCAGGGAATTCCTGCACTCCGGGTCCCCACACACAGCTGGGCTCTGGGCTGGTTCTGGTCACCCTCCAGCCCCAGTGGAGCTGTCTTGGTTGGAAACCAGGCCAGCAGAGAAGGATCTGGGGGTGCTGTTTGCTGAACACGATGGCACAGCAATATTGTCTCAGCAATAGTGTGGCAGCAGGAGCAGGGCAGGGACTGTCCCCTGTCCCCTCACACTGGGAGTGCTGTGTCCAGTTCTGGAACCCTCAATTCAGGATGGACATGGAGGGGCTGGAGCGTGTCCAGGGAAGGGAATGGAGCTGGGAAGGAGCTGAGGGAGCTGGGAAGGGGCTCAGCCTGGAGAAAAGGAGGCTCGGGGGGACCTTGTGGTTCTGCACAACTCCCTGACAGGAGGGGACAGCCAGGGGGGATTTGGGATCTGCTCCAGGGAACAGGGACAGGAGGAGAGGGAACGGCCCCAGGCTGGGCCAGGGGAGCTCAGGGTGGACAGCAGCAGGAATTTCCCCATGGAAAGGGTGGGCAGGGATTGGAACTGCCCAGGGAGGTTTGGGTCCCCATCCCTGGAGGTGCCCGGGGAGGTTTGGATCCCCATCCCTGGAGGTGCCCAGGGAGGTTTGGATCCCCATCCCTGGAGGTGCCCGGGGAGGTTTGGGTCCCCATCCCTGGAATGCTCAAGGAGATGGCTGGAGATGACACTCAGAGCTCCGGGCTGGTATCAAGGTGGGCATCAGGCACAGCCTGCCCTCGATGGTGTCGCCGCTCCGTCCCACCCTCGGCGTTTCTGTGACTCCGCGGCCCCTCCAGGAGCGCTGCCCGCGGCCCGGGGCGGCTCCGGCGGCGGGCGGGGCGGGAGGCGGCGCGGCCGAGCGTGACGGGGAGGGCGGGAGCGAGCGGAGCCCGCAGCGAGCAGCGCCCGGGCCGCCGCCGCCGCCGCCGCCTCCCTGCGCAGCGCCCGCACCGACCCCGCAGCGCCATGGCGGCCGCGGCCGCCGAGCCCAGCACCGGCCGCTACCAGCAGGTGAGGGGCGGCGGGGCCGGGCGGCTCCCGGGGCGGGCGGCGGGGCCGGCAGCGGGGCCTGCGCTGGCGGCAGCGCTCGGGGCGGAGGCCGCGGGTCTTCCCCGGAGGGGGTCGGGCCGGGTTCGGCCGCGGAGCCGCTCCCCCGCCGGCTCGGGGCCGGGTGTGGCCGGAGCCGGTGTTTGCCCGGTGCTGGGGCCGGTGTTTGCTCTGTCCTGGGGCCGGGTGTTTGCCGGGTGTGTCCGGGGCCGGTGTTTGCCCAATGCCGACCTTGGCGCAAGGCGCTGACCCCGCCGGTCATTTCTCCCCCCTCCCCGGCACGGAACGGTGTCGTTCGGCATCGAGCCGAGGTCACCGTTAGTTTCCTTCTGCCTTTGACGTGCGGACTCCTCTGAACCCCCCCTAGGCCGAGGGCTGGCCTTGAAGAGCTCCCTCGGGATTTGGGCTCGTTCTTCTCCTGCTGCCTCCCGTTTGTGTGGCCCCAGGGAAGGGCCGGGGCTCGGCTGGGCCCCCCGGTGTGACCCAGTTCTGGCAGGCGCCTTTCTGACATCAGACACGGAGAATTCTGTACTCAGAGTAATGGAGAACTCCCTCAAAGCAGCTCGCTCTGCTGAAGAGAGGTTCTCCCAAGAAATCGCTGTGTTGTGACTTTTCCTGGGTAGCATTCCCAGCGTGGGTAGGCTCTGGCTCGGCAGAGTTCGAGATCCACCATCCCATGGGATGGAATAATTGTCTCATCTGACAGCTCCGTGTTTTTACATACTGGAAATGTAGAAGTTAAGTAAAACTTAGGCTTTTTTTTTTTTTTTTTTTTTTTTTTTTTTCTCAGTGCAAAACAGATGTGCTCACTTACAACGACAAATCTCTTTGTGTTGTTCTGGGACCTGCTAGGGACAGATAACCAAGTCTCTCACTAATCGCCTTTCCTGGCACAGTCCTGCTGATGGTGTTGATCCCAACAAGTGTCTCCACAAACGCCTTTTCCCAAGGGATCTGCAGCGTGTCCCATCTCCAGAGCCGTGGGGACGGGTGACAGAATTGCTGAGGGATTGTGCACTGCCCTGGTGTTACTCCTGATTCTCTCCCGGAGGGGTGTGTAAAGCTGTTGTTTGCCAGCTCAGTGTTGTGTCTGCTCACACCTCGGGCAGACCCAGGGCAGACTCATCTGCAGAGATTAGGGGAGATTTGCACTGCTAAAGACAAGCACATAATGGAGGCTTGTGGAGCCACTGGTTTAACTGGAGTGAGAGGCAGATTCTCACATGTAAATATATTTATTTTTGTGCAACTGTTTAGAAATTGCTTCTCTTTCCTTGCCTTCTGCCAGAACTCCGGTATTCCTGCTGTGAAGTGTGTTATCACTGAACTGGCTCCTAATGCTTGTGTTGCTTCAAAAACCCTGCAAGCTGTGCAGATGCAGTTGGGATTTAGATAAAGAGAGCATGAGAGAGTGGGAGAATCTCTGTAGCATTGAAAGTGTCAATTTTTTCCCCATATTTTGGAACTTACTATGTGTGTGAATGTACAATAATGAATGTACCATATGCTAAGGAAGAGAGACTGATAGTGAAGTGACAGCTGCAAGGGCTACAGGTGAATACAGGACCCAGTCAGTGGAGAAATTCACAACAAGCTCATTTAATAATTTAAATTACTGGGTTATGAGTCAGTGGAGGAATTTTTAAAATCTAATTTTTTGGGGTCATGCATTAATGGAGTTGGTTATGTAGGTAGGTGGCTCCTGTGCTGGTAAATGTGATTGTCCTAGCATGCCAGGAATGTGTAACCCTCACTCTGGGGTGGGTTCCCGATGTATCCTTGTGTTTGTGGGAGCAGCACCTGTACAATATTTATAGGATTCCTCAAGTGCCTGTATTTCCAGGAAAAAAAACCAAAACAACGGTGAGAGTTAGTGACCATGGTCTGAGCACAACAGAAATCCATACCCGAATTTGAGACCTGTGTGTTTCCCCTGCCACCCCTTCCTCAGCCCTGCAGGTGGGATGTGGGAATGTAGAAATGTGGGAATGTAGAAATGTGGGAATGTGGGCTGTGCTCCATCAGCAGCCTCGTTCTTTCCTGCAAACTCCCAGCCCGTGTCTGTTCACCATTGTGGGCAGTGTGCAAGGGGCGTGCACTGATTTATTTTCCAAAGCCAACTTCCCAGCCCGTGGCTTTGTTCAGACGTTAAATAATCTGATAAAAAGTAGCCTGCAGTGATGCCTTTGGGCGATGTGAGTCTGAGCTCAGGCGCTGAGGAAGTGCAGCTCCGTGTGAAATCAAACTAAAACTCTAGAGAAGGGATTTCAGCCTCCCCAGCACCTTCCACGGGGAACAGGGCTGGGACGGGGTCAGAGTGCTGGATTTGGATCCTCCTCTGCAGACCAGGTGCTTGTGGAGGTGGGAATGGAGAGCTTTGGGAAGAAGGAGAGTGCAGCCCGCCCTGGCACTGTTATTCCAGGCATTGCTGTCCCCAAAAAGGGACGCTGAGAGCCTGTTGTCATTTCAATCTGCCTTTGGGAAAGTTATACAGGGATGTTGTTGGGATTAGGGGCCTTAAAGCCTTTCCAGCATAACCCTGGATTGAGAGTTCAGCTGGCAGAACTGTGTTTTGTCCATGGAATAGAAATTACCCTCCATTCTGGAAAAAATAGCCCAGCTTTAACAGGTTTGTTTACACTCTGTGTTTTCCAGGCATGCTTTGCACTTGGAGCATTCAAAAATACATGTGAGGTGTATGAGTAATGTAAACCCACCTGGGAAATGGTGGGAGTGTTAAATAATGAAGATGTATTCGTTTTTAAGTGCTGTGTCTTCCTGTTCCACTTGTTGAAGGTTTACATGGATCATGAATCATTCCATAACGGGAGGTGTCGATGGGAAAAATAAGGAAGAAGGATTTTTCCATTTGTTTGTTTTTTTGTTCTGTGAAAACTGGAGAAGAAATACATTGCTGGAGATAGAATGGGACTAGAGTTTAAATCCATGCTGAAGGACTACAGTGCTTCTTTAATATCTGGGGAGGCTGGAGTGGAACAGGGAGGCAGATATCAGTTGCTGCCTTGTGTGTACCTTAAGCTTGTGCTTAATTTTTCAGCTGAAATGGGCACACAGCTTGAAACTAGAACATGAGAACATCCCAAATCTTTTCATGTCAGCAATTAGAATCAGAAATGTCAGTGACTGTTTCCTCAGTGAGGTCCTGGCAGTGGGCAAGATGTGCTGGCTAAAGATAAGAATGGTAAGAAAAGTTGCAGGGTAGGTTGTTTGCATATTTATTTATATATTTTATTTTATTTGTAACCAGAATAGGAGATGCCACTGACATAAACCCAGTAAAATTAGAAAATTTGCAGAGTAAAATTATTTGTGCAGCCTCTGCTCTGACGTTGTGCTGAAGCTGCCCCTTGTCCAGCTTCAGCTGTGCTCAGGTGACTAAAATCTGATTATTTTCCCCTAAAACATCCACCTCTGTTGGCAACAGTACCTGTCAGGTAAGTTTGCAAGGGTTTAGTGATTCTGTGTGAAAAAGTTATTATAGAATTTAAATACATTCTGTCCCTAAAACTCAAAGGATGTGGGAAAGGCAGGGAACAGCAGCAGTCCAGTGTCACCTCACAGCTTGTGCAGCAGGAGAAAATAGCTTTGATTCAAACTTTGAAATACAACCTTATCTCAGGCATCAGGATGGTGTTGAACTCTGAGTTGGGCTTTTTTTAACTTTTCTCTCATCACTAAAATTCAGTGGGACTCAGTAACCCCATTGGGAAGGAGCTGTAGAAACAATCCCTGAGGGCTTTAGGTTGCTAAGTGCTCCCAGGAGATGAGGAACCTTTTTTCTGTGCCTTTGGCATCATGACTTAGAAGTAACCATACAGAAAGCAAGGAGCAAAAGTTCTGTGTGAATGTGAATTCTGATCCTTTGTCATCGGGAGCAAAATTCAATAATCAAGATTGTCCAATCATTTTGTTCCTGCCTGTTGTGAAATATCCAAGTTTGATCCATGGTGGCACAATCTATGGGATTTTTTTCCCACTGAAGATACTTAACCTTCTTCATATGACCATTTAAAAAAATGTGATGTTTTAAAATGTTTACAAGTCTTACTGTAATGCCCTAATATCCAGAAAAACATTAATCTGATTCTAAATATTATGAGAAAGCCTTACGCTTTAAGTGTGGGAAATTTAATTACAGCTATCCAAGATTAAAACCTACTTTTCCCATTTTAAGACCTTGATCTCTCAAGTCTAAGGCCAGTGTGTGGGCACAGGTCTGTGCTGGCCCAAGTGCTTGTTTCCAGTCTGTCCAGACCAGTCTAAGTCCCTGTTTGAACAGAAACAGGGGAATTAGAGCAGCTTCTTTCCCAGGATTGAGGAATATTTCTGTGGTGTCAGGCCCTTGGCTGCAGTGAGTCACAGGACAACACCCTCACGAGCACAGGTTGTATTTTTATGCACATAAAATAGGTTTTGATTTGTGGTTTTGCCTTTTGGTGGCTCGTGGGGTGGTTGCTGCTGCTGTTCCAGCTGGGGGAAAACTCATGGGGTTTGGGGTTGGAGGCACTTTTAATAATTTTAGTAATTTAAATGAAATTAAAGTTTTCAGTCCTTTGAAAGGGAGGAGTATCTCAGAATCTCAGAGTCAGTTTGGAAAAGCCCTCCCAGCCCATCCAGCCCAGGCTGTGCCCCATCCCCACCCTGTCCCCAGCCCAGAGCACTCAGTGTCACCTCCAGGAATCCCTTGGACACTCCAGGGATGGGGATCCAAACCCCCCTGGGCAGTTCCAATCCCTGAGCACCCTTTCCATGGAGAAATTCTCAGGTTGGCACATGCAGGGAGGTCACTCCTGGGGCTCAGCATCTCCCCAGGGAGGGTTGGCTTGGCACAGGTGGCAGATGTGTCACCTGAGAGGTGCTCAGCACACCTGTGCCAGTGCAGGAGCTGGGTGGCACTCGGGGTGGCACTGCTCCAGGGAAATGGGCTGGAAGAACCTAGGGGAGAAAATAGTTATTTGCTCATCAGGGAGAGGGCTGAAGGATGTGGGTTGGCTTCTCTGGGAGCTTATCATTATTCCTGCTGATTAATAAGCTGATGTTAAGTTATAGGAATTTGCAACAACACTGGGCAAAAGTCAGGATTTTAAATCAGGGTGTGTTTAATTAAGTAAAGCAAAAGTCAGTAAAAACAACTCTCCTTTTCAGAGTTGGCAGTGACTTTAATTTACTTCCAAAAGGCTGAAGATATGTAATGATATGTGATCTATTGCTAAGGCCAAGCTTGTAGTGATGCTGATTTAGTGTAAAGAGTATTTATGTGCAGCCTCAGAACTTGGCAAATGGGAGTTAAAAAATAAAGATTCAAAACTATGTCAGCAGTCCATATGCTGAGTTTAGGAAATTTGGAAGAATTAACCAATGTATTTATTGGAAATGCTTTCTTCAAAGTTTACATGGAAATATTTCCAAACAGCTTGGAAGATTTCAACTTTTATGCTGCTGTGCTGTGTATTTACACAGGCCAGGTCTCAGTCAGGGCAAGTGGCAACCAGAGGTGATGTCCTGCTCAGTGCCAGGCTTCTGATGCTGGGGTTTTTTTTTGAAAATAAATATCCCCGAGTGTTCCATCAATCAGTTTTCTGTTGGTTTAGCAGTCTGGTGAAAAAATCCCAGGCAAGCTGTTGTTTTAGTAAGTAAATGCATGGCTCTAAAGGCTGTCTTGTTTTTTAATGCCACGAGTGCCAGAACCTTGCCTGAAAAGCTAAAATCTCTCAGTGAATCTAGGAAAGAATTATCCCACAGCCTCAGCAGAGCAGGCTGAAGTCAGATACTGTTTTTAAGAGGCTTTCTGGGGTCTGAAGCCGGGGGTCCATACCTGGAGCTGTGCAGGGCAGGTGGGAGGCAGGGCCAGGCCAGGGCAGCAGTGTGGCACTGCCAGGCTGATGAGTCATTCTTCCTGTCACATGAACCCTCCCTGCTCTGCTAATAGGCACTTAGTTGAATTTTAGATGCCTGGAATCATTAAAAAGGCTGGAAGGCATTTGTGTACCTTGTCCATTAGGAGAAAAATATGTTTTCTATAGCTGTAGCCTCCTACAGCCTCGAGCTCAACTTCAGAAAGTGGCTGCATTTTTTGTGTCATTATCCATTACCTGAATTGGGATGTTTGAAGGCAGCAGTGAATTCAGCTGCTTTCTCCCACATGACATTGGTGGAAGAAAATGTATTTCTTTTTACTGTTGAAAGAAGAGCCAGTGGTAGGAGTTAATATTCCACTCAATATCTGTGTCCTCTTTTGTTTCATTTCTTCCACTGTTGTCACATGTGGTGCTTTCCTCCCCCCTCCCTGCTGACTGTGCTCTCAGGCTCTTCTTTCTTACAGGCATGAGGGGTTGAATTTCTGCCACCCCCTCACCTGGAGAGCAGGTAACAAAGGGCACGTGGGGCCCAGAGTGTCCCAACCTTTCCTCCTGTAACAGAGCAGGTCCTGCACAGGGAAAAAGGAATCACTGAATTTTCATGGGTAGGCTGGCAATAAGCATGGTGGAGCATTTTCTGAGAATTCATAAACTACAGAGTGGAGGAATCTTGGAATCACAGAATGGTTTGGATTGGGATGATCTTAAAGATGATCTTTTTCTATCCCTGCTGTGTGCAGGGATCCTGGAGCAGCCTCTCAGGGCAGAGATTGAACCAAGCAATTTGGCTCTGGGTTTTCCTGCCCCTTCCATTGCCCCTCGTGCTTTGTGCAAGGTAGTTTGGGATTTCTGGAGTAAAGCTCCATTTTTTTTTTTAATTAAAGCATATTCTAACAGGCAGTTACTTCTTCAGTTAGTTTGCATTTACTTCTAATGCCGAGCTCCATGGGGTTTATAAAATGAAGCATTTTTGTTTCTTGGAAGGTGCCTCGCTGTGCTGGCAGCTCCTCCTGTCCCTGCTCAGTGCCCTGGGGCTCAGTAAAGCTGCAGGTGAGGCAGGTCCTGCCAGCTCCACCCCAGGGCCTCACACTCTGCCCTTGTTTGCTCGGCTTCACATCTGGCCAGGGAGCAGCGCTGGGGGTGTGTCCTGCTGCCAGCTGTGCCGGGAGCTGCTCCTGCTGGAGCACGGATTACATTTTCATCCGGATCACTGATTTCTCCTTCTTCAAGGAAAAGGCTCAGCGTTGTCGTGTGAGGACTTCTTATCCACAAAGCTTGGGGCTGACCAGAACCCTTTGTTTTTTTTTTTTCCCTCCCCCCCAACCTATTCTGTTTAAAAAATGTTCCTGAGGAGCAGAGTGTGTTTCAGCTGAGGTGGAACTGGAGTGCAGGACTGGGGCTCTGCTGTTTTGCTGCACCTGGACTGGCAGACAGTGCTCCTGATTTTGTTCTGGTGCCTTCCAGTGTTGTTTCCTCCCCTTTTCCCCCTCTCAGCAGAACTCTTGGACCTGCCAGCAGAACCACTCATTGTCATCTGCTAAACTCAGTCAAGACTTTCACAGAGAATGTGGAACAGCCTATAGATTATAGATTTTCACTGGCACAGAGCAGCTGTGGCTGCCCCTGGATCCCTGGCAGTGCCCAAGGCCAGGTTGGATGGGTCTGGAGAGACCTGGGATAATGGAAGGTTTCCCTGCCATGGCAGGGTGTGGAATGGGATGGGCTTTGAGGGCCCTTTCAACCCAAACCATTCTGTGATCTTTGATGTTAAGCAGCAAAAGGAATAAAACTCCAAACCACAGAACACTTGGATATCCAAGAATCTGTGTTTAAAAGTGTGAGCTGATTTATTTTCCCCTGATAAGAGGTACAAATAAGATAACATCCCTCTATGCCCCCACCCCCTGTGTTAAATGCTCAAGGAGAATGGCAACATCTCTCCAAAGTAAAGAAAGCAAAATATCCTGGATGCTTTCAGGAGCAAATGTGTGGGATTGCAGGAGGAGACATTATTTATGGTGATTTCAAATGAGGGCAGTGCTCCTGCTCAGCCCAGTGCTTCAGTCCTGAGGTGCTTGTTGGAGGTGAGCTGTTCTGCAGAAAACCTCAGTGCTTTTGCTGCTGAGGTGATGAGAAATGGAAGGAAGGGAAACATGAGACGGCAGCTGTAACCTCCTTTGTGGCCTGGTAGTGCTGCTTTTCTGATCAAAGCTGCCATGGCACACCTGCCTCGTGTGAGCAGTGCTGGATCTGTGATAGCTCCTGGTTATTTATACAGACCTGTGGGAAGCACAGTGCACAAAATAAACCAGCTCCTTTTCAGTCATGCAGTGTGAAAGGTTGAAGGGAAATGGCAACATTTATACTTCTGTGCATCATTATGTAAGGTATCCATGGAAAAAAAACCTTTCCTTAGCAAAGCCACAGGCAGCAATGGAGCCTTTTGTTGGGTATGTCACTGTATTTCTCTGACTAACACAGATGCAACTGCAGCTCCTAAGCAGTGTGAGCTGAGGGAAATGGAAAGGTACTGCAAAACTGTGTGCCGTGCTTTGCTGGAATCCAGGTGTGTGAGGAGAGGATTTAAAAACAACATTAAAACTGAGCTGGAAGAATGATCATTTCAAGTGGGAATGCTTTGGAGGGAGGCTGAGCTCTGCGTGCCGTGGTGCTGCAGAACAGTCTCCTTCCAGAAGAGTCTGTTGTGTGCAATTGAGGCTGCAGGGGTGCTGTGAGAGCACAGAGAACCCCCCCTAACCCCCCTAACCCCTGGCGTGTGCTTCTGTTCAGCTGCAGAATGAAGAGGAGCCGGGCGAGGCCGTGCCGGTGGTGAACGATGCCCCTCCACCCTACAGCAGCATTTCTGCAGAGAGCACAGGTACCCTCACCTGGGCAAGGGCTGCTGGCACTGACTGCTCTCCTCATCCTCACCTTCCCGAGCTGCAGGGATCAGGGTTGATGCACACATCCTGTTGGTACTTGTGGTTTGGGAGATGCAATTTGGCTGCGTTCATCTGATGTCATCCCATCGAGGGGTGTTCAAGTTACAGTTCACAGTGTTCTCAGTAAATTGAAGACAGTTAAAAATCAAAGTGCTGGGAGGATTTGTGGTTCCCGTTTCATTATCTGGCATTTGGATGATGCTGTGCCCCTTCCTTAAAGGATTTGTTACTTAAAAGGGTTTAAAGAATTCACTTTTCCTCCACTTTTCAATAACTAAGCACTTGGATTGGACTTTGAATCATCCTCCTGTCCTGTCACTAATAACTTTAATAACCACTTGGATCTGGAAACGTGACTCTTTCCGAGTTTCCAAGTCAGCAGAGGCACAGCATGTGGTGTTGTTTTAAGCAGAAGTACAGCCGGACATGTTCGGTGGGAGCTCTGCTGGCTGTCAGAGGAGGTGCTGCTCTGCTTTTCACTTCCTGCCTTGGGCTGGCAGGAGGCTGGAGTGGATGGGAGGGTGGGGGACAGGAATGGAGCTCACCTGGGGCGCTGCTGAGTTTTGTGGAACTGTTTTTTGCAGCTTATTTTGATTACAAGGATGAGTCAGGCTTCCCAAAGCCACCGTCCTACAACGTGGCCACCACTCTGCCCAGCTACGACGAGGCTGAGAGGAGCAAGGCTGAGGCCACCATCCCCTTGGTTCCTGGCAGGGTGAGTGTGAGTGTCCCTGCACTGCTGCCTGCAGTTCCAGCTCTAACTCCTGCTCATCGTGTGTCATGACTTCTCAAATCTGTGGGTTTTATGTTTTTGAAGCTTTCTGGGGTGGTGATATTTCACAGTCCTGAGAGTCCTGTGGCTATTTTTTTTTTCTTTTTTTTTTCTTTCTTTTTTAATTTTCCTCTGAGCACTGTGATGATGTCAGACATCTCAGTAATGCCAGCATGTGCTAGCCAGATTAGCTTGGCAAACTGACAGGGGGACTGTACTGTAACCCTGTGCACTGACACTGGGGTTTTTGTTAGTTTTTTTTTTTTTTTTCATTTTAAAAAAAGATTTAGGATTAATTCTTCAGCTGTCTGGCATATCTACCCTTGATACTCCTGCTGCTTACTTAGTTGACTTTTCTGGAGGTCAGTGCAGCTGATACAAGGACGATAAAACCATTCTGTCAGAATTATTTCTTTTTGTTTTTTCAACATTGTCTCTTGCTCAGCCATTCCCTTCACCCCTGCTGGCATTAGAAGTCCACTGCTCATTACACTTCTTCACAGAAGCCACATTCCTTGCTGAGATGATAATTTTTTGATGAGTTGAAGAATTCTTCACAGTGAGAACAAGAACATGCTGGATCTTGACTATGTTAAAAATAAAGATACATTTCCTAGTATATAGATAACATTTCATGCCCTGCACCATTTCAGGATGGGAAACAGGGATTTTTTCATGCTTGCATTTGTAGGATTTGTAGGATTCCAGCCCTTTTTTTGAAGGGTCACACCCAGAAGTGAGGTTGCTGCATGACCTGAATCCCCCTGTGCTGCTCCCTCTGCTTTGCAGGATGAAGATTTTGTGACACGAGATGACTTTGATGACACTGACCAGCTGAGGATAGGAAATGATGGCATTTTCATGCTGACTTTCTTCAGTGAGTACCTGATGGAATGAACTTTTTTCCAACCAATGACCCAAAATAGTTTAGGTCACATTTCTGTTTATGTAGCACCAGGAAAAACCTGTGTGCAAGGGGTTTAGGTTCTTTTTTTTTTTCCTTGGAATATAAAGATGTCTTGACCTGCTGCTTTTCTCCTGTTTTCTCAGTGGCATTCCTCTTCAACTGGATTGGATTTTTCCTGTCTTTCTGTCTGACTACTTCAGCTGCAGGACGATATGGGGCCATTTCTGGGTTTGGTCTGTCTCTTATTAAATGGATCCTTATTGTCAGGGTGAGTTGTGTGGTGCAAAACCACATACACAGACATTGATACTCTTTTTCTCCAGCAGGTTTTTATCTCATACTGAAGTTAGTGGTAAATGTAGTTAGGTTGGGTTTTTTTTTTTAAATCATGAAATAATTTTTGAGCTGCTTATTCACTAAGAACAGAGCTTTTTCATAATTCTATCCTGTTTATATGCTGGAATTACAATTGTAGTACAAGAAAAGAAAGATTGCACACCCAGATATGTTTGGGGATGCTCCATCCCTGGAAGTGTCCAAGTTTAAGCTGGACAGGGATTCCTGGGATTGGTGGAAGGTTTCCCTATCTGTGGCAAAAAAGAGGAGCTGTAGGATCCTTCCCAACCCACTCTGGGATTCTGGGATTCATTCTGAGTGTGTCTGACAGAGCCTCTGCCTGCATCAGGGTGAGCAATGCTCTGATCCCGGGAAAACACGAACCCAGGCAAAACCTTTGGCCTCTGCAGCGCCTTAGGCTCTCGTGTGGAAATCAGGGAATTGTGTGAAATTCGGGCTCGCTGCTGAGGAGAGGGAAGAGGGACGTGGGGAGGAGCCAGCGCTGGAGCAGCAGTGGGAGAAGGCCGTGGGTGCCCTCTGCTGCAGCCTCCCTGCTCCACAGCAGCAGGCACCAGCAGCGAGCTGCCACTCTGCTCTAGGGGGTTTTTTTGGCTCTTGTATTTTTTGGAGGGATCGGGAGAAAATGTTTCCATCAGGAAAGCTTTGTTTAGAGCCTGTGAAATGATGGCACACAGATATTCCAGGCTGGAAGTTGAATTTCAAGCAAAGCAGCTCGTTGGCTGTAAGTGGAAGTAGAGAGCTTTAATGTCAGAGCTGGCACTTCCTACCCTGTCCTTTGGGGCTGAGAATTCTAATTTGTAAATAAAGCATCACTTCACTTTTCTGTAGACAGTTTTTGTGGTCATCTTGGAACAGAGGTGTTAAGAACTATTTGCTGGATTAAGAGATGTGACAGAAGGAGGTGACATTACCTGAGGATTTGATTTAAACATCAGTAACAAGTTTATCTTTTGTTAGGTTTTTAAACTTGAATAGAACAAACCCAGAGGAACGATACTGTATTTATACTGAAACTGTGAACCTCATAGTGTTGGTACCTTTCATTTAATAGCAGCAATTTTCCCAATTGGGAATCTTATCAGTGGGTTCCACAGATGTGGGATTTCTTTTCCAGCTGTTACACCATCCAGACTGACAGTGTAATGATTGTGCTGCACTGCTGCAAGCATCCAGGACACAGTTTTAAACAGGAATATTTGCCCAGTAGTGTCCTTGTTCCTCACTGATTGCCAGAGTTCATAGTTGGGTGTTCAGTCTGAATTCCCCTTGTTAGTGCTGGTGCAGAAAACCCATAAATAACAGTTTGTGGAGGTAACTGATTCCTGCAGCTGGTGAAATGCAGCATTCCATGAGATCTCCTGTGTGCAGCCCCGATCTGGTTACTGCTAAAATTGGGGGAATAGACTTTGGTTGACAAACTCCACGTGCTCTAAGCTGTATTTTTTTGGCTGTTTTTCAGTTCTCCACCTATTTTCCTGGTTACTTCGATGGCCAGTACTGGCTTTGGTGGGTCTTCCTTGTACTAGGTGAGTGTCTGGGAGGGGAAAGATGCTTAAAAACTCTGTGAAGTCACTTGGGATTTTGTGAGCATTCCTGGCTGTTCAGTCTGTGTGTGTGGATGTACAGATGAAATGTGACCCTCATACTCCTCTGACTGAGCACAGTCAGGTTTTAAAGGCACATGTAAACTCTGTCCTTCTGTTGCCACTTCTTGGTGGCAGCATCCTGATACCATCCAGAAATTGAGAATAATGCTTATAACTGATGTGTTTGCTCTTGCATTTAAATGGAAGAGTGGATTGTTGCCTTCCTCATTTTATTTTCTTTTCCCTGCTTTGGGAGTGACTGGATCTTGTTTGGAGTCTAAAGTTTTATCATTTCCTAAGGAAAGTTTGTTTTTTAAGTTACCTGAAATGGAAAGATGAGGTGTTATTGCTGCCAAAAATAATGGCAGTGTGTGATGAGCTGCTGGACATGCCAGTGATGAGCTCCTGTGTAGTGGTGGCAGGGAGTTCAGCTGCTCCCTGCTGCTGGAGAAGCAACACCTGTGTTAAATGGACAAATGTGTCTCTCCCCTGCAGGTTTTCTGCTGTTTCTCAGAGGATTTATTAATTATGCAAAGGTCAGGAAGATGCCAGATACGTTTTCCACTCTCCCCAGAACCAGAGTTCTCTTTATTTACTAAAGGTAAATTTTCTGCTTTCATGAATTTGTTCTGCTTTGATTTTAACTCTGTTCAGTGACTTTTCTAGGCTACACTTTCCATTGCTTGAATATTTTTAGAGCTCAAGGAAGCAGGGAGCAGTTGTTTCTTGGTATCCCCTCCCCAGCTCCTGAGTCTGCAGAGCCCAGACTGACCCGATGGGAGGCAGAGGAACGCTGAACATTCCTCCCTGAATTTTTGCTGTGAGGAGTTAGAGATTCATTTGATTCCATGACTAGAAACTGTGAGAACAAAACCTCTGCCCCTTGGTACTGCAGTGCATTTGGCAAATGTGTCTTTGAGGATAAATCACATGCCTGAAACACGTGGTGTGTCCCAAACCCGAGGAGAGGTCACCAAAGTTGTTGGAGGGGCGTGCCAGCACCTTTGGCTTTTGTCCCAGAACGAGCAATTTGTCTGAATTCTGCTGTTTGAAATTGCTGCCAGGCTCCTGAAGAAACCCTTGCTGTCCTCAGACCTCTCCCACACACCTGAGCTGTCTTACCTGAGCATCCTGACAAAACCTGAATGCCTGGGAATCTTTTGCTTCAGTGCTGAGCCTCAGCCTGGGCTGCCCTAATGGGGTTTTAAAGGAGCAGGCTTAAGTAGCTGAAGCCTTGGAACATAATTTCCTGCTCACAGCAGATAATGGCCTGGCATTAACTGTCCCTCCCTGAGGGGAAGGAAATCCTGGAATAGGTTCCTTCCCAGCTGGGGAATGCAACATGATGCTCCCTTTAGAAATATCATAATAACACTCCATTTCCCCAGACAGAGGCAATTGCAGCTGGGACAGTCAAAGAAACCCAGCTTGAAATTGGGGGTCATTAAATTGTTGAGATTTGAAAACTGAGCCTTGGGTTTTCCAAATGCATTTCCCTTTTATTAGAAACTGCAAATTGCCCACGATTCTCCTTCATTTCCAGTCTGTGAGGAGAACCTGCAGCACAGAACAACCTTTGTGCAGTTTTCCTCTGGTGATAGTGTGTAAAAATAGTTCAGCCAATTTCTTGACGTGTTTCAGTTCTGTTTAACAAAGTTCTGGTTTGTGACCTCCTCCAGGATCTGTAATATCCTCCCAGATTCCTGCTGAGTCACCAGAGGGTTGATTTCCCCCAGTTTATGGTCATGGAATTGTGAGCATTTAAAGTCAGCTTTATCTCTGTATTTTGTCTGACTGAACAATTTAAAAAAAAATTTTTGCTCCTTTACCAAAACTTTATTTTTTTATTCCCTAAAGGAACTCCGTGGTTTCTTTTTTGCACAGACTTTTGCTATGTTTGGAATTCAAAATTACAGTTTTAGAGACCTAGCTTCACTCCTTGCTTGTGCAGGTGTAGAGTGTTTAAATTCTTATTTATTTGTCATTTTAGAGCATTTTCAAAAAAGCACTTTGAGACATGCTGAGATAAATGTCCAGAATAACTCATAAATATTACAACTTTGATACTTCCCCTGAAAATAAATCTTTAATTCTGAATTCTGAGTGAGGAAACCACAAAAGACTTGGATTTTTAGTGTAGTATTGTCCTTAGATGAGATTTCCTCTTCAGGACATGATGCAAAGGGCACAGTGAGGGATTATTTTTATTTTTAGAGTGGGGATAATTTGTAGAAAATTAGGAGGGGAATAATGAGTTCAAACCAGAAAATACAACCTGGTGAAACGAATCTGGTGGAAAGCTGGAGTTCCCTATTCCACTTTACTACTGCAGCTGCATGTGCAGCAATGAACACAATCCTGGTGTTTTCCTGTAAAACACACACAGATTCCTGAGCATTTTGCTGGAGTCACATCATTGTGTGCTGAGACACTTCATAAGCCTTTAGACATCCTGTGCTGTGTGAACTACATCCTCCTGTTATCCAAAATAACCCTCTGACTGCAGTTTCAGTGTTCAATATCCTTCTCCAACAGATGTTTTCTGGCAAATGTCTTCCTGCATTAGTGAAATCCCCCCCAAGAAGCAGCAGGACACCTGCAGGAAGTGAATCAAGGCTCTGGAGCAGAAGAAAAAAATAATCACCTGCTTTAAAATAAATAAATAAAAGTACTGTTGGAAAAAGAAAAAAAAAAAAAAAAAACCAAGGAGAAGCATTTATTTCTATTTGTTTTTAGGTGTAAAGTTTTAATAATTAACCAGAATTCTGTAATTGTTGGCTCATTAGTGGCTGGTGTTGGAGGCAGCTCTCGCCGTGGCTGTGGGATGTGCTGATGGAGCTGCTGGGGAGGAGTTTGTGCTGCTGGGGCAGCAGGAGCCGCCCCGGGGCCAGCAGGGGCCAGGCTTGAGTTGGTTCCTGCCCCAGCCTGCGAGTTCCCCGGGCTCTGCTGTGCTGTGCAGGGTGACACTGTCCTGTCCTGTGTGTGACACTGTCCTGTGTGTGACACTGTCCTGTGTGTGACACTGTCCTGTGTGTGACACTGTGCAGGGTGACACTGTCCTGTGTGACACTGTGCTGTGTGACACTCTGTCCTGTGCAGTGTGTGACACTCTGTCCTCTGTGACACTGTGCAGTGTGACACTGTCCTGTGCAGTGTGTGACACTGTCCTGTGTATGACACTGTGCAGTGTGACACTGTCCTGTCCTGTGTGTGACACTGTCCTGTGTGACACTGTGCAGAGTGTGACACTGTCCTGTGCTGTGTGACACTCTGTCCTGTGTGTGACACTGTCCTGTCCTGTGTGTGACACTGTCCTCTGTGTGACACTGTCCTGTGTGTGACACTCTGTCCTGTGCTGTGCAGTGTGTCACTCTGCAGTCTGTGTCACTGTCCTGTGCAGTGTGTGACACCCTGTGCAGTGTGTGACACCCTGTGCAGTGTGTGACACCCTGGCTGTCCATCCCCTGTACCCCTGTACTCCATGTCCTGTCCATCCCTGTCCTGTCCTGTCCCTGTTCTCTGTGTCCTGTCCTGTCCCTGTTCTCTGTGTCCTGTCCTGTCCATCCCTGTACTCCATGTCCTGTCCCTGTCCTTGTCCTGTCCATCTCTGTCACTCCATGTCCCATCCAGCCACGCTGGCAGCACAGGGGTGACTCTGGAGCTCAGGTGACACACAGGGGTGACTTCCCTGCTGCAATCCCCCAGCACCTGGGGCCTGTGGAGGAGAAGGGGTGGTGCAGTCCAGACTCCGAGGTGGCACTGGCAGTTTAGAGGTGGCACAAGTATTAACTTTTAACAGTCTTTATTCTCGGTGTTGTAGTATCCTTTCCTTTCACATCACCAACTTTTTGGGCTCTCCAGGGGTTTTCACAGAACAAGTCTGTAGTGTAAAACTGAAAGATCATGTTGCAACTTTGTATAAAATCCATATTGCAAAACAAAGGCCTTTTTTTTTTTTTTTTTTTCTTTGGCTTGGGACTTTTGAGACAATTCCTAACATACCTGTAATTCTTGCTTTTATAAATTGTGTTAGCAGAGACTCTGATGCGTTGGAAATGTAGATTAAATGTGCACTCCTGTGCTTTCTGCCAAGTGGTCATTCACTTTGGAGTTTTACTATGTTCAACCTGTAAATACAGCAGAACGTCAATAAATGTCACTTCTGTAGCAATTGTTGCTGTAGGAAAATGTTTAATTGAGTTTTGTTGTGTTATTGCACCTGGTTATTGATGACAAACACATTACCTGAGGGCATTCCATCACTTTCCATAGAAGGCATAACACAGATCTCCAAAGTTTCCATCTTTTTTGTTAGCAAGCCTGTCAGGAAATGGTGATTCCATTTGGGGGGATTTATTGGATTTTTTGGTTTCATGACTTACCTGACTTTCCATGAAACTGGTTTTGGTTCCCAGCTGAACTTCTCAAATCTACAGTTCCCACAAACAAGCATTTGGGGGCTGACAAGGATGGGTAGAGGTTCCACAGATTCCTCTTTAAACAGGAATAAATGAACACAGAATTAGGAATTTTATCCTACAAGGCAAAATCTGCAGCACTGGGGAACTCTCAATCACATTTGCCCAAACTTGGTCGATCAGCCTTGTGTTTGCTCTCCTGGCATCTGGGGCCTTATTTGGGTTTGAATATCCAGAGAACTGGAATATTTGGCATTCCTGTTGCTCCTCCTGTGGTGGCCTGAAGCTGCAGCCACCTCCAGCTCCTTGTTCCTGCACAGACAGAGACGCTGGGTGGGTGACAGGGACTGCAGAAGCCACCCTGTGTTTGGTGTGGTTCACACCAACTCCAGGCTCAAAGAATTGTTTTGGGTCTGTGACAGCTCAGCCACTTCACAGCACGTCAGTGGCAGGGCTGTGGTCACTGAAACACCTCTGGCCTTCCCTGGCAGCCAGGCTGGGATGGAGCTGTGGGGGCAGACAGGACTGCAGAGCTGCTGTGCCATGGGAAGAGAGCTCAGAGAATCCCCAGGAGTGATGGGATAAGGGGCAATGGTTTCCCACTGCCAGGGGCAGGGCTGGATGGGATTCTGGGCAGGAATTGTTCCCTGGCAGGGTGGGCAGGGCTGGCACAGCTGTGGCTGCCCCTGGATCCCTGGTAGTGCCCAAGGCCAGGTTGGACATTGGGATTTGGGGCACCCTGGGACAGTGGGAGGTGTCCCTGCCCAACCTGTGCCTGGCTGGGGCTGAGGAAATCCCTTTTAACATGAATTTAAGTTTTCATAGCACCTACTCTTTATTTTCATTGCCTTGTGTTCAAAAGATGGCACAGCTTCCATGGGAGCAAAAAAGAAACCAAAGTGTTTGAAAATACACACAATACTGCAAACCTGCTAGCAGCTGGATTAAGCAGCCTATTTAAAACCTCCTTGAACATGGAACATTTACAAGGGTTGTTTTAGTGCTGATCCCTGTTACTCATCACATAAAACACTTCACAGTGTGGTACTGGCAGGGTTGTGTTCCCCCCAGGTCCTGGGAATGCCCAAATCCATGCACTGCTCCAACTGGGCTGTCACCCCATCCCACTTCAGCTCAGGCCTGGGTGCTGCTTAAAAGGAGAATTTCCCCTTGGCTTTTTTTTTTTTCTCTGAGATTTTTGGACAAAATGGACAAAAGCCAGGCAGAGAAGGAAATTATCAGAGTACGAGGATTAAGTCACTGTTTAAAGCAAAAAATCAACCACAAGATGTATCCTAGAAAGTAATTTGAAGTCATAGGACTTAGCATGGACACAAACCCTAATTAACTAAGCTTAAAATATGTTGATAAAGCCTCATATTAATGAATGTAATAATAAAGCAAAAGGCAGAGATCTGTGCCAGGCTCTGGAGCATCAGGAAGGTCTGTGCTGGGAGCCAGAGGTGCCAGGGGATGAAACATGGTCCATGTGCCAGGGCCAAGTGGAGCAAAGAACAACTGGACTTGCTTTAAAAAAAAAAACTTGATTTAATAGAAGCTCTGCTAAGTTAGAAATTGGTGTTTCCAAAATATCCATCAGCCCTCAGTGAGCTCTAATGAGCTCCTGAACTGCAACCTTGGGTGTTTTTTTTCATTGGAGCCATCACCTGGGCACCTGAGGATCACCCCTGGAGCATCCTTGGGGTGCTGGGGGTGGCATAAGGGGCAGGGGGTGAGGACAGAGTGTCCCCTGCCCGTGGGTGTCACCTGGCAGTGGTGTCACCTGTGGGTCTGGAGGTAGCATGAGGGCCAGAATGTCCCATGGCACGGTCACAGAGCACAGGGACAAAGTAGGTGGCAGCTCAGAGGAGCCATGGGAAGAAAAGCCCATCTTCAAGCAGATTCTGTGTTTGTTTTTGTTGTTGCTTTAACCAAAGTGGCCGGAGCGTGGTAATTAAAGGCTCAGTGCCTCTAATTGGAGTAGGTTTAAACTCGAGGTCAAAATCCCTTCTGGCACTTCCTCTGCCTAATAACCATCAACAGAAATCAAACAAATCCAAGTGGCTCCAGCCCCTAATCTGTGACCAGCAAAGGTCGTGGTGGTGATAAGGGAGCTCAGATGGAAATGCAGCCCCACAGGGCAGGGGACAGCAGGGACAGCAGGGACAGTGGTCCCAGAGGGACAGAGGGACAGCAGGGACAGTGCCACAGCCACGAGTGGTGCCGGGTGATGTGGAGATGTCCTTGGCCACGGATTTTGGGTTGTCCCTGGGGCTGTGGGACAGAGCAAGAATGAGGAATTGTGTGCATGAGCCAGTGCAGCCCATGGGAGAGGAGCTCAGCGTCACAATTTCCCCCAAAATTCCATTTGTCTGGGCAGATGAAGGCACCGAGCTGTGCTGGGACGCAGGAGGAGATTTTTACAAGGCAGGGCTGATTCCTGGGCCGGTGTTGTGCCCCCCCCAGGCCACCCACGGCTGCTGCTTCCTGCCACCGCCCAAGGTCACTGCCCTCGCCACTTTAACTGCTCTGCTAATTATGCCCTAAGCTGGACCTTTAAAGTGATCTGGGAGCAGAAAAAAAAAAAAAAAAAAAAAAAAAAAAAGGTAAAAAGGAAAGCAAAGGGGTTGCAGATGTGCAAAGGCCAAGCTCGGCAGGGCTGGGATGCAGCAGGAGTTCGGGGCCATCCCCCAAACAGATTTACAGATCGTGTCACTTGAATATATTTGGGATCTTTGTCCCCACTCGTCTCTCTGCCAGCCCCTGCCCAGCTCTGTAGCAGCTCCATTAAAGGGCTGTGAGTGTTCCCATGCCCTGGCTTTCATTTGGAGGATTTGAGGTTTTATTGTCACGCCAAGGCAGCCCCTGATGGAAGTCAGGGCTGCCCCGAGGTTGCCAAACTCTGGGGATGGGGACAGGGGTCCTGGGCTGGGGGTGAGGTGGTGGCACCTGGCTCCTCCTGTGCAGCACCACCCTGTCCCAAAGCAGCCCAGCGTGCTGTGGATGTCACAGGAGCTGGGGCCACCTCCTGCAGGAGGGGCTGGGGGCTCCTGGGCAGATGGGACTCCTGCCATGGCTCTGCCCCTCCCAACAGCAGCACGGAGCAGCCAAAAAATCAGAGAATCCTGCAGTGATTTGGATTGGAAGGGACTTAGAAGCTCATTTCACTCCACACCCTGCCACAGGACACTTTCCACTGTCCCAGGCTGCTCCAAGCCCCAGTGTCCCCCCTGGCCTTGGGCACTGCCAGGGCTGGGAGGAGGGAGCAGCTGCAGGCACTGAGCCCTGGGTGCTGCCAAGGCAGCTGAGATGTGTTTGCAATCACTTCCCTCTCCCTCCCACACCTGAGTGGCTGCTGCTGCACAAAACCCCCCAAATGTTTCTTATTCTGGGGTTTCTGTGCCTGTAGCAGGTCATGGGAGCTTTGTCTGGGGGAAAACTTCTCTCTCCTGCTCCCCAATCCTGCTCTGGGACCCCAAATAAGCTGAAGACTGTGCCAGCACCATCCTCTGCCATGGAATGTGCTCCTGGTTTGTGTGAGGACCTGCCTGAGCCACTGCTGGATTTCCCAGCTCCCTGAGGTGAGAGCAGCACAAAATCCTCCTGCTGACATGGAGTGCTGGGATTTGTCCCTTTGGATGGTGAAACTCTTGATGGAGCTGGACAGGTCCCTTCTCAGACTGACCCTTGGCTTTGGGGTTAGACCTGGGAGGGTAAAGCTTCAGTTCCTTCAGGAGAGGGATGAGGGGTTGGCTCTTGCACTGATCAAGTTGGGATTGGGGAGCAAAGATCCTGGTGCCAGGATGGTTTGGTGGGTGGGCAGTGAGGGCTGGGCAGGGGTCACCCAGTCCCAAATGAGGTTACCTGGCCCTACAGGGGCAGCTGCTCAGCCTGGGCAGGTGTTTCAGTTCTAAATGTGTCCTAGGGAGTGGCACAGGATGCTGAACTCTGTACTGGGACTTGTGGATGAGTCCCTTGTGCTTGATTCCTGCACGGTGTTGTGGGTGTTTGTGTCAGTGTCTTTTGTTGGTTTTAGTCTGTTTGGAGCAAAATAGCTCCAAAATTCCTGGAGGAATTTACAGCCCTCTCGAGCTGTGTCTCAAAGGACATAAAGTGGCCCCAAAACACTGGGGATAAACCTGGAGCTGGGATGTGGGGACAGGGGTGAGGGGTGCCAGAGCTCCTTGTCCTTGGCACTGCAGCTCTGCTGGTTTGTGACAGGCTTTGATCAGACCCGGATCTGTCACCCCAAAGCTCCCAGCTGGAAATAGAGAGGAAGAAGCTCTTTAGAGGCCTGAACTTCCTGGAGCTGCTGGGAATGACTCATCCATACATTGGCAGAGCCTGAGCCAGCTGCCAGCAGGAGAGAGCAGGGCTGGGCTGCGAGGAGGAGGAGGAGGCAGGGGAAGGTTCTTGTGCTGCTTTTCCCTTTGGCCTTTTCCCCCCCTGGTCCAGTGGGTGCCCTCTGCACTGGGACAGGGCTCAAATCCCAGCAGGAGATTAAAAAAAGAAAGAACCAAGGGGTTCTTTCACCCCACCTCACCTAAGGCAAGCTCCAAAATGCCGAGGGATGCAATTAAGGGAGCTGCCTTTTTTTTTTTTTTTTTTTGGAGATGCAATGCTTCTATTAAGCAACTGCTGCGGTTATGTCCCTGCTAATTGAAGTAAATTGCTTTCTGCCATCAAATTGGGAAGTTCCCCTTCCGATCCTAATGTGAGTTTAGAACATGATTTCCAGTCTTTAGTCTGCTTTTAGTGCTCTCCCTTTAATTAGTTCCCTGGATCCAGCTGATTCCTGCCAGCCTGCAGAGGTGGCATTTGGAGGACTCTGCTTCCTTTCAGGCCCAAAGGGAGCAGGAGGGATTTCTCTGCTGATTTTTGCTTTTCCTGTGTTGCTGGTGCCTGGCTGAGGCAGAGCTTTGGATCATTTTGGGGTTGGCTTCATCCAGGCAGTGGCCAGTGCTCCCAGTGTGGGCTCTGCATCCCCATGGCCACACGCTCAGCAGGAGGAAAAATATATTTAATCTGGTCCTGCAGTAAATTACTATTCTAGATTAGAAATGAAGACCATGAAGTGGGCATGAGTCACTCTATTTGCTGTGGTCACAGTTTTTCCTCTCATTAATCTTCTGTCCTGTTCTCACTCCGTGTTCTGCATGGGAGGGAAGATGGAGAATGGCAGCATCGAGGCTGTCCATGGCTCCTTGGACCCTGCACAACTGCTGGGATTTCTCATTTTAATTCTTTCCATCCTGTGGAGTATCTCAGTGTTGTCCCAAGAGTTTTGCAATAGCTGTGTTGAAAACCAAGGCTGTACTTGCAAGCAAGCACAGACCACTTGAATTTAAGCAGTGCAAAGCCATGTTTTGTATTTTGTAGAATCCCAGCCTGGTTTGGGTTGGAGGGGACCTTAAAGCTCATCCCATGCCACCCCTGCCATGGCAGGGACACCTTCCACTGTCCCAGGCTGCTCCAAGCCCTGTCCAACCCGGCCTTGGACATTTCCAGGATTCCAGGGGCAGCCCCAGCTGCTCTGGGTACCTGTGCCAGGGCCTGGCCACCCTCCCAGGGAACGATTCCTCCCTGACCTAAACCTGCCTTCTCTTTTTTTCAGCTCAGGATCATTCCTACTTGTCCTATCATTATTAAAACTGATTTCTTTACGTTAAGTCTAAATTGATTTCTAACTGGCAGAAAACTTAAGGGGGGGGGGGGAAGCACAGCTGAAATAACAAACAGCCCAAATAATGCTCTGGGAGGCAGGTGAGCTCTGGGTCCCTGTTAGGAGCAGGTGCTGTGAATTGAGCACTTTGGCTTGGTCCTGTTTCAGAGTTTAAAGCCAAACCCACTGCAGGCATTGGTGCTCATCAGGCTTTGCATTTTTCACTGGTGCTCATCGCAGGTTTTCACTTTCACTTGTGGGATGAGCAGATTTGGGTCACTCGTGGTGGCTTGAATTCCTGTGCCTGTGGCCAAGAGTCAGGAGAGAGGAGCCAGTTGTGCTCTGGACTGCAGCTCTGTGCTGTGATGACATGATCAAAACATTAAGGATCCTGCTTCTTGGGGAAATGCAGGAATCCAAAACATCTGGGCAGTTTGTTTGTGTGTGTTGCCTTCCTTCGTGCCTTTGTTCATCCTTTCCAATTACTGCTGCTAAGTATAAACTTAAAACAGAGATGAGGCTGAGCTTGTGGGGAACATATGGACAAATGGAAAATAAACAGCATGAGGAATTCCTGCCTAATGAGCTCTTGGATGATAAGATACTACTAAAAAAAAAAAAAAAAAAAAAAGAGCAAAAGAGGTCTGAGCTTTGCTTCTGTTGTAGCATGAGAAGAAAATTTCCCTAATGATGCTCAGCATCACTTTGATGCTGCAGTGCAGCATCTCCTTTGTGTGCTGCTGGGGACACCGTGCCCTGTGTCACTCTGGAGCCACTCTCGAGGTTCAGTCCAGCTGTGCTGGGCTCACAGATGGGTTTGGGCCGTGGTGTGCAGCCACCAGCTCTGGGAGGGGATGGAGTCACTGCCTCTCCGTGCTCCTGTTTCCCATCTCCCTCCTTGCACTGGTGATTAATTGCTGCAGATGAACAACAGGAACCGGCTCCTTCCTCCTCAGGTTCAAGGTTTGTGTCTCCTCCTTCCTGGCAGAAGAGGAGATGCTTCCTTGCTCTTGAGGCCAGAGTTGCCTCACCAGCTTTGCAGTTTGGTTGTGGTGTGGTTTGGTGGCTGTGGGATGATTTTTGGTGCCAGGATTTGGGATTGGCAGTTGCACTCTCTGGGAGTCAGGACAAAGCCATGGAATCACTGAGGCTGGAAATCTCTGAGATCATCAAGTCCAACCATTCCCCAGCACTGCCCATGTCCCCAAGTGCCACATCCACGTAGTTTTTGAACATTTTAGGTGTTCATCCCTGCTTAGCTTTGGCACCTGGCTCTGACACTCAGTGCTGCTGAAACTCCCTTGATGTTCTCAAGGTGGGGAGGCCCGAGGCAGGGATGAGGATGGAGTGTGGCACAACACATGGGAAGGGCAAATCCACTGCAAATACGAGTGAATAAAATAAAAAAAAAAGAAATAGGAATTCCTATAAATGTAGAAAAGTAGATTGAATGCATAGGAAATAAGAACAGAAATGTTTCTGAGGGGTCTCTGCCCGGGCAAGGCACTGTCAGACTGTGCTGGCTCTGCTGGGTGCTGGGGGTATTTATGTGATCCCAAAAAACCACGTTCAAGAAATGCAGCAGTGGAGTGTTTCCTTCCAGAGGGCAGGAATGCAGCTGGAAATGCCTCTATCACGCTCATCTCTCTGGCCAAAATGCTATTTAAGCATCAAACCACATGGACCCAAATGAGGTGGCAGGTTTCAGTTCAACTTGAACACAATTAGTTAAAAATCAAAGAGGCAAAAGCATTGTTTGTTACTGGTTTGTGCTTTTTTTTTCTTTTTTTTTTTTTTCCCCGGGGAAAATTGGGCTTCTTTAATTGGCTCAGCTGGAGAAAAAAAAAAAAAACCCAGATCAAACAGCGAGTGAGCTGGAACAACAAAGGAATGTCCTGGTATTTCTTTTTCCAAGTTTAGAAATGGAAGTCAGGGCAGCCTTGGGATTTGTGGAAATTCCTCAGTGCATTGTTGGGAGGTAGAGGAAGTGGTTTCGAGTTGAGCTCCTGGATTGTGCCTGGCGGAACGGGGCCAGTTTCCACTCGCCCGACTCCCGTTGTCCCAGAAGCTGCTCCTTGCAGCAAGATGATCCCAAAACATCGCCCCTGGCCACTGCAGGCACCTGGGGGGCTCCCGGTGCCTCTGCCATGGCGGCCAGCCTAGGAAAATACACGGAAACATTTTTCCATTCCTGCTGGTATTTCTTTCTTGCAGCTGCTTGGCGCTGTTGGAGTCAGAAAAGGTTCTTTTCAGTCTTTATCAGCTTCTGGAGGAATTCTTCCCATTTCTGTGCGAGCTGTTCGTGTAGAGATCAGAAGTTCTGGTGCCTGTTCCCCACAGCCACTGGGGTCATTTGATGACAAAAAACCTTTCCGGACCCACATCAATGTACTGAGAGGAGAGAGCTCCTGCTTTAAAGCGTGTGCTCTTCGTGTTCCTGCTACACCAGAGGGGTTTTTTTTGGTCGTTTTTGGGTTTTCCTTGTATTTTTGGCCAGCACAGCCATGCAGCTGGAGGGGAGAGCCTGTTCTACAGCCAGGACAAGGATGGGATGTGCTGTCCCCGGGGTCCCTGGGGGGAGATGTCCCCCTGCAGGGCAGGAAGCGAGAGCCCCGTGGGCTGCTGCCAAAAAAAAAAAAAACCTCTCCAGAACATCCTCCCAGCCCTGCTGAGCCGCGATGATTTTCACTCTGCTCGCCCTCACTTGGGGTTATTTTTCATTGAGGGTTGGCCCAGGAGTTTCTGGGTGCTGCCAGCTGTGGGGGTGATGATCCCAAAAAGTGCCCGATGTGGGGCAGAGGGGATGGCACACGGGGCAGTGATGGGTGTGGGGCAGAGGGGATGGATGTGGGGCAGAGGGGATGGATGTGGGGCAGAGGGGATGGCACCCACGGCAGTGGGATGTGCAGGGCTGTGATGCCAGGGCCCCTCCTGCCATGCTGCCCTCAGTGCCCACTGGGCACCCTGGCATGGGGAGGGATGTCCCAACCCCACCGTGGGCACCCAGGTGGTTTCCAGGGTCGTGCTGTGGTGGTTTTGAAGGCAGGGATAGATTCTGGATGGGGATGTGGGGATGCCCACATGGAGCAGCTGTGGCCAGTGCCCCATTGCCCTCCATATATATATAATATATATATTTATATTCCCCTTTTACACACATATATATATATATATTTATATTCCCCTTTTTTACACATACACACACACATATTCCCCTTTTACATATATATTTTTTCCATATGTGGTTGGTTTTCCTTTTTTTTTTTTTTTCCCTGATGTTTTAATGCAGTTTATTTCTACAGTCGCTGAAGTGCTTTGGATGTTAATAGGAAACAGTATCACATTTTTGTGTGTTTTGGGTTATTTGTCTCGGCTTTTATTAGGCTTGTCATGCAAGTCATCAGGCAAAAATGTAAAAGAAGAAATTCTGTGTGTGTGTGTGTTTGTAGTGGGGACCAAACCCAAGACCCATCAGTACACGATGCAAGGAATTGTTCTTTGTTTTCCAGGGAAATGGGGTCCCGGTATGAGGAAGCCCTGGGGGGCCATGAGTGGTACCTATTGTTTTATTTGTAAATAATATAAAATATTTAATATATCAGCGCTGCCTTCTGGCTCTGCCGTGGGGATGAGCTGATGCTGTTCCTGAAAGGGGCTTGGGGACCCCAGCACATCCCCCAGCAGGGCTTTTCTGCTGGGGTTTGGATAAATCTGAGCCTCGGGGGCTCCTGACTGGAGTGTCCCCAGTGCTGCCCAGTCTGGGTGCTGGGGCTGCCTCTGCACTCACAGGTACCCACTGAGGAGCTTGGCAGGGGTGAAAGAGAATTTCAGGAAGTTGTTTTCTTTATGTCAGTAAGGATGGATTCGATCTGAACAGGAACTCCAGCTCCAGGCCCTCCTTCCATAAAGGCACTGAGCTCTCTTTGGGTGAGTCAGGAGATGCTCTGCTCTTCCTGCAGCCACTTGCAGTGGTACAAAATAGCTCTAAACCCCTGTTTTGGTTCCATTCTCTCTCTCTTTTTTTTTTTTTTTTTAGTCCAGAACCCCTTTTTGTTGGTGTTTTCAGCCTTGTTGGCAGCAGGGTCCCTGCCTGTCCCCCAGCCCAGGGCTGCTCCAGCAGGGAGATGTTATTGGTGCTGAAAGGGGCTGCTGAGATGTGTCCTGTAGTCAGTGCAAACATCAAATTATAACGCTCCCAGTTGGCATTTCAGGGTTTTCAGCTCCCTTGTTCATCCCAAAGGATGTAATTTTGGGGGCAGCCTTTTTGTTGTAGCATAATCATTACTATAATAATTTCATTTCCAGTTCTTGTGGTGCAGCAACCAGGGAACCCAGAGGGAGCAGGAGCAGAGTTTTCTGAGCTGACAGCTGGGATTGTGTGCACGGAGCAGGAATGGCAGCAGAGGTGCTGCTGAGCACTCCCAGCTCATGGAATTGCTCCAGGCTGAGGGAGCTCCTGCTCTGCTCTGTCCTTCCATTAATGCTTGAGAAGCCACACAAGCCATCAGGGGCTGCTGGTGCTCCCTGACGACAAGGGCAAGGAAGGAGCTCTGACAGTAAAGGACAAGATTTCATCTCCCCTGAGCTTTAGGCAGTGTTTGTCATGTCTGGGTGCTGGGTAAGGCTCTGAGCTGCCCTTCCAAGGGCTGGCTGTTGGGATTTAGTATCAAACACCATTTTAGAGCACAGAATCCCAGACTGGTTTGTGTTGAACAGACCTTGAGGATCATCCAGGGACACCTCCCACTGTCCCAGGCTGCTCCAAGCCCTGCCAGGGATCCAGGGGCAGCCACAGCTTCTCTGGGCACCCTGTGCCAGCCCTGCCCACCCTGCCAGGGGAGAACTTTGATTTATTATCCTATGATCCTGTTAGTATTTCTATCTCCAAGTGTGAAGCTGGTGCTGCAAGCCCCTGAATGTGCCCGTGTGTAGCCAGTGCTCGACTTGGATGAGCTGCTCAGGGCTGGTTGGAGTGAGCCTGGGTGGCTTCTCTTGAAGCCATCTGAGATCCTGTTGTGTGAGGTTTCCACATAAAAATCCCTCAAAACTCGCTGTTCCTGGTTCCAGTTTGTGCATTCCAGTTCTAGCTGGGATGTGTGGGCTGAGCATCCTCCCCTCAGGGTGCAGCAGGGTTTGCACAGGCTCTGTCTCAGAGGGGTGATGTCCTTTCCTCCTGGGTGCTTGAGGGTGGGACTGGCCCTCCTGCAGCCTGGAGGGAGGAAAACTTTGGTTCTGAAGTGATCACAGCTCAAGATTATCACAGAATCACCAATGAGATTGGTTTGGGTTGGGAGGGACCTTAAAGCCCATTCAGTGCCACCCTCTGCCATGGGCAGGGTCACCTTCCATTGGATAATTTCCAAAATCCCTGGATGATGGTGATGGTCATGGTTGGTGTCCCAGTGTCCTGGCAGGCTGGGGCAGCAGAACAGACACGTTGGGAGAGCTCTGAAACATCGAGGTGAAAAAGAATTAGAATTAAGAGAGAAAAATCCTCATTTACTGAAGGGCCAAAGGAAGGAAGATGGGGAGAAGTTGTTTGTTAATAGTAAAGAATGAGCTTTTACAAAGACCTCGTGTCCAAAGCTCTGTAATTTTTCCTGGCATTTCCCATCCATTCCATTGTTAAGCCCTTTGCTGTTGGAAAACAGCGTCGGGCCAGGGCACTCGATGATCTCATCCCCGAGGCTTCTGCACTCGCCTCTGTTTACCCATCCCACAGCATTTGCTCCTCAGATTTGGTTTCCTACTTTGAAGAAAAAAAATAAGAAGGAAGAAGGAAAAAAAATGAGAGAGAGAGGAAAAAAAAAAAAATCTTTCATTTGTGCAATGTCTCCCCCCCGCCCCTGGCTCTGAGGAAAATAGCACCTCGGTGGTTTTCAAGGAGAGGATGGACCACAGAGCATTCCCACAATTTATAAGAGGAGACAGGAAGGCCTCAGTGACTCATAAACACTAACAGATTCTGTGTATGAGCTTCTCTTTGTTGTTTGTTATCCTTAATTTCATGGTTTTCCTTCTTTTGAGCGTGTTTGTGTATTTTAGACGATGCCATCATTTTGTCAGGACACTTTGTGTGTGGTTCCCACACAGGAGCAATGTTGTCTGCCTGATGGCTGGGCTCACAAAAATAAGACAGCAGCCAGTGGAAACCCTTGAGGGTTGTGTTTGGTGCCACATCCTGACACGGGGACCCTGGGACAGTGAGGCTGGGTGGGAGGGGACCCTTCCCTGGCTGATGGGAGAGGGTCAGGATGTCCTGTATGGGAGCAGGTCCTGCTCCAACGACCCCAAATCTGTCACTCACGTGGCACTGGGAGGCTCAGGGTGCCATGGCCAGTGTGACCTGGGTGCTGAGCTGCCCTCCTGAGGGTGCCTGTGCCCCACCTGAAAGTTGGGTGCATCTCTGTGCTGGTTGTTCCAGCATTTTTTCCTGATTTAGTTAAAAACCATCATTTGTCAGAGGGTTGGGATGAGTTGCTTAGAGCAAGGAGCTTTTCAGTGCTTTGTGTGGACGTTGGCTTCGTCTTGTCTTTGTTTTCCCCTTGCCACCCCACCAAAATCTCCCCCCTTGCTATTGCAGAGGGCACAAGCTGGCACCCACCCGTGGGGATGGTTAAATCCTGCTGGGCAGCCAGCACGTTGTAAGGCTCAGAGAAACCTCAGACAAGGCAGTTCATTCATGGAAGGCATTTCTAATTAATCATGGGATGGTTTGGGTTGGAAGGGACCTTCAGTCCATCCATTTCCAACCCCCTGCCCTGGGCAGGGACGCCTTCCACTAGCCCAGGGTGCTCCAAGCCTTGTCCAGCCTGGGCTTTCAGTTTAGTTAAGCCATGTAACCATCAGCTGTAGGGATTGCTGAGCAGTGATGTAAGATGTGCCAGGAGCTCAGAGATCTCCAAACCCTCTTCCCACTCCCCTCTGGATCTGGGGACAATACCAGTGCAGCTGTTTAAATATGCTCAAAAACTCAGAAAGAGAAGTAAGCCCTAAACTTTCCCAAGGTGGCTGAGTAATCGTGTTTGCTTTAGCATTTTAGTCCCCCAATTACCCAAGCCAAGGATATTGCCTCTTTAAACAGAGTTCAAAAAGCCCAAGAATTTTTTATAAATAGCTCACATCCTCTTGATAACAACCCCGCTGCTATTTATTGCCCACTTCCCCTCAGACAGACAGGTCAGAGCACTGAAAATCGCACTTCCCATGGAATCCAGAGGAACTGGGCTTTTCAGGTTCCTACAATTGTCATTCTGGGTTTCCTTTGCCGTTTACAGTGCTGGGCCAGGCTCACCCTGCAAAGGAGGGATTGTTAGGGTATATTGCTGCCTCCCTGGAGCCCTAAACCCCGTTTTCTGCTCCTGTCTTTGGGACCAGCAGGAAATCCCATTGCTTCCCAGCATCGAGGGGTCCTTCCAAGCCATTTTTTTAAACTCCAAACTTCATAGAGTTCTCTTTGGTGTTATTTTACACTCCCACTTTCCCATTCAGTCCAAAGGTGTGTGCTCAGAGCTGTCTCTTGCTGGAAGCAGGTGGGAGCTTCTTCCTGATGCTTCTCCTCTGTGGAGAGGGAGCTGCAGGCACAGGGAGCTGGGATTTGTTCTGCCCATAATTCCCAATAATCCAATCCCACTGGCTGTGCACCAGATTTCTGTGAAATCACAGAATCAAACAGCATGGGTTGGGTTGGAAAGAACTTAAAAACCATTAGTTCTAGCCCCTAGTACAGCTGGAGGTCTCTTAGCATGGATAGACATCCATGTAAATAAAAAAAAAAAAAGAATTTAGTTGTATTCCTAAGGATAATTTACAGGAATGTCAGGAGAGCTGGGCTCTTTGTCATGGGGCTGCTGAGGAGAACAGAACTGTAACTCCTCATCCTCAGACATGAAAGATGATGAAAAATTGGCTTTGGTGGGACTTTAGATGTGTTGGACCATAGACCCTGCAGGGTTGGAAGTGGAGGATCTGTGCTAATGGCTCAGCCTCTCCACGAAAAGCAATTAAATACTGTCACAATGAGGACGGAGTTTTAATTAATTAATTAATCAACCCATTCATTCTTTAGCATTTCTCTGGACACAGCAATTTCCCTGAAGGGACAGCATTAATGATTTCCTTGCCAGCTCAGAGCAGGGCATTTCTGCGTGGAGGATTTTGCTGCTCCACACCTGGAGCTGCAGAATGTCCCAGTTTCATTCTCTGACAATATCACGTTTCAGATTGGGAGCACCCAGTTACATAATGGCATCATAATCACAAACATCCCTGGCTCTGAGCACAGCAGGGCTGGATGATTTATTCAGAAGAGTTTTTCATGCACAAACTTGTATTTATTCCCTGTTGTAAGGGCAGGAAGATGTCAGTGGAAGCTGCAGCCTTATGGTGCTAATGGGGAGGACGTGGTTCAGTCTTGCCTCTCTTCAGCAATGCTGAAGAGTAAATTTTTAGGCTTTTTATGGAGAAATTCCAGTGCTTTTTGTGCTTGGGAGCACCAGCCTTGCTTGGGTTTGCAGAGCCCAGCTGGCCTGGGAGGGGAGCAGGAGGTGCTGAGGGGTTTGTCCTGCCCAGCCCCTCACTGCTGGTGTGGCAGGAGCCTGGCAGAGTGACCAGAAACCCCAGGAACTTGAAATCCTGGCTGGTTCTTGCCTCTTTTCTGGGTTTAAAGGCTCTGATGGGGTTGAATTGTGGTCCTGAGCCCACGTGAAATAAATGCAGCTGTTTACACCAGCGAGACACAAAGGCCTGTGATTTGGTTTTTATTTTATTTATTTATTTTTATAATTACCTTTTGAATATCTCCTCCAGTCACACCTTTGGCTGACTTTGGTTATTTTTTACTTGCCATTTACTCACTTTGTGCAGCAGCAGAAGCCTTGTTGTGTCCTGGATGGTTGTCCAGGGCTGTGATGGGCTCTGGTGGTCTGGGCATGGTCAGAAATTTCTGTGAAGCCTCTTGACCCCTCTTGTGCCTCCAAACCCGGTGTCCAGCTCTGCCCCTGGGCTCTGTCCCAGAGCCTCTTGGTGCCAGAGGAGAGCTGAGACCCTGCTGGAAGCTTTGCCTTGACCTCTGCAGCCATTCCCCCCTTGCCCTGAAAAGGGGGATTTGTGTCCCCTTTGTGTCCCCTGTGTGGGGACCCCCTCTGAGGACATCCCTGAAGTTTTACAGCTCAGCAGGAGCCCAGGGACTCAGAGCTCCCACGGGAGGTTGTTATGGGGAGGAAGTAAAAACAAAAGTGCAAAGGCAATTTATCTCTGTCCTGGCCATTTGTGTGCCACTCACAAAGAGGCCAAACTCCAGCCCTGGGTGCTGCTGTGGAGCCCTGGGAGGAGCCAGATGTGTGTCTGACCAGGGATGGGGCTCTCCATCCCTCACCCCATTCACACCCCACTAATCCCAGTGGGAGAAATGATTTATTACTGGGAAATGGTGCATTCTACAGCCTGTGCTTGTGGACTTGGTTTCCTTTTGAGAGTCAGTAACTGAAAATGATGTAAAAAAGGATTTAAAAAAAAAAAAAGCAGCTGATAATTCTGATAGATTTAAAAAATATTGCTCTAACATCTACTGCTCAAATCAAGCAGAGTGCTCTGGTTTGCTTCCAGCAGAGAGACATGAGTGTCGTGCTGGTTATTTTAAAAGCTTTATGTGCAAGACATCAGTTGGTGTTGCCAAACTCTTGATTTAAATTTATACATCCTGGCTCAGCCTGTTTGTTTAAAAAAAAAAAAAAAAAGAAAAAAAGGAAAACCATCCCCAGCATAACAAATTCAGCATCTTTTCCTTATTGCAAATTTTTTTGGCATCGGATGTCGTGATCTGCACAGTGTAGTTATTGTGTCTTTATCTGATCCATTGACTAATTCAACATTATTGTTTCAATAATATTATTTCAGGCCAGGTAACACACTCAGGTTACCTCTGTGATGACACAAAACATGGCACAGCTTCCAGTGAGTCACAGCTCCACAGTGTGTGCAAATAAATAACAGGAATGGTGAAAAATAACCCGGATCCTGTATTTTTAGCAGTCCAGTGTGATGCTGGTGACACATTTGGAGCTGGGGGCAGGAAGGGTGGTGGGTGCTGCTGGGTGGGAGCCCCAGGATGTGGCTCAGAGGGGTGAGCAGGGAGTAGGAGTTGGTCCTTGGCAGCTTTTTGCCCTTTTCCAAGGAGGAGGGGGGAGTTCTGGCTGCCCCCATGTCTGGGGTGGGCTCTGTGCCCACCCGTGGCCCCAGTGGGGCTGTTGTGCTGTGGAACTGCAGAACTGGAAAGGAGCAGCAGGGCTGGAATTGGGTCTGAAATGATGGTGGGGATTTTGTGCTTGGTTCTCTTCCATGAGTGTCCCCCTGGCACACCGAGGGCTGAGCCCCGTGGGAGGAGCAGCCTCTCATTTCCAGGCTGGTTTATTTTAGAGGTGTAGGGAAGGGGAGGATTGCTCCTACAAATTCACAGAGCAGGGCACCCCTCCTCCCTCAGCTGTTGCCTCTTCCCAGCACAGATAATTTGAGGGATAATTAATTGATGAGCCCCTCAAGTGCCAGGCTGTGGGGCAGAGTAACCCCAGCATCACCCTGAGATCCTTGGCAGGGCTGGACAGCATCAAAGAACCAATTCTGGGCTATCCTCTGCTTGTATTTTTAGAATAATTGCTATAAACATTCTTGGGAATTTTTTTTTGAAAGAACCACAACAGCCATTTATATATTTAACAATATATATTTATATATATATATAATTTCTAGATCAGTACATTCATCAGTACTTGTTTTTCTTCACAAACAGAAGAACTCTTACAATAGTAGACTTTCTAAAATAAATACTATTAAAATAGAGCTTCAAAATAAATATTCTATACAAAGAAAAACCTTCTGTGGTAACTTTTCAGGGGTGTACATGTGAGGGGGTGGTAAGAGGAGATGGGGGAAATATTTCTCAGGGTGTCAGAGTGTGGGAGGGGAAGGGAATACCCAGTGCTGGGAAGGGTGAGGGCACATCAGGGTGGCACAGCAGGTGCCCAGGGAGCACCAAATGTGGGATCTGCTCCTGGCACCCGGTGGGCACAGGGCTGTGCTGATGCTGTGTTTGTCATTTGGGGCCACTCTGCTCCTGCTGGGGCTGTGGTGGCAATGCCAGCACCCTCAGCTCCCCCCTTCTTGCTGTTGTGTGAGGGCAGAGGCAAAGCCTGGCATGACCCTGCCACGGCAATTATTAGCAGTGCAGGTGCCCTGCCATCCTCCTGCAGAGCATCTCACCTGTCCTCACCTGTCCTGCCCTGCCCTCCTGCCCCAGTGACCATCCCAGCACAGCCCTGTGGCTCCTGGAGGGGTTTGTGCTCATTAGCAGCTGTCCCTTCATTAGCAGAGGCTCTGAGCGTGGCAGGACAGCAGAGCTGTGACAGGGTGACAGGGTGACAGGGCACCGTGCCCGTGGCACAGCTCTGCCGTGCCAGGACACCCAAGTACCTTCAAAGGGAAGGGGGGGGGATGGAATATTGGGATGGGAAGAGCAGGAATGCCAAGGCTCCTGGTGGAGCTGTTCCCTGTGCCGTGCCTTGGGCTGGGAGCCAGGGGAGGAGGGGTCACTGTGCTACACTGACCGTGCTCTAACACATCCACAACGCTGGACAGGCATCACCAGGGCTGAGAGATGAAAACAAAGCATCAGAGAAATAGTTTACAGCTATGTACAATGAGAGGAAATGCAGCTGGGTGCTGGGGGTATGTACATGAGTGTAGATTGGCACAGTGGCAACCATTCCAGAGGTGCCTTTGCTCACAAGGACCATGCAGCCAGGCCATGGGCTCTGCCAGGGTGGATTTTCAGCACAGATTCCCCAGGGACAGAGGGTCAGAAAGGCAGAGCAGCCGTGGGTGGAGGCCATTTGGACACGTGTGGTCCCAGCAGAGGAGGGCAGCAGGTAAATGCCTCTCCTGCTGCCTTTTCTAGCTTGTTTGTCCCTTAGGAAAGTGATTTCTCTTATTAAATACAATATCTTATACATTCAACCAACAGGTCAGCTAGTTTGGGGTTGGTTTTCCTTTTATCTTTTCCCCTTCAATTTGTGCAAGATAATATAAATACAGCTCTGGATCCCCCTACCTGCTTCTTGGTGCCCACATACATTTAACATGAGGCTACCCTATAGGAACTGGTATCTGCTAACAGACATTACATCCTTTTTTTTTTCTATGATTCAGCATGTACAAGCTAGCAAGTGTTATAAATAGAAAAGTTTTTTGTTTTTTTTTTTTTAACTCCCCCCATTCAATAAATATCTACAATTCCATTGAGCTAAACCCCAAGTCATCCAGCTGAGCTGAATTCTGAAACCCCAAGACACCAGAGCCCCATCAGGGCACTCCTGCCAACCCCAACCCGTGGCTGTGTCACAACCAGGCCAAGGGGATTCCTGGAAATGCTACATGAGCTCTGTCTATTGCTTGTCTAATTAGAGATGACATTTCACTGTCACTGCTGTGCATTTACTGAGGAAATCTCCTCTAATTAAAAACACCAAGAGAGACTAGGTCAGTTTTTCTGCATGCAACAAGTACCTACCTACTCATGAGAGTGTTGCATGTTTGGACCAAGATTCTTGTTTAGCACCTTGTAGTTGTCAAGAGAGAAGGGTTGCAGCATCCTTGGGGAAGGCAGAACCAGCCCCAGGATGAGTGCAAGGACAGAGCCAATATTTGCATGCTGAAAATCATGGGCCCATTCCTTAACTACACTCTCTTCCTTCCCCTGGCTTTCCCTAGGGTGTGTTAACACTAAAATAAACATTAAAAGCATTCTTTACATTTAAAAAGACACACTTTTGTACAGAAGAGGCAAAAGTCAAACAGCAGCAATAGGGGTGGGGGAATGTGCTGTACTTCAAGCAAATGCCATTCACCCCCCAAGACAAAAACAAATCTTAATATTCAATGAGCAAAGAAGAGCTTGTTCCAGGAGGGGAGGTACTGGATTAAGATCCCTAGAAAAATACATCTCTGTGCATCGTACACTTAGGTTTGTGGGACTTCTTAGCAGAGCTTAAGAGGTTTAGAGAAACAAACCTTGCCCATCTTTGCTTTGTGGTGTGAGTTACATCCCCTTTGCTCTGGCCTGGGACAAATGGGATTGGCCACCATCCATCCTCCAGGGCCACCATCCTCCTGGAGCAGGGCTGTTCTGTGGGTGGAACGTTCATATTCCATGGAGTGGAACCTGATGCTGTGGATCAGCTCACGGGCAGGAGGACCTGGTGTTGGTACAACTGCCTGAACACATCCTGCTGCAATTCCTCCAGGAGGAGCAGCCCTGCTGCTTTAGAAAGAGGGTCCAAACCAGTGGATTGGGGTGGGATACACCCGAAGGGCAAAAGACCCTTCAATAAATGAAATGTAGCTTCGCTTCTGGTCCAAAATTCCTTGAGGGATGCAGAAAGCTTTTGAGAAACGGGTACTTTGTGTGCAACCAGCCCTTGGAGTGGTGTCAAGGAGGGTGGAGGGAGCTCCCCCATCACCTTCAACAGGCTGCTGGGAGCAAGCTGGGGTTTGGAAGGAGACAGGAAACAAGTAGCCTGCCCTGAATCCGAATTCAAAGCAGCTTTTTGCAGCTGGGAGTGGGGATTGGTGCCTGCCAAGCGAGCAGTTAATGGTTCCTGTGGTGTGCAGGCCTGGTGAGCAGCCATCCATCCAAGCTGGGAGTTTTTCAGCAGCTGTACTTCATGGTGTACATGGGTTTGCAGCCTTCACTCTGCATTATTAACATTCCTCCTTTGGCCCCATCCATTTCAACTGCGACCAGTTCCAAAAACCCTGAATAACCCAAAGTGCTTCAGTTTGTGGAAATAGTTCTTCTGCTTTCTCCGAAGGCGAGAGGCTGACGCTCTCCTCAGAACACAGGTTATTTAAAAGAGCCACGGAGCATCCTCCCAAACTATTAAAAGGGCTTTTCTGCCCCTTTGCTCTCGGGCAACGCCTTGCAAATGACACTGTTTGTGTTTTTGCACCTGCATCCGGGCCGGCTCACCTGGTCGTAGCACCTCTGGGACAGCTTGACGCAGCCCGTGGCGGGCAGGTAGCAGAGCAGGCAGGGCAGCACCAGGGACAGGGCGCTCATGAAGGACCAGCGGGCACAGCAGTTGGACTGGGAGCAGGAGCAGGGGTGGTCGGCACACGTGCCCTCATCATCCTCGTTGGTGCAGTGGTAGAAGACGCCCTTGACCAGGCACATGCAGGTGGAGTAGTTGACCAGGTTCTGCGCCGAGCACAGACACTCCTGGTTGCACACCCAGCAGGATGGCAGAGTCCTGGGCAGGGCACACTCCTTGCACTTGCACTTCCCACAAGCCTCACACAGCAGGAAGTGTTTGTCCAGCTCCTGAGCCACGGGGCCCTTCGTGTCCAGGGGTTTGCAGTTGATCGCCTTGGGCTGGATGCGAACGGCGCGCGGGGACGACTGCTCTGCCACGGGCACCGGGGCCATGTGGTCCAGGAGCCTCTGGTCCGAGGATGTGCTGCTGCTGCTGCTGATGGAGCTGGGCCGGCCGCTGAAGGAGATCCAGGGGTGGGTGACATCCTGCTCGCAGCGCTGCGGGTGCTGCCCGCTCAAGCCCAGTTCGTGGGGGGCTCGGGGTCGTTTCTGGGGTGCCTGGGAGGCGCTGGGGTTGTCGGTGTAGTCGTTCTCCATGTGGGTGGTCTTCATCTGGTCGATGGGCAGGATGGTGAGCGGGTGCTGCAGCCGCCCGTAGGGGATCCTGCTGTCCAGCAAGGGCTGCACCATCACGGAGTTGGGGACCACGGTGATGTTGTGAGGAATCCGGGGCTCCATGGAGAATTCAGTCTGGCTGCCGGGGGAGAATCTGTGCTTAAGGGTCCTGGGGGAAGGGAAGGAGAAAGAAAAGGGGTGAGGGAGAGAGAGAGAGAGAGAGAGAGAGAGAGCATCGTTATTGTGGTGTCCTGCAATGGCAGCCCTAAAGGGCTCCTCACTGAGGCTGGCTGCTATGCTGAAGGTCTTGTAAGGTCAATTTGTGTCCAAGGGAGGCAGAGCACTCAGGTACAGAGTGCCTCACTCCTCCTTTGCTGCCGTGTCCCTCTCCCTGACCTTGGCCATCTATAGCTGCTCCAGCCCTGGGAGGGCTGTGGTCACTGCAGGCTCCTGAAGAGCCCACTCATGGTTTTACTGAGGAAAAGCACATCCTGAGGCTGCTGGTGTACGTTCACATGTGGTTTTGTCAGCAAACTTCCTGAAATGACTTCTCTAAACTTTGGAGGTTTTCCCCGATTGACCCTGCTCCCTAAAAAGCCTGGGGCAGGATTGTGGCTTTGTGGAAGCCTTGGCCTGGTACGAAGGGGGCTGAGCACCTGTCCTTGCTAACCAAGGAGCTGCCTGTGTGAGGAGGGCTTGAATTTGGTGAGGAAGTTTCCCCTCTCCGTCAGGACCTGCTGGTTCCAAAGGTTTTATCCCTCCCACGGGAGGTGGAAGTGCTTGCTCAGCACTTTGTCTGGTGGCAAACCAGGGTGGGTGCAGCTCCCAGGAGAGCTCAGGCTGGATCCATCACCTCACACAGGTAATGAGACACTCGTGCAGCCCACTAAGTGCACTAATATTTAGCTGAAGTGCTGTTTACCAGCCGCTCTGGCTGAGCCGTCAGTGCCGCAGTTTCTAATTTCATTGAAAGAGTGCAATTTATCCTGGAGTCAATCCAAAGATTCAGCAGTGGCGTAGGATAAGAAACCACAGGAAGTAACTAAACTTAAATCAAAGAACGGAAACGAGTCAGTTCAAATTTAGAAAGTGCACATTGTTTTCTAGTAGATGTGCCATTTCCTCACGGGGTGACCTTTATTCATAAATAATATAATGCTGGAGATCAGTTGAAAGAAGGGGTGAGTAAAGCTTCGGTCGCAGGAGGGGAAAAGCTGCTGGTATCAAGAAAAAAGAAGTAGTGAACAGCCTAAGGCATTGCCAGTTTTTTGTGTTCAACAAACAAATTAACCTTCTGCAGCAGCGTGAAAGATTTGGACTTGGCAGCTCTGGTTTAACAGCTGGGCTCGGTGATCCTAAAGGTCTTTCCCAACCTAAATGAGTCTGTGATTCTATGACTTTAATGTCACAGCAGTGGGAAAAAGGAAAAAAAAATGCATCCAACTACAACCAAATAATGCATGAGAAGTGTAAATGTGCGTGCACTGCAAGAGCACATCTCCCCTAAAACCAACAGGACACCTCAAAAATCGGAGCAAGAACCGATTCCGCATCCTTGGAAGAAGAAGGGGAAGCTCATTTTCACCCCCTGAAAAATGCCACCAGAGTCCACTCTTCTATTTGTAAATCGTTGCTTTGATGGATCACTTGGCATTTGGGGTTGGAGAAGTGCCAGTTGTGCCAGGATCAGTGGGAGGGAGGGCTGAGCCCGTGGGCAGGACGGCACATTCCGGGTCCCCTTTGTCCCCTGCCCCACAGCAGCAGGAAGAAATGCTTTATTAGCAGTAATGATGATTATTGTCATGCAGCCCTTATGCTGCTTCTCTTCCCCAGTTAAAATTCTCTGCTGGGTCTTAGCCATTCATTCGGATTTTTTTTTTTCTTTTTTATTTCATTATTCATAGCTCGTTGACATCCTGACTGGAGGAACAAGAGAGTTTATAAAGCATCTCTTCCTAGTTACTGTATGTAAAAAACAAAGAGAAGCAATGATTCTGACAACTATGGGGCGTGCAGAGGGAAAAGAACTTGATTTTCTTTTGTGCATCAGCATCCAGTGTCATGATATAAAAAGTATTTGCTGCGAGTCAGAGTTTAGCAAAATCATCAGTTCTGTATTGGCTGCGTGTTACATTTGCAGGGAGACTTTGATTCCAGTGTGGGTTTGATTTTTTTGGTTTTTTTTTAAGGAGAGAGATGCAGCTGTTTTGGTTGCCAAGAGTAAGAGCAGCAGAGCTGATCTTAGATGGAAGGTAGCTGGAGGAAATGGTGGCAGTGCTGCAGGGTGTTGAGCTCCTCCTCAGCCCTGCCTTGGGCATCTCTCTGCCCACTGCCACTCGTTACCAACTCCCAGGAATCTGCTCCATTCACCAGATTTCCCTGGGATCCGTGCAGAACCATTGGAAGGTGTGGAGCAGAGCTGCTCAGCCCAGGCACTGAGCTGGTGCATGTCCCCAGCGTGTCACCCGTGCCCAGGGTGGCACCCAGGCTTCACATTGACTCTGCCACGGTCCAGGGCCAGTGATGCCATCACACAGAAATGGTGTCACCGCATTAATTTGGGGAAGGATTAGAGCCAGGCCACTCCTAAAACACCCCCTGTGCACAGACGGGGCCTCATGGAGGCAGATGTTAAAGATGGCTTATCTGAGATAATGCTAATTAAGATTTCAGTTAATTACCACAGCAAGGAGATGGACCCACACGTCAGGAGAGTTAATGATAGAAGTTTTTCATCCTCTTTTTTTGCTGTAATACAACTTCAAATTCTTTTTCATAGACAAACTATTTCTGCAGGACAAGGGGAAGGGAAGCCTGACATGGTGAACTCAGAGACCCTGCAGATATCTGGGTACAGGATCTATTTGGATAAAACCTGTGGAGGGAAAAACAGCCAAATGAGAGCTGGCTCTCCCAGTTCCCAGAGCCCTGCCCTGGACACAATGTCCCTCTGGCTCAAGATCACCTTTAAGCCACCACACTTTTGCACCCTGACAGGTTTTGGTGGTTGGACACGTGGTCCTTCATTTTTTGCCCTGCCCTCTCTTTCCAGAGAAGGTTTCCACAGTGAACTGCTCTCCCCTTCCATGCCACTCTTAACAGACAGACGTTTCTGATATTTATGGAATTTTCCAAGGACCACGACTACACTGCTGCTGCTGGCCTTGTCCCCAGCAGTTCCAGCAGTGCAGGGAGATCTCTGGTGACAGATCCAGGTCACACACCTCGAGTGCTGGGCTCAGAGGCTGCTGTTCATCCTGCCAGGAGGCTCCTGTCCCCTGGCACCTGCCCAGTGACAGCCCTGGCACCATCCCCTGCTGCAGCTGCCCCAGTGCTGGTCTGTGTGCTGTGAGCACCTTTCCCTCAGGTGTTCGTGTCCCAGGACAGGGGAGGGGTCAGGGAGGGACCCTGGAGCTGTGGGGGCTCACACTGCTCCACCTGTCCTGGCAAAGAGGAATCCAGAAAAGAAAATCCTCAGGTTAAGGATTTGTGGTGGGGCAGAATGCTGCTGTGGAGGCTGGGATGTGCCTGATGGGGCCTCGTGACTTCCCTGGGTGATGCTCCAGGACATCACAACTTGACTTTTTCTGCTGGATGTGTACCCAGAGCAGGGCAGCATCTCCTTCACCTGCCCCCCCAAAACCCACCACACACGTGGGGTGTTTGCTCCCAAGGATAACATTGCCTTCAGCAGCAGCACTGCTATCTGAATATATAAATGAATATATAAACTGAATTTATAAAGCTTATCCCAGCCCAGATCCCAAATCAAAGTTAATATTTGGGGTAACCTGGCAGAAGTTTAGACCTTGAAAAAGGACAAGAAGTGTGTAACCTTAGGGATTTTTGTTGTCCACTGCACTAATCCTGACTGTAAATTGCATTTCAATTGAGGAAAAAAATCCATACAGCACACAAAATTAATTAGTTTTTGATCATAGGTAATTACAGATGTATTACAGCATTAACACAGGCACAAGTTCATTGGTTGCAACTGTACAGATATTTTCTTGAAGTAGACAACAGGAAGAAAAATTCATGGCTATGTTCTTACATAGGGAATTTTTCATTCTTTGGAGGAAACAATGAAGTTCTTTTCAAGGCAGCAAACTCCCATGTAGAGAAAAATTTCTCTTCCCCCATGACCGTGCAGTCACTCACCACATACAATTTTCAAGTTAAAATATACTTCTTTCCAAGGGAGTAAAATTGGACTCAAAAGTCAAGTTCATACACGTGTTGCAGTGTTTGTTCCATCTCTTCATCAAGATATGGCCAATCTGAAATTACTGTTCTACTGGGTAATTGCAAGTGCTAAAGTTGTAGGAAACCGACTGTTATTGTAAAGGGTTTTGGTATTATTTCAGACTCAAAAGTTTTGTAGGATTTTGAAGTCAGCTTAAATTAAAACAAAAGGCATTTTATGTTTTAATAGGATTTTGGATTTGCCTACATCATTTCAGAGAAAGCTTTGTCTTGTAGGCAATTCCATGAGAAAGTCACTTAAACCCTCAGGAAAACTCGTTCTCATTAATGGCTTCAGAACAAGTTTTGAAATAATAAGGTTCTAATATCTTTATTTTCAGAGCGGAGTTGGGCAACAAAGTTACTGAAAAATAAAATGGATCTTGACTTAAAAATCCAGTGAGTGCAGAAATATATAATGTTCCTATCTGAGTCACCCTTTGGTTAGCAATTTTAATAAGTTCTTTCTCACATATTTAACAATATTCGAGATGTTTGTGGTAATGAAAGAATAACGAGGATAAGGGATTTAAATCTGGAGGAGGGTCCCATGTGGAAGCAATCCTGGGCTGCCACATCCCCAGTGCAGCCAGCAGGAAAAAGGGAAAAGCTTCCATGAGCTCCTCCTCTGCAGCCAGCAGAGGTGCCACAGTTTCTAAAACATCTTTATAAACCAACCCTTTTTGGACAAGGGATGCTGCCGTGGAAATGTCCAAAGGGGGAATCTCAAATATCCCAGAAAACCAAAAAGCCCCAGATGTGCTGCTTGGGGTGTGTTTGCTGAGAGAAACCCCTGGGGAGGGCAGGGAAGTGATGCAGCCACCAAACCCCTTCTGTCCTTTGCCAGCTGCGTGCACCAGATCAGGAGCCACTTATCTCTGTCTAATTAATTACACCTTAATTGCACCTCACGAGCAGCCTGTCCCTTCTGTTGTGTCTGACAGCACGGTGGCAGGAAGAGCAGTTTGCCTCAGCAAACCAAGATTTCTGCTGGGGTTGTTGGCACTGGATTGTCCCTCTCCATGTCCTGTGACATCCCCGGTGTGCCCTGGAACATCAGGGAGCTGCTGACCCTGCCAGTGGTGCCATGCTGCCCTTTGCCAGGGGCTGGTGGCCACCTCTGGGACCATTCTATATATTATATATCTTATAATTAAAATGGTTCTGATGGCATGGAGAGCACTGGTGCACAAAAAGCCACCTTCTTGTAATAGAATTGTTAAGGTTGGAAAAGACTTTTGGGATCATCAAGTCCAACTGTAAACAGAATAAAGCAAATTTGATACTTCAACATGAACTTTCAATCACAGGTTTCCAAGAATTTTCCAACTACTGAAGCATCAGAAGCTTTTGTGAAGAAGGGAAGGAGGAATTGCCATGGATGGATGAAAGCTGAGCCCTGCACTGGGACTGGGTAAGAGCTGAGCTGCTCATTTGGGGATCTGCTTTGGGTCAGACCAGACAGCTCTGAATCTTGGCACCTGCAAAGGGATCACAGTTTCTCTTGGTTACTGATATAGACCTGGGTTAGATTGAATTTTAGGAAGGAATTGTGAGGGTGAGGAGGCCCTGGCACAGCCCAGAGCAGCTGTGGCTGCCCCTGGATCCCTGGCAGTGCCCAAGCCAGGTTGGACATTGGGGTTTGGAGCAGCCTGGGATGGTGGAAGGTGTCCCTGCCATGGCAGGGGTGGAATGAGATGAGATTTAAGGTCCCTTCCATTCCAAACCGTTCTGTTCTCCATTATCAATGCAAAAGTTGAATTATCCTCTGGGAGAGTTGTGACAGTCACCCATTAACAGGGACACAGAGACAGCAATAGCTGCAGTAAATGCACTGCAGAAATTGGTTTATTTTCTTTGCTGGATGGGACACAGGAATTTCTGAAAATACAGTGCAAGAGGAAGAAAACAAGAAAAGCACAGAGTATTTAGTCTTAATACAGGAAATGATCAGAATTGATAGCCATACACTTGGAAGCAGGATCATGCCAGGGGTGGGCACATACATTTCAAGGCCTGTGCAAAGCAACACAGCTCAGAATGGAGGTGACAAATCTGATCTGTCACCACCACTCTGTCTCCTCTGGTTTGGTTAAAAAGCTCCTCTAAAAATGTTGGGCAGGGCAGGGATGCTGAGGGGACAGGACAGGGATGCCGAGGGGACTGGGCTTGCTCCCACCCAAGTGATCAAGAAAAGATTATTGATCACAAATCCTTCATTGATCAATAAAGGATTCGTGATCAATAAAGGATTTGCTCCCCAAGGCCCAGCAGAGGAGGAGCTGGAGACAAGGGAACAAATTCTGCCCCTGCCTTTGTTTGGGGTTGAGGACATGCTCTTGTCCAGGCCTGCCAGCAGTGACAAGGGACACACTGCTGCTGGTGCAAGCCAAAGGGTTCAATTAAAGCTTTTAATGAGGAAGACTACACTCAGAGGTAGTTAAAGGAGACCTTGCAGCAAGCACATGTTTTTAATGTGGGATTAAGAATTATTCATAAGGTTGGAGTTCATTAAGACTGAGTTGAGCTGTCTGGGTTTGAGTCGAGCTGTAAATGCTTCGAAAAAAGGAAAAAAAAAAAATACATTTTTCCCCTGAAGTGTATTTTAATATTAACAAAATATTGACATTCATTCTTTTTGTTCCCCTCCTTAGCAGCCTTATCTAGCTAAGGCCAGCTAGAATCTTCTCTACAAGTAATAAGGCAGGAAAAAAAAAAAAAAAAAAAAAAGAGAAAGCTTATTAGGGAAACCTGCCATTTTTAAAATGAGACACTAAATTCTTGCCAGAGCGTGGAAATTCAGGAGCTGGGAAATGAGACCTGTAGACTTCCAAGAAGCTGTCTCTGTCCAGCTAAAGTCTGTTCCTATGGTGCGAGTGAATAAAGCACATTTTGGCCCACTAGCATTCAGATCTCTGGGGACTTGAATTTCTCAGTCAAAGCCTTTAACTGGACAAAAACATTTCTTTTAAGGTCAGAAAACGAAGCTCAAATATGATCTGTTAAGCTAATGGTACTAAATGATGACCTTATTAGAAGGATTGTAGATTTTCTTGAGGAAATACATTGTATTTCATCGAAAAAAGGATAAAAAAACCACAACACTTGTGCAACTGTTTGCCTATAAAAACACAGATTTTACTACTGGGCTGAAGCTGGAAAGTTGTATAGCAATATGATGAATGAATTTTTTTTCTTTCACATTTAATTTTTTGAAAACTGTCAGAACTGGTTATTGATTATTGCTGTAGTGTTGTAAGGGATGTGAATTTTATTTCACCGAAGTCTGAGGACAGAATTTTTTTTGAGTGGGGGATAGGAATTGCTTTTTGAGATGTTCCATTTCCCAGTACGATTTGGGAATTAGTCATGATTCCAGGAAAACAGCTTTTGTTTTGCTGTTTTAGGAGGAGAACAAATAATTTCTCCCTTGCACATACCTCATGGAGAATTTCAAAAGGACTGCAGTATTCAGAAATGGTCCTTTTAATTTTATAATCCCAATATAGAGTCCCTTCCAGCAAGGGGGAAAACACAGTAGCCCATGGAAAAAGGGCACATTTATCAACGAGACATCCCCAGTGGGGTTCCAATAACTGAGAACAACCCCTCCTCCTGCTATCATTCATTTTTATATGGACAAGGGGGAAGCCAGTCATCAGGATCATTGTGATTCCGTGCACAAATTGGAGCTTTATTCTTGAACCCAAAATAAAGGCAGAGAAGGGGAAGCTTTAATATTGGGAAAGCTGCGTTTCCCTTCACCTAATTAAACAGCAATTTCTCTCCATGCTGTCCCCTTGGCATGGCATGGAGGAAAGGCAGCAGCTGGAGAAGTTTTAAAGAATCTAGAACGTGCCTTTTCCACTCTGGATAATGCAAGGGGATGCTTTTCTCCTTCACCCTTTAAAGAAAAACTTGGGGCTATAAAAGGTTGAAATGAAGAAATCAGACCCTTGGGAACTGGAGGTAAAAGAGGGAAGCCTTTCCCCCCGTGATATTCCTTTGCACTGCCATTTCCAAGGTCTGCATTCCCAGTCCTGCTTTCCTCTAAGACCTTTGTGCCTTTCCTATGCCCCTTTCTGCTTTTTCCATTCCCCTCCTGATAATGAATTTTCAGAACATGTCGTCTCTAGGCTTGTCTTTCTCCTGTGACGCCAGGACTGGTACCAGAAAATAAAATCCTGGCTTATCTTTGCTACGCAGTTGGGAGGAAGGAGCAGCCAGCACAGGTTTTCCCTCCATATATAAAATATTTCATATATTAGATGAAGTTATTCCAGGTACACATTTGTATTACTCATCTAGCCTTTAAAACACAGCATCCATCCAGATTTAAAGCAAGTGTACAGCAAGACAGGGAAGAGCAGGGATGGAATAAGGCACTGAGGCCAAAAAAATGGAAAAAAGACTTGTATGAAATAAAATGAAGAGCAAAGCTCATGCAGGAAAGGTCTGACACATGAGTGGCTGATTTCTGAAGTGTCCTATTATGGAGACAGCTAAAAACTACTTGACACTCACAAGACAAGGTTTTGGAAAAGAGAGGAAATGCGGATAATCCATTCCAAAGCAAGGAAGATCCAATTCTGACTTGTCAGCCCAGGTGACCATGTATTTATGCTCCTTTTCGGGGAAGGAAGAAGGGATGAAGGAGAAGACATCCCATCAGCAGGAAAAAAAAGCCACTTATTCTGCTGTAAAAGCCTGCAAACAAACCCGACCCAAGTGTGCTGAAACCTGCCTGCCATATATGTACAGCAAATGCAGATGTTGATGGGAGAAGGCAGAAAAGAGGTATAAATCAGAGACGCAGGGACACAAATGGAAATTCTGCAAGAAACAGGATATTTCTCCAGAATGCCAAGTCTCTTTTAGGCTGGGAAGCACCAGGCAGCTCTCCACTGTACATCATTATAGATAATCACTGTTAGAAAAGTCACGGCCAGAAATATGCTCGTGATCAGCGATCTGTAAGGAGCAGCCGAACACATCTAGAACGAGCGCAGGATTTTCCCTCGGGGAGCAGGCTTTGCCTTTTTCTACTTAAAACATTTTAACAATTGCTCGCAAGCACCGATCTCGTACTTACTTTAAATAATTCAGCTAAGACCATCTCTCCATGGGCGAGTTAATCCCAAATGCGAGGCGGACGAGGGGGCCGGACCTGGGAGAACGCTGGCAGGAGCGGCTGGAGCTGCGGGCAGGGACCTGCGAGCGCGGCGCTGTCAGCGGCGCTGCACCCGCCTGCCTGGGAAAATGGCTATTTTATGAATGGGAGGGCAGCGGCCGCTCGTGCGCATGCGCCGCCGCCCGACTCTATGAATGGGTGGGCACCGCGGCGGCAGCGCGCATGCTCCGCTGCCTTTTATGAATGGGGGCTGGAGGGGAGCGCGGATGCGGTTCCCGGGGTTCTTTTTTTTCTTTTTCTTTTTTTTTTTTTTTTTTTTCTCCTCTCCTCCCTTTTTTTTTTTTTTTTTTTCTTTTTTTTTTTTTTTTATGAATGAAGGGCAGCGGCAGCTGCGCATGCACCGCGCCCCCCTCCCGGGGCTGGAGGTAACGGCGGGGGTGGGGGGCACGGCGCTCCCGAACCCCCCACCCTGCGGGCTCCATCCCCGGGAGGAGCCGGGAGGGACCCCCGGCCCCTCGGGCAGCGCTTCGGGGGGGGGACGGGGACACGTTGGGCTCCGGTTTTGGGGTGTGTGCCCCTGAGCGGAACGATGGCAGCGCTTCCCCTCCAGCGCTCCGCTGCCTTTGCCGGCGCTGGGAGCTGCCGCTCGTACCTTGAGCTGCAGCATCGCCCATGCCCGGCGGCTCGGGGCAGTATCTGGGTGAAAATGCACAAATCCCCGTCCCTGCGTGTTGTATGTGCGAGCTGTGGGTTTCTTTCATGGCTCTTCTCTCCCGAGGAGCATTGGAGGTGGGCTGGAGCTGCGCAGGTTCCCCGCACCCACCGAGCGCCGGCGGCCGCTCCCGTTTCATGGACGTGAGGCCATTGATGCGCTGCTCTCCGCAGTTCTGCCCCCGTTCGGCTTTTTGGGCAGAGCCTGTCCCAGTACTCGGGACCTCGGGCCGGACTCTCCACCCTCCCTGCTGCTCTCCTGCTTCCCTGGGAGCTGCGAGCGCGGCTCCGCTCGGCACCGGCGCAATCTGCGCTCCCAGCAGCGGCTGCAGGTGGGGCTCCCCCAGGAGCTCCCAGCCAGGTTGCTTTCCTGAAAACGCATTTAATGATGGATTTTAATATCTGCAGGGTCCAAACCTGCAAGGCCCTGCTCATTTCCTGCCGTGTTTATGGCGTATATATTTCAAAGCTTGCACGACGCTGAAAAAGCCCCCGTTGTTTATTTACGTAGTGCTAATACAAACAGTGTATGTTACCGCAGATACAAAACGGGGGAGATTTCTCTCTCCCTCCGAGAGCTGTGCTCTGAGGCTGAGCATTTTCTTAGGTGTGTTTGTCTCCGAGGGCAGAGACGTTTCCGAGTGGGAGCCGTGTCACGGGTCACGGGCAAATGCAATTTAACAAGGAAAGGACGGAAGAGGGAGACTCCCTAAAGAACAGCTTTTCCAGAAGGTTGCGTAAAATCTTACTGGCCTTCAAATTTATCAGATGGGTGCTTTTGAAAAGAAATAGAAGGTGGTTGGTAAAAGTGTTGCTTTGTTACTGGTTGTGTTCTTTGCAGTGAAATACTGCTGGAAGGACAGGCAAGAGAAATTCGATGTCTATGATTTTGGAAATTGGCAAATAAAGAGATAATGGAAGAAAATGCAATTTAAAAAAAAGCTTGTGTAGAAGAAAAAAATGAAAAAATATCATCGTGTTGTATTTAGTGCTGGAAACCAGCCTGAAGCTGAGAGACACAAATTCCTGAGCACAGAAAAATCTTTGATCCCATCATTTTGCAACACTGGCACAGGGTAAAATTCTGCACCTTGATTTGAGTGCTGCCAGTGTTCTGTAACGCTGCAGCAGTGGGAGAGTCAAGCGCCTCTGAATTCAAGGCTTTTATCTCTGAATGCCGAGTTCTGTGTTCCAGGGCCACGGGCACAATACCCGGGGGAAGTTCTTTGTTGCAGTGCACTGAGCATCTCCCTACGAGCCCCCGGCCGCCTGCAGAGCTGCTCTGTGCTGCCTGAGGCTGCAACCCCACAGCAGCCCCAGGCACAGCCCCTGCCCTCCTGAAACCCCCCAGCAATAAAACCGAAAAGAGGAAACAAAAATTATTATCCATGTGTGAAGGAGTGAAGAGGAAATGGGGTCTGGCTGTGTGGTTCTAGGAGGAGAAAACTGGGAGTGCTGCTGGTGTGGCTGTGGATTGATGAAACCTTTTGAAGCAGAGAATTATGAGATTGTAAATCTTGGAGCTAATTCACCTCTTCCTTAAAACGGATTGAAAACATTATTTGACTAATTCTCCCCTATGGACAAAGGTGTTTCTTGCTAGATCTTAACCTGGCTGCTATGCTCAGGCATGCAAGGCTTGGGGTTTGGGGTTGTGTGTGGATTTTGGAATTTTGTGTGGGTTTTGGAATTGTGTCTGGATTCCTCCAAGCTGCTGTTCCCGTTTGTACCAGTGGGCTCTGCTCTGGCTCTGGGGCAGGATGCAGAAGCTGGGCTGGGGGTCACTGGGGCGAAAGCCCAGGGTGAGGGTGGTGGATGCTCTGCACTCTGGACATTCCTGGAGTCCCTCTGCAAACAGAGGGAGCTGGAGACGCCTGCACTGCTGAGCTGGGATGAGCAGGGAAGGAGGGATGCTGTCTCCCCACCTCTGCTGATGCTCTGCTTCCCAAATCTCCTCGTGCTGCTGGAAAAAGCAGCTTGTGCCTGTGGGGAGGAGGTTTGGGGCTGCTGCAGTGCCAGGGAGGAGCGTTGTGTTATCATTGTGGGATTCTGGAGGCTGAGGCTTTAAGGGAAATACCACTTCTCCCAGGACATGTAATAAGTTTATACATGTTGGCAGTGCTGCTGATACTGAACTCTGCACTCCTTCCTCGTGCAGGAAATTAATTGCTCGCTCATTTCATGCTCATTTAAACCCTGAAATGGCTACAGATTTTTTGATCGTGATTTCTTCTCCGGGATGAACCGTGGCGCTGCCACACTTGCATTGCCTCTGAAGTTTTTAAATTTAGTTCTTGTCCATCCTGGGAGCAGCCTGCCTGGCCTGGAGAGCTGGGGCTGTGTGAGTGCCTGGCAGCCAGAGGCTGCTGGGCTCCCCTTGGAGCAGCTCACACTGGGACGTGGTTCTCCAGCTCTGCCTCTGCTGTGTGGGCTGGCACAGCTCCAGGCAGGGCGTGTGTGTCTTGGCCCAAAGCTGGCGGTTTAAGGAAATGCATGGTTCCTAATCTGCCATCAGAAAAAAGCAAATATGCAGGCAATTTAGGAAAGTGAAAGTGCAACCCCCTGGGGAACGCGTAGCTCGGGCTTCAGAGGCGTTCTGGATGTGGAGCCGTGCTCTGCTCAAATCCCGGGCACTTGGCGTTCTGCTGTCTTTGAGCTGGATCAAGAGCAGATGTGGAGACTTTATCTGCCGAGGTTTTCGTGTTCCTCCAAATCCTTTCCGGCTGGAGGAGCCCTCGGTGACTCGGCGTGGGGAAGGAGCTGCTTCCCTGTCTCAGCTGATCCCGCCTGGGGAATTTTCTCATTTGCTGGCAGTGGGTGCAGGTTGTTCTGGAGGAGCCTTCTGTTTGTAGCCTTGGCTTGGTTTTCAGAACCAAAAGATGCCCACATGGGTGTTTTTGCCATCTCTTGGTGATAGAAGGAGCTGAAACTTTTCCTCCTCATTACTTACTTGATCTTTGCCATGCATGTTATAAGGATGGAAACTGTAGATTTAATTTTCCTATTAAAAATGAAAAATGAGAATTTCAGATTTTATCACCTCTGAGAAATAATTGATAAAACCTGGAAAATGGAATGTTTCTTTTAATCCACTGACACAGGATGCCCCTTGCATGGAAATGCATTGCTGCCAAATCCCTCTGGGGCAGCATCCCATATTCCTGATTTGTTTGATGCCTCTGATGCCTTCAGCCATAGGCAGGGTAGGAAGGATTAGTCCTACTGATAAGTGCTGGTGGATCGTGCCAAATATTTGTCATACATAAGTCAGAGAAATTGTTTGGATGTTGCTATAGGAATTCTCCTCCCCTTGAGCATTGCAACCAGCAGTTACTGAGCTGCTCTGCCATGGAGATGAGCGAGAGGGGGCTGGTGTGGAATCACAGAAATGTGGGGAAAACAGTAGGATCGTGGGCTCCGGGGCACAGCCTGAAATGGGAACGTGCCGAGATGCCAGGCAGAAAGCAAGGGACACAAAAGAGGTGCCAGGCAGGAGCCAGCAGTGCCTGCTGAGCTGTGGGGTGCAATCTCCCAGGGCTGGGGGGGTGGGATGGGCAGAATCCGGGAGCACGGGAGCTGCTCTGGCTCCCTGGGAAACCTCTCAGGAGTTCCCTCTGGATCGCAGCAAGAGAGAAGCCGGGTGCTGGAACCCAGGAAGGAATGGCTGGATGTCACCTTGCTGGATCTCCTGTGGGTGGGAGGCACTGCTGGCCTCATCCATGCACGGACACTCCATGCAAGGGTTCCCCAGCTTTATTTTGCTGCCTTGAAATGCCCTGGCACGCAGCAGGGGCATCTCCCTGGCAGCCAGACCCTGACACAGGCAGCACTTCCCCTCCTGTTATGAAATCACCTCATAAACTCTGCAAACTGCCCTGGGGGTGGCTGAGAATTGTTATCTCTGCTGCTTCTGCGGTGCAGATGAAAGGTCTGGGCTTCCTCCTCTCTTATCAGGCACCTGTTGCTGTATCCAGACATTACTCACATCCTTGGAGTCACATCTTGTTTTGCATAATTAACACCAACTGCTTCGTTTCCTTCCTTCCCTTGCAGTTCTGCTCTGTGCCTTTACCTGGCTGTGGAGCCTTCAGGATTATTTTGGGTTTTAACACAAGCAGGGGAAATTTGGGAGCACCAGCCCAGGGAAGATAAGATTTTAGTCAGGTACAAGGGATGCTCTTTAGTCTTGAGCTGGTGCTGCAGTCACAGCCTGTGGTGGGGAATTCTGCAGCAATTCCTTATGAGTGGTATAAAAAAACCTGAAACAAACCTAAACAAAAATTTGTGCAGCAAATTTGGACTGGGAAAAGGGCAAATCACAGAATCCTGGAATGGTTTGGGTGGGGAGGAACCTTAAATCCCATCTCATTCCAACCCCTGCCATGGGCAGGGACACCTCCCACTGTCCCAGGGTGCTCCAAATCCTGCCCAACCCGGCCTTGGACATATAAAGTAGATAAGGTTGTTTTTTTTTTTTGAGGGTTTGGGTGTTATACTTGTTTATTTCTTGCAATTATATCTAACTTATCTGGCAACTTCAATCCCACCTGAATGCTCCATATTTTGCTCTTGCTTTTTTGGAGTTTTGCTGCTTTGAAGATATTTTCTGACTAATGTTTGCTGTGTGCTGGCTGTGTCATCATCTCAAAAGCTGAACTCAGTTATATCAGAGCAATTTGCCATTCACTGGCATAAAAAATTCCACTGAGACAAATGCAAATTCTGCAGCTGGGACCTGACCAGGGCTGGGATTTTGGGCTGGCTGCTGTGGAGAGCTGTGCTTTGAACAGGCAGAGAGCAGGTCCAGCGTGGCTGTGATGGATGAGCAGGGTTCTGAGGCTGCTGGGATCCTTCCTGTGCCCAGCTGACACAACTGCAGGGCTGTTATGAGAAAGCAGAGACTCTCAATCTGACATGTGCATTTTCCCATCATGGGTTCCAGGTCTGAAACTGGACCTGCTGCTCAATCTCCAACCTGTAGGACTCAGCCACTTGATAATAGATCAGGGCAGGAAATATTTCACCTGTTTTTCATTGACTCGGTCGTCTCAAGGACCATAAATTTTGAATATGTCCATGTATTTTTTTTTTTTAATATTTATTTACAGTTCAGGTCAATAGTCTCCAGAAACACAATTCTGCTTACAAACGAAATTCCTGGGCTGCATTCCCAGGCGTTCCCATGTGACTTTAGCATTTTTAGCAACTAAGTGAACAAATGCAAACATTTTCAGGGCAGGGGAATCGTTGCTCTCCACATTCTGTCCCAGAGCCTGGGAGCTCTCCCCAGGTGTGACAGGGCAGGGGTCCCTTCTGTGGAGCATCCCTGTCTGGGGACCCTGGCAGCTCAGGCACAGCGACTTTGGCCATCTGCAGCTCAAGAATGCAAAATGGAATTTCTGTCCCATGGCCCTGGGTGGTGTCCTGGCAGGGCACAGCTGGGAATTGTCTTTCCTATGGACTTGTAGGCTTAGGAGAGGTGGATATCTGGTTTTTAGAAGAATTGATGGCAGCAGGCAGCACCTGCTGGCTCAGGGCTCTCAGCAGCCATCACTTCACCTGTGACTAAGAAATGAATTTTCACGGGGAGGAAATGGTGTTCCCTGGCCAACAAAGCACCATTGTGGAAAAGCCCTGACTTTAAAAGTCATGCTGGCCATGCAGCAGAGCTTTACAGGTCCTTGGTATTGCTATAGCAGGTCAGGCTGAGCCTGAAAAATCCCAATATTGGGATTGTTCTCATTCTCCATGGACAGAGCTATGAATTATTGACAGCAGCCTGAAGAAACGCTGCACCCATGCCTGAAACCCTCGTTAATACCCAGCTACATTTTGGTCACAACACCCTCTAAGTCCTTCCTGAAAAACCACATCACTTCTCACTGCATAATGTAATTAATGGACAGCAAAGCAAACACTTAAATATCAACTGTGTTTTTGCACATATATTGGAGTGATCAAAAGCAGGCAGCAAATCCATCTTTATTTTGGCAGGAATAAGGTCTGTGTCCTCCACCTGAGATAGGGATCCTGATGAGTAACAGCCATGCTGTATGAATGTATCAGCAGAAAAGCTCAAATAAATTGCTGTTATATTCTTGGTTTTTCCTCCTTCTGTGGAATTGAACCTTCCTTAAAATCAAACTACGTCAGAACAATACTCAAGGTCTCTTCAGTTAAATAATCTGTTGTCAACTTTCAAACTTTTTTTTTTTTTGTGTCCAATTAGTTTTGATTTGCTGGGGAAGATATTGGGGTTATTTTTTTAGAAAGAGCTGAAGTTGTGCAGTGCCAGTGGATAAATCCCTGGAGCTGGTGGTGGTTTGATCACCAAGGCACCACCAGTGTCTTTTTTCCTCCGGCATTTCTTGCCTGAAGTTTATGGAACTTGGAGCAAAAATATTTAATCCCAGTGAGGCTGCTGCAGTACTTAAAGGCATCCCTGTGGAGTAATTGCTGTTATTTCTGAGGTTAAGGTTTAAAATGCAAAGACTTCAGTGAGAAGATGTCTGTGTGCTGCAGGGGCTGCGTTTGGGTTTTTATACTCTAAAATCTTTCAGAGTGGCTCTCTGCTGGCTCCCCAGGATGGGTGAGGATTAATTAACTGCACATTTTTACCAGGGCTCCTCTGGGCCCTGGGACATTGATCTGGTTTGTGTGGCTCCTGCCTCCAGCCCCACGCTGTCATTTTGAACTTGGTTTGGTTTTTGGTTTTTTTGGTGGATCTGTAACCCACACCACACTGCCAAAGGCTGAAATCTAGCGTTTCATTCATGATTTATGCCTGCTAAAAGAAATTGCAAGTGAAAATGTTCCTCCGAGTTAAAGTTCCTTTAGGAAAGTGCCATTCCTTGAGGAACTGGAGTTTGTTCCAGGCTAAGGTTTGGTGTGAATGCTCAGGGGGTTGTGGGGACACTGATGGACCTTTTGGGGGTTTCACCTCACCCCAGCTGCATGGGGACAAGGGGGGTCTGTCTGTCTGTCCCTGCAGGATCAGCTCTGATTCCCCTGGTTTTTCATCCCTCGTGTTTGCTCCTCCTCTGGGTACAGCAGCAGAACAAAATCAACTCGACCCTTCCCTCTTTGAAGTATCACTGGGTATTACAGCGTCACATAATTGTATATAATTACCATATTCTAACACTTAAATATTTTCCTGACTAATTTCCTCCTGTCTCTGCTTTGAAAATACCCAGATTATATCCATTAAAAATTTACAGACTGGAAAATATGCGATTTAAAAGGAAATTTTTTCTTTGCACTTAAACCCCACTTTTCTTTGTGGCCTTAACCTGTTGCTTTTGACAGAATTACTGGGGTTTAGTGTTCTGTTGTGGTTTAGTTTTTTTTCTTTAAAAGCCCCAGCAGCCCACAGCCCCCTCATGCTGTATATCAGGATGTTATGACAGCTCTGCTGGGCTGAGTCCAGCACTCGATGCTCTGTCAAAATACCCATCATTTCCTGTAGTTTTGCCTAATTAATGGTGCAGTAATGTGGAAACTTAGAACAGCACCAGAAGGAAAAGTAAATGTTAAATGATTTGCCTTTAATGGATCTCAGAAGCTTTTCTTTTTTGCTTTTTTTTTTTTCCTCTCCCTTTGTTCCTCATGAGCTCTTTTTTTGAGCACCTTCTTCCTCTCTGCCGTTCCTGGTTGCCTTCAGAGTTTTCTTCCTTCCTCCAAGTGGGGGATTTATCAGTGTCAGGGGCTCAAGCACAAAGGACACCTGTGAGAGGATGCATTTCCTCAGCATGGTAATTAGCCCTGGCTGCTGATCAACACAAGCAGATAGTATTTGAAATTAATGGGACTACCTCCAGCTGATAGCATCCTTTTGTTTCTGTCCCTCCTTAGCTTTCTAATCTTTGAATAAGAGCCAGAAGTTTGGGTAAAGCATCTCCAGAGTCTCCTTTTCCTGCCAGGGTGGGGAGGGGAGGTGAGGCTGTGTGGTTGGAACAGATGGAAAGGTGGGCATGGAATGACAGGACAAAGGGAATTCCCACTGCCAGAGGGCAGGGCTGGATGAGATATTGGGCAGGAATTGTTTCCTGGGAGGATGGGGAGGTCACAGATTCCCAGAGCATCCCTGGAATTATCCAAGGCCAGGCTGGATGAGGCTTGGAGCAGCCTGGGACAGTGGGAGGTGTCCCTGCCATGGCAGGGGTGGCACTGGATGGGATTTAAGATCCCTTCCATCCCAAACCAGTCTGGGATTCTCATTCATTTCTCTTAAAATGGGAAGTAAATAAAGCACGGGGTTTATTTTAGACAATGAAGAGGATGAAGGCAAAGGTTTGTGCAGCCCAAGGGGGATCCTCAGCTGGGCACCCTGCAGAGCCAGGCTGGGCTCAGAGGAGCCTCCCCAGCCCGGGGTGAAGGGCTCAGCTCTGCCAGGAGGACGCTGGGCTGGCCTGGCTGATCCTGTTTTACGGTGTTTTTGGTTCGCTGAAAAATATTCTGTTGTGAGAAACTCCAGATGGATGTGAATGTTCTCAGGGGTGGAGGGAACAAGTGGAGGGAGAAAGTTAGTCATCATCCTGGCAGCAAGAGCCAGTGAGGACAAGCACTGCATGATGCACTGGGCAAAAATAGCCCAAGTTCCAAATGGAATGGGATGTGACGGCCGAGTTCCTCCCAGGGAAAATTCTCCCGAGCCCCTGGGCACGTCCTCGCTGGGGCTTTGGTGCAAGGCAGGGCAGGGGCTTTGCTCCTCTGTGGGACAAATGGGGGAAACGAGGGAGGAGAAACCGGGGTGAGTTATTGGTGCAGAATTTTGGGGGTTTTACGTTTTATATTTCAGTCCTGTCTTAAAAGCTCTTTATCAGTTCTAAAGCAAATTCCTCTGTCCGTCCAATGGATGGGAACACTTCCCAAGAACATCAGCTTCTGTTCAGTATCCACTGAAAGGGTTAACGTTAGAAGGGAAAAGTTATTTGTACTCGTTTTGACCTGTTTATCCTTCGGTTTTGTGAATTTCTTTTCATTAAAGCATGTGTTGAAAGAGACTTGAGATTTCACCTCAAAACTTGTCTCAGTTATCGAAGTAATTAGAACCAGAATGGATAAAGTTTGGAAATGACCTTGAAATTTCATAATCAAATCAAATCTTGGCCCTCAGAATTGTCAGGAATGTTAAATTCTTATGGCTGGTCTGCAAATTGATATTCCTGAGAGGAGCTTGGCAGCCAAAGGGACAGGGAACCCTCCGAATATTTTGTCTTAACAAGTCCAGTGATATCAGGAATGAAATTCTGTGGATGTGTCCTACTCACCCAACCCTGGGGGTATTTTAGGCAGGAGGTCCTGGTCCAGCTCTGTGGGCTCTTCTGAAGGACTCTGAGGTTGGAAGCTCCAAAGGGAAAGGTTTTGCTGTCTTTAGGAATTTTAGGGAGATTTGTAGAGCAGTGAAACAACAGATTGAATGGAACCCCCACCTTAGCCCACTTTTCCTTTATTCCCCATCCCAGGCACGTTTCTGCTCCAGCCACATTTTTTTTTATCTTAAAAATATTCTTTAGAGGATGTCACGTGTCCTTTTTCTGTCCCAGGCTCTCTTATTAAGGCTGTACTAACTTCAGCACCTTTGACAAGCCAGTTTTGCTTTGTCCAGCAGGAAATTAATGAGATTATTTAAGGACAATTTTAACAAGGGACTGCACACTCTGCCCATCCTGTGCTGTCTCTCTGTTAATGGTGGGGTGTCTTTCCTTGCTCATTTTTCATTATCTCGGTGCTTTTGGGCAGGGATAGTTTGATGTCAGTGCTGCAGGATCCCCAAGGTGCTCTGTGTCTCGTTGGATATTTATATTTATATTTATATTTATATTTATATTTATATTTATATTTATATTTATATTTATATTTATATGATTTGTGTGTTCTGGACGTGGCTTCTCCCTGTTTCAGGATTTTGTGCCTCAGGGGTTGCATTGACTGCTCTAATGGAACAGTGTGTATCTCCAGTGCAAGTGTTTTTGTTTTCAAAGGCAAGCAGCACATTGTGGACACATGGAAGTGTGTGGCTTTCAAAAACCAAGCACTATTTCTGGATGCTTGAAGAGCTGGCGTCGTTTGGGATATTTTTAGCAGCAGAGACTCGACCATTTGATATGGAGGGATTAAGGTTTGGTGATCTGCAGGGTGGAGATTTCAATTTCAGGTGTTGTCATTTGTTCCTTGCAGATGGAAAAGCTCTGGGCTATTCAACTTCTGTCTCTGTAGCCCTGGAATAGCAAATTAAAACATCCCAGGAGAAATGAGGATCTGATGCCACTCAGGCTCAAGCTATTGCACAGCAACCCGAGCCTAAGCTTGATCTTAGCCCAAAACAAAGTCCAGGCTTAGTCTTTGGCCTTGTCAGTCACTTGTGAGCTGTGAAAAGGGAACTGTTGAGGTTGAAAATCTGTTTAACGAAATGTATTTTCATTAGAATAAAGCAATATTATTAAGATAAGTAATGCTATTATTACTTTTAAGAGAATGTGTGCCAGCAGTTTCTTCATCTGCTTCTCTTTGGAGGACAAGCTCACCCTCCTAATTATTGTGTTCCTGTTCTCAGGCATATGAGCACTCAGAGCATGACAATAGCCTGGGATTTAATGTATGCACAGGTTAAATGAATCTGTAATTTTTTAGGGGAGCAGTGAACGAGTTTCAGGAGCTGAGGAGACAATTTCCTACGTGCTGCTCACTCAGGGGGACGTGTTGGTCCTGGCTGAGCTGCTGTGAGCACAAGGCTGTGTGTGACAATGGGATCCCTGTACAAACAGTGCTGCTTCTCCACACACACACACACACAAAAAAAAAAAAAACAAAAAACCCCACACAAAAAAAAAAATGCAGCAAGGAATTTTTAGCACGTTGTCATGCAGCACTCTCTGTTTCCTGGCTTCTACATTCAAGCTGTGTAATAATATTTATATACAAATGCTGACTGTGATTTTCCACCCCGGAAAAAGGAGATGTCATTTAAAAGTGCCGTGTGTGATGTAAAGCAGAGATTTGACTCGTGGCCTTGCATATGGTGTGGATTTTAATTGTTTGAAAAGAGATCATTTCGAAAAATGTACCAGTCTTGCTACAAAAGCACATTCTCCTGAAGGAAAGGTTATTTTGCTCTTTAGAAGCTGCTTTTGGAAGGGAGGGGAGGGTTCTGCTCTTGCCTTTCCTTGTTCCTACCTTTGGAAACATCCTGGAGAGCATGAAGTGTTTCAAAGCAGCTCTTAAACCATGGCCAAGGTGGGATCCAGCACCAGGAGAGCTGCAGCCATGGCTGGATGAGCACTGGCACATGGAAACTCGTTTTTCCCCTGGAGATCCATGTCCCCAGAGCCAACACCCATGTCCTGGTTTTCCTGTGTCAAGGATCACACTCAGTCTCTTAAGCTTTTCTGGAGCTGGGATTTATAAACAGTTCCAGGACAAAAATCACTGCTTTTTGGCTCCAGCCAAGGAAACTGTTCTGGTATCTTGCCAGCTGCCAGCACATTTCTAATCCTGGTGTCCTGGGGCCTTGGTTTTTTGTGTTGAAATTTCTGTTCCTACCAGGCTCTTGGTGGACTGAACACACAGAAAATAACAACTTGCTGAGCTGGGATGTGTTTGCTCATCTTCAGATCCACACTTGACCAAACAAGGTTGGATCATGGCTTTGTTTTATCCTGCTGCAGTGACAGAATCCAGATGTAAGGATCCTAAATCTTCAGTGTTCCTGTTTTCCCCTTCATAAACCCTTTGAAACCAGGGCTGTCCCTCTGGCCTGGCAGGGTCCTACAACTCTGTAATAATGGGGTCATTGGGCTGGAGGTGTACCTGTAGATAATCTCAACAACAAACCAAAGGGGTGCAGAGAATAATAAGGTGGTGGAATAAAAAATAGGGGGCATAAAAGTCATCTGCCAGCATGTCATGAGAGACTCTCTCACAGGAATGATGCTGCAGCTGAAGTTTGCTTGGCAATTCTTGTATTACATTTTTGCAGGTTGCTTGATCCTGGTTCCTTTTGAATGGTATTTCTGGAGAAAAAACTAGAAATAGTTTTATGTGCTAAAGAAAATACTCCTGTGGATCCACATCCTGAGTCAGGAGAGTCAGGGCTGTTTGCTGGTGTCAGGTTGGGTTGTGCTGTCAGCAGGGTCTGTCACACAAAGCCAGGCTTGCCCAGGACAGGCCCAGGGCTTTGCCCAGGATGGGAAGTCCCTGGGGCTCTGCTCCATGGATGTTGTTCATGTGGGATCCCCATTCCCTGAGCTGAGCTCTGTGCCCAGGCTGTGCCCTGGTGTTAAACAGCTCTGCAGCTTCTTTGGGTGGGAGTTCATTGGGGTCACTCCTGCTCTGGCTTCTGGCTCTTCTTTGAGCTGTGCTCCCCTGTTTTCTGCAGCTGAGTTTCTGGGGAGCTTTCTCCAGGTGCCCACATGAGATTTATTCACCTGCAGCTGGATTGAGCTTTATCTCCAGGTGGGTGTTTTGGGCTCCAGCAGCTGCCAGGGAGGGGACCCTGGCTCTTTGCACAGGCAGGGTGACACAGCTTCAAACCCCTGGGCTGGGAAGGACAGTGAGAGCCAGCACTTCCTCCCCTAAAGCATTCAAAAGCAGTTTTAAATCGGATTAGGATTTAACAATCACTTCATGGTTTACTCACTGCAGGGAGGATCAAAGCCCAGGGAGGACTCTTCAGCTGTTTGCTTTTCCTTTATGTAGAAACTTCACCATGGCTGCCCTTAAACCCCCACTAAATACAATAAAAAAAAAACTCCCTTCTCAGAAAAGCAAATGACTTAACCACGGCCTAAAATAAGGTGTTCATTATCTGGTGACACTTTTCCCCTCTGTTTGCTCTTTGACTAAGCTCCCATTCTGGGGCAGTGCAGGGAGCAGGTCTGCATTCCCAGCTCCAGCTGGACTGATCCTGGGAGATCCCAAAACTGGAATATGGATTTGCCTCGATGTGCTGTGTCACCACAGTGCCTGGGCAAAAAAACCCTTCAGCATTTACTCTGTGGAGTAATGGTGTGCTGCCTCAGGGGGGCACAGATGCTGGAGGGACTTTCCCTTGCAATTTGGTGGAAATGTTTTTAAAATCTGAGAGGTTTGTGTGCATTTTCATGTTCAAGATGAGCAGGGGTTTATCCTGCTGGGAGAGGCTCAGAGACCTAAGCAGCAAGGTTTAAAAAAATTTTGGTAATGGGAGAGAGGAAAAAATAATTTTGTGGCTAAAACAGAGCGTGTGTCTGTCCCTCTGGCTGTAAAACAGATTTTTCTGAAAGTGGCACCTGGGGACTTTGTTTAGTGGCTGGACTGGATCTTGGAGGCCTTTTCCAGCCTGGAAGGTTCCATGGTTCTGTGGCATCTCAAGAGCTGCACCCAGGGCAGGGATGGCCATGGTTTATCTGGAGGCTGCTGCCTGTTCTCTCCTCCCCCTCTAATGTGGTTCAGCTCAGAGAGGGAACTAAATGCAGAAGGAGGATTAAACTGTGTAAGCCTGATGGATGTTTTGTAGGTGATGCTTTGCAGAAAATCATTACTTTGAAATGTTGGAATAGAAAAGAACATTTTTCAGGCTTTTCAGACATAACATGTTGTGGAGAAGAAGCTTGGAACAGATGCACCCATAGTTTATTCCATTTATCATATTAAAAATAAAGAAAAGACAATTTCAGCTCATTTACTGCTTTATTAGTTCAAATGAACAGCTTTTCTAATCAATGTGTATGGCAAGCACAATGCTTTCATAATTGGCAGTGGTGGTTCCAAAATGAATGAGACTGTCCTTGTTTATGGTGTGTAACAAGTCACACAGTCAATACATTGGTTTAATCCAGCCTTATCTCATGTTCATTTCAGCACAGGAAAAAAATTATAACCTTGCTTTAAAATTTTAAAACGTTTTGAGGGTTGGTTTTTCCCCTCATCCTTTTGAGAAAGTGCAGTTGGAAACGAGAATTGCACAGGAAATGGTCCCAAGGAACCCAAGGCTCAGCTCTGTCCAGGGGAGTCTTTTGCTTTTATTTATCTGGAGGTATTTATTGATTTTACCTTCCTTTGCAAAAATCCTGATTTAATTTATGAGGTGATAGAAGAGGCTGGGAGAATAATTTTACCTAGAAGAGTGCAGAATTGTCCAACTAATTGCCCGAGAAAAAGAGAAAAGATCTGCTGATCTACCCCTGCAGATGTTTCTCATCTGGAATAGCGACCAATTCCAGACATTTATTTTTTTGATTACTGTTTATTTTGATGCTTTATTACACGGTCATTGCCAGGAAGGAAATGATGCTCAGAAATCCAGCAAGATTTTTTTTTTTTTCTACTTTGGTATTATTTATTCAATTTGGGGTTTAACCCCTTTCTCCCCCTTTTCTTTGTCTGATTGTGAGCCCTCACTTCCACCCTTCACAGGGAACAACAAAACACTGCTCCTGGGCTGAGACCCGTCATGGTTGGTTTGAAAATCCCTGAAATTTTATAGAGGCATTAATGCTCATTTCCACATTGGAACTAATAAGAACCTGTTGGCTTTTTTTGCCACCTAGTGCTTCTGTCCCTGCATTACTGTGGAGGGTTTTGTGTGTGAGGACTGAGGAGCCACATGGTGCTGCAGCCTGCTGGGTTTGTCAGGGGAGCTCCCCTGCACGAGTGGAATAAATTCCAACCTCCCCTGGTTTGCTCGGGAGCTGTCAGAGGCTGTGCCAAACCTTTCTGTGGCAGAAAAAAAACCACGGAGCACCTCTTGCTTCTGGTCTGGTTTTAAAGCTGGTGATCCTTCAGGTGCTGAGTTGCTGATGTTTTGTGGGTGTGACAGGATGTCCCACTGTGCACAGAGCTCCAAATCTCGTGGCTGGGCAGACAGAGCACCTCTGTGCTCTGGGCTGGCAGCAGAGATGCTCCATCACCCCTAAGCTGTGCTTCCATAGCATTAAAAATGGCTGGAAAATTAAATATATGCAAAGCCAACAATCCCATGACACTTTATTCCTTCAGATTTCTCCTGTAGCTGTTGGTGTGCCAAATGTGCCTCGGGCACTTGCACCTACACGTGATTTGTAATTTGAGGTGATGCTGTGCATTATAGCTGGAAATGGGCTGGCCCTGGACCCAAAGTGGGTGTTTGCAGGAGCCCCAGCTGGGTTTGGGGCTGTGTTCGTGGGGAGGGATGTGCAGCCCCTCCTTGCCCTGTGCAGGCTCTGCCTTGAGCAAACCCCAGAGCACAATGGAGCCGTTCTGCTCCAAACGGGAGCAGGAAGGTGGGTGGATTAGGAAATATTTTATATTAGGGATTTTTTTTTTCTTTTCCCCCCACTAAGCCATGTCACATTCAAGTCCCACCATTGCTTTATGGGCACGTGCCTGTCCCAGTCTGTGAGGGGCAGAGCTGCTGTCCCTCTGTCCGTGTGTCTGTCCGTGTGTGTGTCTGGGGCAGGGCTCTGGCCATGGCTGGAGTCACCAGGGCAGTGCTGAGGGACCCTGCAGCACTGCCAGGCCCTGCAGTGGGTAATAGATTGCCTTTGGGTCCCTGGTGATGGCATCCAGACCTCCCAACCTTTCATAATCCACAAATGGAAAAATGGCACTTAAAATGAATTTATTCAGGTGGGAGTGCTGTAAAACATGAAAATAAGGCTTTTGACTTGCTGCACCTACACTTGAGTGTCAATGAAAAGCTTTTTATTTGGTTTTAGAGCCGGACTTGCAGAAGTCAATGGGGCTTGTGGTCTGGCCCTGTGTGAGCCAGGCTGGAACAGGGCATGGACAGCAAGGAAGGGATTGGGAGAAAAGCTGCCCAGTGAGAGACCAGCAAACCTTGGAGCATCCTAGAGGGGAGAGTTTGCCTGGGGAAGGCTGAAAATGGGAGGGGAGAGATGAGAGACACAAAACCCCAAATGAGATTCCTCTGGCATTAATAAGTCTTAATTTGCATGCCATCATTTATTGTCCCAGCTTTGTGCAGGGGGATCACTCCTGGCTGCTGCCTCCCTGCTGGGCAGCACGGGAGCATCTCCTGCCAGAACTCCCAGCTCTGCTCAGCCCACGGGGCTGTGGGTGGACAGGAGGGAGCAGGGGATGGTGGAGGAGGAGTAAAGAATGGTGCTGGAGGAGCAGGGGATGGTGCTGGAGGAGCAGGGATGGTGGAGGAGGAGCAGCAGCGAGCAGGCACTGCTTGCCTGTGCCCACTTATTTGATTTGCCCCTGTCCTCAAACACAAGGTCATTTACAGCCTGCCCGGGGCTGCCAGAGCAGGAAGTTACCTTGTGAAGGAAGGAACTAGCCCATGCTGTCTAAATATTGTCAATTGTGTGCTGAATGGAGGCCACAGCCTGAGGAACCTCAATAGTAGCTCTTTGTGTCGCTGGCTGCCTCCTGCCAAAGTACTTTCCATAATTAGGAGTAAAATGTATTTACATTCCTGCCGTCCTCGGTGCCAGCACACACCTGTACGTGTGTGGGTGTTCATGGATGGGCTGCAAGGGTTTGTATTGCTGGGCTTTTGGAGGGACAATTCCTGCCTGCAGTCATGGGAATGGTGCAGCAACCAACGGAGGTGACTGGGATGTGTGGGACAGGCAGGGGTTGTGATGGGGAGAGGAGAAGAAATCCAATGGATTCCCCCCTGTGCCAAGCAGGAGAATAATCTCCATGTAGAGAGATACTGTCCGGGCTGAATGCTCCCTTTTAAAATTCATCGAGGTTTGCATGGAAACCAGAAAAATGGGCTTAAGTCAAGAATGCAAGAACGTCACTCAGAACTGCTCTCCATGGCAGGCACTCCTCTGCCTCCGGCCATTCTGCTGGGGGTGATAAATGCAGCAGTGGAATCCTGCATGGGAGCAGGGTTAGGATGACAATAGCTTTTCCAGGCACGTTTGTGCCCCTCCCTCCGTGATAACTCACAGCCAGACTTTGATTAGTTCAGTTTGGGGGGGAAGAAGAATGGAGCAGGACAAGTGGATACTGCAATTCCTGAAGCCAGTCCAAGGGAGAAGGGAGCACTCACGTGGTGCTGGCACCCTGCCTGCTTCCAGCTGCTGAGCTTCATTAGCAGACAGCCAAAATACATTAATTAGTCTTCTAGCATAGCTCTCCTGTGCAGGCAGTGCTGTGGTGTGTGCCTCGTGTGAATGATGTGTGATGCAACCTCTGTGTCAACACGTGTCCCCTGTCCCAGGGGTGCCCCTGGCTGGGGGGATCATGCTGGGGTAGAGGAGGCAGCCTGCTTTAGGTTTGGGTTTTCCCAAACTTCCGTGTGGCTTCAGATCCAGAGCTGCTTCCAGCCTGTTGTGGGTAGGAGGTTGTAGCCAGGTGGGGATCAGGTTCCTCTCCTGATTACAGGGGACAGGACAGAGACAGCCCCAGGCTGCACCAGGGCAGGTTTAGGTTGGATATTTGGGAAAATTTCTTGCCTAAGAGAAGAGTGGAGTCCCCATCCCCAGAGGGATTTAACAGCGGTGTGGGTGTGGCACTTGGGGACACGGGCTAGAGGTGGCATTGGCAGTGCTGGAGAACAGTTGGACTCGATGATCTTAGAAGGCTTTTCCAACCTGAATAATTCTGTGATTTCTTCTATGATTTTTTTTCGGTATGAAGTCTCCTCTGAGAGCTGTCCCCCACAATGATTTCAGACAAATACCCTAAAATGGCCACATGTGTGTTCCTCTTGCAGTGCAGTCAGAAGAGACACCCACAAATGTACCCGGGTAATCCCTGCTCCTGTTGCAAAACCACTTGTAAGAATTCTGCAGAAATCCAAGGGAAAAGTCGTGCTCGGTCTAATCATGAGTTTACTTTTTCTGCAGAAGCTTTCAGGCACTTAATGGAAACACCAGTGCTCACACTTGGAGGGCAGGCTGGAAAGTTTGCATGGCCTTGTGTGTGTGCCAGGGAGTCAATTTTTGTCCGTCAGAAACCTCTTTCCATTATGCTTTTGTCAGACTTTGCCTCCGTAAAGGGAAATTTGGACTTTCCATGTCAAAGCCCTCTGCAAATGTTACCCAAGGCCTCTCGTCAGTGCTGCAGTTTGTACAGGAACACGTCCCAGTGCTTGCCCAGGAGTGGGGAAGGCAGCTCTAACACTCCTGCCCTTTGAGGGAAATGTCTGTTATTTGGGATTTTTCATTCTTTCCTCCCTCAGCGTTCAGCATTTGGGATGCAGCCTCATGCTCCTGCTCTCTTGAGCAGCCTGTTTTTTTTCCTCTAACCACTTCCAGCTCCAAAACCTCTCCACATCTTCTCAATGTAAATACACTTGACTCTCCCAGAGCAGGCTGGGGAGACAGTGGTGACCTTCAGCTGGGAGCAAAGCCTTTCAGTTTGCCCTACTTTGGGTGCCTTTGGCTGTGGCAGGGCAGCTCTCTGCTCCCTGCCCTCCCCTGGGGGAGATGGGACTGGGACACCAGGAATTAGGAGATGGGAACTTCAGGACCTGATGTTTGGGTGCTGCATTTCTCCCTAGTGACAGCTTTTCCAGTTGCAGCTTCATATGTTTGATTAAAAAAAAAAAAAAATCTGCCCCGGGTCAGCAACACTAAATGCCCGTCACAAAAATCCTCCTTTTTCATTCACTACCTCATTTTTTTTTTCCTTTTTCCTTGCTTTCCTCGAGGCTGGCTGTGTGAAGGGAGCAGCTGCAGGAGGAGCCAGGCTGTTGTGGTTCTTCCCAAGGCTCCTTTGCAGCAGCAGGAAAAGCCACGGATGCTTTGTGAGGTCTCCTCATCCTCTGGGAGAATTTCTGGGCAGTGCCAGTGCAGTTGTGGCTTTGCCTGGGTGGCACAGGGTGCCCAGATTTGCTGTGGCTGCCCCATCCCTGGCAGTGTTCAAGGCCAGGCTGGAATAACCTGGGACAGTGAAAATGTCCCTGCCCGTGGCAGAGTAGAATAAATTATCTTTAAGGTCTCCCAAGCCAAAGCTTTCTGTGTTTTTTGTGATTCTAGGAGTGTATTAAGTGGGAATAATTTAATAAATGCACACTGGGATTACTTAGCTCTTTAGATTTTGTTATTTTCTGGTTTCTCAGGAGGGCTGTGGGGTGGCCCATCTGGAAGTACAATTGTCTTTTGTTAGGGGACGTGTATCTTTAAAACCAAGTTGTCTCCTTATCTCAAGCTTAAAGTGCAAAATTCCCAGGTTGGAAGCAAGTTAAAATTTCCTGTTCCAGCTGCATCTGCATTCAGTCTTGGAAGCAGATACTTGGCTGTAATTAAAAAAAAAAAAAAAAAGAATATAAATTGATATTGCAGGTAAGAAGAAGCAACTGAAGAAAAAAATCCTTTCAGAAACCCTTCAAGCAGTTTTCAGGATATTTTTCACTTATTTCTGAATAATTCCTACCAGTGGTCACCCAGTAAAAATAACAAACCCAAACTCAGCCCCACATCCCTGCTGACAAACACTGTGGGCTTGCTTGTAGCTTTATCTAATGCCTGAACATCTGTTTCTCCCTGGCTGAGAGGATCCTTTGGATGTTAATGCAATTCCCTGTGCAAAGGTTAAACAAAGTTGAGAGGATCCAACTGTGGCCTTGTGCTGCACAAAAAGCTTCACTCTGGAAATGTCCCATTGTAAATCCAAAAGAAGCTCAGGAGGGGAAAAGTCACCCAAAGCCTAAGCCTGGGCTGCAGCAAGGTTGGACTCCATGATCTTAGAGGGCTTTTCCAGCCTCAGTGATCCCGTGATTCTGATTTCTGGATGCTCCAGTATGGAAGGGGTGTTTGGAGGGTGCTCTTTGCTGGGGGTGAGCTCTGCTTCCTCCTGCCTGAGCTTCCCATCAGCTCCCCAGGGCATGGGCCTGCCTTGGCAGCTTGTGTGCACAGGGTTATTTACATTTTTGGGAATTTTTTTTTAGTAGGATTATTTACATTTTTTGATCATTTAATGGTGTTTTGTGTGTCTGACAGCAGGAACCTTTCATGGCTGGCACAGCTGGAGCTGGGGAGGGCAGCAGGGTGATGCCAGCACCCAACTCCTGGAGCTGCTGAGAGCTCAGCTCTGAGGGCTGGGGACCAGAGATGCTCCAAGTGACACAGAGCTCTTCCCACAGAGCAGTTTGCTCTCCAAAGTTTTCCCTCAGAATAGAAATGCTTCGAACAGGGCAGGCTGCTGGAATATTTCTGTAATAACAACTGGGGAAAACCATAAGACTAGCAATGCAGCAGAAACTTCCAGTGAGGCTCAGATAATTTTCTTGGAACTCTGAAAAATACTTAAAACTGTAAGACAGCACAGGGTCAGGTCACAGGAGACCTGCTGAAATAAAAATGAAAACAAAGGAATGTTAAATTTACAGCTTAACTGATTAACTTCATACATTTGATTCAGGGCTATGTCTACTATGTTTTTTATTAAAAATTACTTGGAATATTGAAAGAATTGAGGTTTAACAATAAAATACAAATCACAAAATCATTCTGTAATACAGAATTCATACTGTTAATGCAATGGTTTTGAAAATGAAATATGTAATGTGAAATTAAATCTGTAACCTTGTGGTGACATCAGGGATTCTTTGGGATGAGGAATTCCCAGCCTGCTGCTCCTCTGCAGCTTGGGTGTAAGCACAGCAGGTCCCTGCAGCCCAAAATTCACTGTGGGGTTGTGCCTGTGCCCAAACACACTTTTCACAGCCACACTTTTACTCCTGTGCCCTTTCCTTTCTGTCTCAGCTTTCAGCTCCACATCCCACGTGGAGCAGGAGCATCAAAGAGGAGATCCTGAATAAAGCCCCCACTTTATGACATCTCTTCAAAGTGCCTTTTTTTTAAAGAGTTCAAAGGACACAAGGAAAGGAGGGGATCAAAATCAAAGGGAGATTGGGGGGAGGGAAATTAAAGCCTCAGAGGAACTTTATGGCAAGTTTTCTGTAACACTTTCAATGCCAAAATCACGAGTGTTCCCAGCACTGGCTCTTCCCTGGCCATCAGATTTCCTGTTTGCCTGCACTGACCTCAGGGCAGCTCAGCAGCTCCAGGTAAGTTCAGCCCCACACACAGACACAGGGCATCCACAATTTCATTTTTTCATTCTTTTTTTTTTATTTTGTAAGACCAAGACTTGCCATTCTGGTCCTTCAGGCCAAGGGGGAGATGTTTGTTCTGAACTGCCTGGAAGTCCTGGGGCTCACAGCAGAGATCACATTTAATGAAAATATTTTGGTTTTTTGCTTTCAGAAAATGCATCTCACTCTTCTCTAACTGTCTTCTGCTGCAGGACCATCATTTTTTCTGTGTTTGGGACTTCTGAGTGAAGATTGTGGGCTCTGACTTGAAGCAAGACAAGAGAAGCAAAGCCTCTGTGTGAACACTGCAGGTGACATCTACAGACTCTGCTTTACAAGGAAGAAATGCAAATCAGTGAGGCATAAAGTGCTTAATATTCAGTTAGCTCTCATAATTTTATCAGTTTCCTGCCTGTTTTTAAACAGAACTGGGAAAAAAAAAGGGATGTACAAAGCAATGGAAAGAAATCAGGCTGGTTTCAACTCAGGATCAAAGCCTTTATAATGCTGGACTGAGGTGAGCTGGAGCCACATCCCTGCAGTGGGGAGCAGAGTGGGGCAGGGATGAAAGGACTGGGGTGCACATGATGCTTTTCCCAGGTTGTGTTACAATTTGGGGAGCTTTCAGAGTTGGGTTTTTAAATGGAAAAACTGAGAAGACAAATTAATTATCTGAGAAAACGAAGTGGGTGTTGGTGGAGGGAGGGAAGGCTCAGGCTCAGAGGAGCTGTGGAGGTTCCTTGGGGTTCCTTGAGCAGCCTGAGCCTCCAGTTTGGTGCTCCCATGTTTAAACCATTGGTTAACAAATGCATTTCCTCCACAGGGGGGATGTTTCCTCATCCCACTGCTTTTCCAGAATCCACAGTGTGTGTTCCTGCAGGAATCCTCAGCCCTCGGGTGAGCTCACCTGCACCAGGTGCTTTTCCCACAGGTGCCCTCCAGGACTGCTGCTCAGAGAATGGCACAGAACTGTTGCTGAATATCTTCTCATTAATTAATTCATTCATTCTACACACCTTGCACTCTGTGCTCTGCTTTAAGCAAGTACCCCAAATAATCTGGAGTAGTGCAAATATGGGAGATAAAACTCAGTGTGTGCTGGGCTGTGTGGGTGGAGGTCTGGAGGACAACAAAACAAATTAAATTGCTTGTTTTTCACCCAAAGGGGTCCCATTATCACTGCAAAGGACACCTCAAGGTGAAATTCAGTGAGTGTTTAATATACCTCAGCAAAAAGATAGTTTTATTCACTGGGAGCTGTAAGGGGGGAATTTAAGGCACGTGGAGTAACTAATCAGATTGGAACTTGCTGTGAGGCTGGGACCTGGGGACCTGAAAGGTTTGTTTACAAGAGGGGATTTGCATGGAGGAGAGACCCTTTAATGCCAGCTCTATACATGAATTGCTTTGGCTTCCATGAACAGATGGCTTTATTCCCCTCCAGCCCACGTGGGGGGATTTCCTTCCCAAACACAGCGTGGGCAGTGGGGACAGGCACACAAACCCCGGCCCGGGCTGTGCCAGGGGGGCTGGCAGTGCCTGGAGGGGAAGGAGCACCAGGGGCTCCCCAGCCCCACGGCTGCTCGCTCAGCATCCCGTAATAGCACTGCTGTTAAAGGATGTGGCAGTGTCCAGGGGGGTGTGAATGCCTTCCCATGGGAACTGGGGATTTCCATGCACCTCACCCAGAAATAGAAAGGGGATTTTTTTTGAGTTCCCCATTGCTCAGCCCCGGATGGGCAGCAGGGACACGGGAACGCTCCTGGGACTGGGATGCTGTTCCTGATGTTCCTGGGGTTGGGATGTTGTTCCTGCTGTTCCTGGGACTGGGATGTTGTTCCCGGGGTTGGGATGTTGTTCCTGCTGTTCCTGGGACTGGGATGTTGTTCCTGTTGTTCCTGGGACGTTGTTCCTGTTGTCCCTGCTGTTCCTGGGGCTGGGATGTTGTTCCCGGGGTTGGGATGTTGTTCCTGCTGTTTCTGGGGCTGGGATGTTGTTCCTGTTGTTCCTGTTGTTCTTGTTGTTCCTGTTGTTCCCGGGGTTGCGATGTTGTTCCTGGGACTGGGATGTTGTTCCTGTTGTTCCTGCTGTTCCTGGGACTGGGATGTTGTTCCTGTTGTTCCTGGGACTGGGATGTTGTTCCTGGGGTTGGGATGTTGTTCCTGCTGTTCCTGGGGCTGGGATGTTGTTCCCGGGGTTGGGATGTTGTTCCTGTTGTTCCTGCTGTTCCTGGGGCTGGGATGTTGTTCCTGGGGTTGGGATGTTGTTCCTGTTGTTCCTGCTGTTCCTGGGGCTGGGATGTTGTTCCCGGGGTTGGGATGTTGTTCCTGTTGTTCCCGGGGCTGGGATGTTGTTCCTGTTGTTCCTGAGGCTGGGATGTTGTTCCTGTTGTTCCTGCTGCTCCTGGGGGAAGAGCAGTGACTCAGCAGGGCTGAAGGAGTCCCTGGGTGATGTCAGAGCTTCCTTCTGGCTCTGGGACACGCAGTTCCTCCCTGCTGTCACCGATGGTGACACCTCACACGGTGTTTGGGCTCTTTGCCCTTGCAGCATCTCTGTGGCCTCCTCTGGGCTCGCTCCAGCAGCTCCAGGTCCTTCCCGTGCTGGAGACCCCAAACCTGGACCCAGTTCTCCAGGTGGAGCCTCACTAGAGGGGAGCAGAGGGAGGAATCACCTCCCTATCCCTGTGCCCACCCTAATTTCAGTGCAGCCCAGGGCACGGTTGGCTTTCAGATCAAAGGTTTGATGCTCCATGGCAGCACAGGGGGGCTTTCAGCAAACTGGGAGCTGGAGGAGATGTTAATTGTTGGATGTTGGATGGACCTGGAGTGCTCCCCATTGCAGGTGGCCTCACTTCCAGGTCCCTGCTGGGTCTGACTTTATTTTATTTTTGTGAGTGTTGCTAAGAGATGATTCCCCCTGGAAGCTGCAGGACCTACACAGATGCAAACTGGTTGAGGAGGGAGGGAGGGAGAGAGGGAGGCTCCCTGAAACCCAAAGGGCAAAGCAAAATCTGTTTGGGTGTCCTGAGGCAGCTGCACACAGGCAGTCCCAGAGAGCAGTGCTGGGCACAGCAAATGGCCATTGCCCAGGGAGATCCTGGAGCTTGGCACCTCCTGTGTGCTGTGTCCTCTCCTCATGAAACTGGGATTTTTTTGGTGCTTTTCTTAGGCTGCAGATGGTTATGCACATTCCTAAATATTTTCCTACTTCCCTTTTCGGATGTCTAACATTATGTATTATTTTCTGATACTTACCTAACCCGGGAAATCTGTTTTCCATCTCACTTCAGCCAAGGTTTTCTTTTTAACCAGTCCTTCCCAGTATTTTCCTTTAACACTTCTGGTTCTCTGAGTGAACTTTGCAGTGTGAGGGTAAATGAAAGTGAAAATGTATTGCTTGTCACACACTGGCTGTTTAGAGAGGGTTTGGGGTTTTTTTCCCTCCCCTCTG